>NW_006207202.1:604690-604995 GCF_000334495.1 Tupaia belangeri chinensis
TAGATGACCAGTTGGAACAAGGAGCATATTAATGTCAAGCAGGAGTAACATGGCCAGGCCCGAACAGAAATCATGGCATAGAAGTTAAAAGCAGTTAGGAACTTTTACCCAATAGTAAGGGTCTGTTAAGCCACTTGTCATATCACTACCAAACTTAAGGTCCCTAACACACAGCCCTTGTCCCAATATCAAGTTGTAGGTGGTAGCACGGTCAGTCTGACCACATAAAAGAACACAGCCAAAAGGGAAAAAATTAAATTCAGACTTAGAATTATCCTAGTACCCAAACTGGTAACACAGCGTGC
>NW_006207202.1:605013-619983 GCF_000334495.1 Tupaia belangeri chinensis
TCTTTCTCTCTTCCTCTCCTCTCTGATTTTTTGCTATAGAGTATGTGTGCCCATCTGGGAAGGGAGGGTCAGAGGAAAAAGAAAGCACCTTCCAGGAGGGATAGCCATGCTACAATTCCTTCTCCTTTATTCTCCTCTTGGGATTTTGGACACACACATACACGTGCCTGGTGTGTTTTTCAAACCACTGGGTTCAGGCCTCAAACTGTACAGTTAAGTCATGTGGGATCCAGCTGCCTCAACTACCCCACCACTGGTTGGCCCCACTCATCTTTTATAAGTGCATGTTTGAAGGACCAGCAGATGGCAAAAGAGTTATGTGCCAGACTCCCACGTAATTGACTGCAGTTCCGAGTTCTAGACCTGGTGGCTTAAAACTCACACTGGGCACGTGTGTTTGTGTACCCAAATCTTGAGAGAAGAGAATGAAAGAGAAGGGATTGCAGCGTGGCCATTCCCCCTAGGGGGTGATTTCTCGCTGTCTGTCTGTCTCTGTCTCTCCAAGGAGCACATGTGCTCTATAGCAAAAAAATCTCTTAAAAAAATGCATTTTTGCAGGCTTCATAAAATTTGTATGAGTTGTATGAGCTATGCGCCCCTCCCCCCCAAAAAAAACCCCACACAAACCCAACCCAGAAGACTTTCAAATGCTGCCTAGTCCTACACAATGAAATGGCATTATTTTAGACTGGATCTTCAGACTCTGTATGGCCTCTGCCTTGCTAGTGTTTCTAAACAGCTATATAGGCAAGTATGTGTTCCATTTTCTATACTACATTCTCAATTTTACATCATTAGGCTTCTTAGTCTTTAAAAGAGATAAAAACTGAACAAAAAGCTCAGTTTTCAATGGACTGGGAGGATAAGAATGACTGCATTTCAAGTGGGCTAATATCCTAAAATAACAACAAAACTGGGGGTTAAGAGATGGCATAGTGGTTAAGGGGCTGGACTCCCATGTTGCTGATCGTGATTTGAGCCTTGGATATGGTGGCTTGAAATTCATACTGGGTACATGTGCATATGTGCCCAAAATCCCAAGAGGAAAAGGGATTGCAGTGTGGCTATCTTCTCTGGGGGTGATTTCTCATGTTCTATCTTTCTCTGTCTCTCCGGTGAGTGCATGAGCTCTATAGTGAAAAAATCTCTAGCGACCAGCAGGTGGCACAGTAGTTAAGGCTCTGGACTACCACATGGGTGATTGCAGTCCAAGTCCTGGACTGGTGGCTTGAAACTCATGCTGGGCGTGTGTGCACCCAAAATCCCAAGAGGAGAATGGAGAAGGGCTTGCGGCATGGCCATCCCCTCTGGGGAGTGATTCTTGCTTTCTGTCTCTCTGACAAGCACATGTGCCCTATAGCAAAAATCTCTCACGGGACCAGCAGCTGGCATAATGGCTATGTCGCTAGACTACCATGTAGTCAACTGCGGTTCGAGACCCAGACCTGGTGGCTTAAACTCACACTGGGCACGTGTGCGTGCGTGCCCAAGATCCCGAGAGTAGTGGAGGAGAAGGGATTGTGGCATGGCCATCCTCCCTGTGGGGGTGATTTCTCGCTTTCTGTCTCTCTGTCTTTCTGGCGAGTGCACACACCCTATAGCAAAAACCTCTCCAAAAAACAAAGACATAGTCCAGAACTACGAAAGTCACAGATTACCTAGGAATATCCTCAAACTCCAAAGCATATACAAATATACACCAGAAGAGATTTGCAAACTCTCTACAAACAAGATGTAGAGGATAACTCAGGGGTCAAGATAAGCTCCAGCACCTAAAACTTAAAGATCTATGATAATATTTTGGTGGTAATGTTTGAATGCAGATGGAAATCAAAGATTCTTTCAGTGGGCCAATCAGTGGTCAGGCTTTAAGATGGGCCCTATTCTGAGCAAGGGTGGATGAAGAAGTTGCTGCTTTATCACTGTCTCTGGATAGAATACACCATTTAGAATTAAGGATGCCAATTCAGAGAATACAATTGTTTTCTAACTAAAAGGTTGTTGTATATAGAGCCTGCAAAATTAAGTTCTTCAAGATAAATGAAGCCTATGCACCACAGCCCCAACATGAAACCTCGTAAGCCACGACTTGGTAATTGCAAATTAAATTAAGAGTCCTTAGGAAGAGAACGTGAGAAATTGACATTTTGGGGGTTTCTTTTTTTTTTTTTTTAAAGAGATTTTTGCTATGGGGCACATGTACTCACTGGAGAAACAAAGACAGAGAGACAAAGTGATAAATCACTCCCCGGGGGGATGGCCATGCCACAATCCCTTCTCCATTCTCCTATCAGGATTTTGGGCAAGCATGCACATGCACCCTGCATAAGTTTCAAGCTGTCAGGTCTGGGACTCAAACCATGGTCGACTATATGGGAATCCAGTGATGTAACCATTATGCCATCTGCTGGTCCCAATATTTTTGGGGTTTCTTATTGGGATGACTAAGTAAAACAACAAAGCAGAAAACCTGCTCAGAGCTAATTTTCCTTATCTGGTTGTAGGCGTGGTACCGAATGACTTGTTTTCTGGGAATTGTCATGGGATTTTTAGAGTTACCCCCAAGAAATCATCCTCATAGTGGGAAAAATAGTATCATTTTGCAGGTGGAAGAAATGAGACAAACTGAGCTAAAGACTCAGGTTAAGATATTCATTCCCCAAGTGCTGTGGATCTTGGTGACAATTTGTCAAAAGGCTAGTAAAATGAACGTAGCCCCAGGGAGTATAATCGATGCTCTGCAGTTAACATCTGCCTGGTCAATCTTACCCTAGTCAGCGCCACAGGAAATATACCATGGCCTGCATTATGGGGAAGGGGTGGTGGTTTCAGACCCACAAGGAATACTAGGAACTGTGCCAGCTCCCAGAAAAGAAATGCTGCTATTGCTACAGAAGGGATGGAACTGGACCAAGACCTACTCTCCTGCCTACCTTCCAGTCTACTCTCTGAGACTGAACTACACCAAAGGTGTTTCTGCACTCCATCACACTACGGCCTCCTTTTTCGGAGGATATATGGGCACCTCTCAATATTCAACCTATTGCAAAATCTAGAAAGCAATGTCTAGAATCTAGTTTAACTGCTGATTAAAAAAATATTATTTAATTTTATTTATTAATATTATTTTAAAAAATTGTTATGGGGCATGCATGCCCACCAGAGAGACAGAGAGTGGGAAAGTGAGAAAGCAAGCCACCAACTCTGGAACTCGAACCATGGTTGGCCATGTGGGAGTCCAGTGCCTAAACAATTCTACCTGCCGGTCCCTAGTGCTGATTCTTTTAAAATTTGCTATAGGGCACATGTGTTTGTCTAAGAGATATGGTATGTGTGTGTATGTGAGAAGGGGGTAGTAAGGAACAACCCCCCCAGGGAGGATAGCCACACCACATTCTCCTTCATCTCATCAGATTTTGGACACATATGCACATGCACCTAGCATGTTTTTCAAGCCACTGGGTGAAGTACTTAAATTAGGCAATCAGCCATATAGGATCTGGCTTCCTTAACCAGCAAGCCACCTGGCTGGCCCTAACTGCTGATTGCTTAGATTTTAGTGTTGAGCACTCTAGACACTTTTGTGGAATAAATGGTTTATGAACAGAGAAGGGAGACAGATAAAAAATTTAAACTTTTAACTCCCCATTTATCTCTCTCTTATAGAAAAACACAGATACAATTCCTAGCTTTAAATCTGTTTTAAGTTAATGGCAGATAGTGCCAAACAACAAAATAGAAGACAGTAGTCAAAAATAGCCAGACTGCTCGTTTGTTTGTGAATAGGGTGTCATTAGGCAAAATCCTGCAGGATTTTCTAAGTGATTACAATCCAGCTATTGCTCATGAACCACAGGGATTCAGAGGTCTCTTTCCCCCCTTCCAGTTACTCATTTATCTACCCCAAAGATATCAGTTTCTTCTCCTCACTCACCATTACCAATCACACAGGCAGAACACAATAACATCTTTATAGTTGATTTAATATGAGACAGAAGAGTTGGAAGCCTGAGAGACTTCTAAGTCTACAACCACAAAGATGAGAAGAGACATAGAAGTCATCTGAGTCGTTCACTGTCTCCCCAGGAATCACAAATAGAGCATCCTGGTCAGTTTTCAATATCTCCACAGAAACAGTCAACAAGTGTTCTCTCATATTTGCATACTACAAATTATCTTTGCTAGACTTCTCTTGGGAGGGTTGAGACTGCTAAATTGGAGAGATGTAACAGATACAACCTAGAAATGCAGTCGTGCCCCCCACCCCGGCCAATATGGAGCTGGTCAGAATGAAAAGAGGAAAGCAGAGCTGAGAGATGCAGAGACTAAATCTACATAACAAGGCCAGAGTCCCCGGTTCCAGTCAATCTTACACTTTTCACTATATGAGTTCATAGTTTTTACCCCAAAGCTCCTGCTTTTTTAAAAAAAATCATCTCTTTCAATAAATTTTTCCAAAAGCAAAAATATTCTTCCACTGAAGTTAACTATCCTCCACATAATTTCTAAAGCTATTAATTTTTTTTTTTTTCCAAATCAGCTTTCCCCTAACTAAAATACTCTGATTTGCAAACTTTTTTTTTTTTTTAAACTTTATTTATTTAGGGACCAGCAACTGGTGTAACGGCTATGTCACTGGACTCCCATGTAGTTGACCAGGTTCAAGTCCCAGACCTGATGGCTTAAACTCATGCTGGGTGCATGTGCATGCGTGCCCAAGATCCCGAGAGGAGAATGGAAGAGAAAGGGATTGGGTCTTGCTTTCTGTCTCTGTCTCTCTCTGTCTTTCTGGCAAGCACACGTGCCCTACAGCAAAAACAAAAACAAAACTCTAAAAAAAAATAAAAAAATAAAAAGTTTATTTATTTAATTCTTCTTCTAAGGAAGGAAGGTTTGCACACAGGGAGGGAAAAGAGGTACCCCCAACAGGGTCTTCACACCTTACCAATGTTCAAAAATAGTTTTAAGAGATAGTCTTTTTTATTTTTTAATTCAAATGATAAACAGTTTACTATAGCTAAAGTAATTAATTAGGGAAAGGATTATCCTTTGAAAAATGATCATGGAATAACTGGAGAATAATATACAAAGAATAAAGTGAATCTCAGTTCTTACCTATTATCATATACCAAATACAACTTGAAATGTATCACAGACTAAAACATAAGAGAAAATAACAAAAGAAAGTCTCCATGACCTTGAATTAGGCAAAGATTACTTAGGACAACAGAAAGTGTAAACCTGAGAAAATTTGATAAATTGTACTACATCTAAACTAAAATCTTTTGGGTGAATTATACTGCATACAAATTACCTTTTCTAAGGTGTGTGTGCTCACCAGAGAGAGACGGAAAGTGAGAAATCACCCCCTGGGGGGATGGTCACACTGCAATCCCATCTCCTCCACTCTCCTCTCGGGATTTTAAGCACATGTCCTCGGCATGCAGGGTCCGGGACGGAACCGTGATCAGCCAATGTGGAAAACCAGCACCTTAACCACCATGCCACCTGCTGGCCCCAATTTTCACAATTTTTTTAACTTGTAAGTTTGGTGGGGTTAAAACATAATAATCATAATAACAATGGCTATTATTTATTGAATGCTTTGTATGGGACAGGCACTATGAGTGCTCTACATAGTATCTCACTGAATATTCAGCAAGTCACCCAAATAGTTGTTTTCATTATCTGCATAAGCGGATGAAACTGAGGATCACAAAGTTATAAGGCGTATTAGTGGAAAAGGTGGGATTCGAACTCTGGCATCTGACTGCAGACACCACGCTCTCGGCTATTACGCTTTGTTGTTGCTCAGATACCAGTCTAAGGCAGCGATGTAACAAGTAAAGCCAGCTAAATCTCAAGGGAGAGACTGCTACACACGAGGAAATTGGCTCCCCTGAACTTCCTGTTACGTAAGTCACGCCATATTCTGCTCCCAGACCCTACCCTGCCACTTTTATTTTAAGAGAGAGAAATCCTCACTATAAATAACCTCCCATAAAAGATCATCTGCCAGCCAAGAATGGCACTCCTTCCCACCTTTCTCAGTGGTGCCGGTCCCGCTCCCTATCCCGGTGTCTCTCGTGCTCCCGGTTCCTTTCTTGGAAATAATCATCATGCCGATCTTCATTGTGGAGCAGATCCCGGTGCCTCCTGCTGCTCTCCCTGGACCGGCTAGGTGACCTCTCCCGCGACCGATGTCTTTTCCTATAAAAAGATCCTTCAGGCTCACACACAGGGCCTCCCGCATTCTTTCCGAGAGCATGGTCTTTTAGTGTTTTCCAGTATTTATCTCAACTACTCTTCTACCACTCTATCACAGGCTCACTGTCTAGGGATGTTACTGGTGCTGAGGACTGATCTTTTTTTTGGAAAATGACAGTTACATCAACCAAGATCTTACTACTGTAGTACATTAGTACTACATGCTTGGCACAATGCTAAGAACTACACATGCATTGTCAAACCTAATCTTTACAACAAGTCTGTAAATACTTATTATCCCTTTCTTTAAATGAGAAAAAACAAAGCTTGAAAAGCTGACTAATATCCATATTCAAAGTGGTCATACTGATAGCACAGAACTAAGATTCAAATCCAAGCCTGTATGGCTCCAAATTCCATGTTTTTAACTATATCAGTCTTTCTTCCCCCCTAAATGAGCCCACTACCTCACTAATTCCAGTCATTTCAACACTTACTAATGGAAGTGCTAGACTTATTTCTTCCCCTTAAAGAAACGAGGGCTAGGTCCACTCTTTCTGCCAGGTCCTTGCCAGATACCCTGGGCTCCATTCCTCTTATCACCAACCCCTGGGTGGCAGGCTGCTGAAGCGATCATCCACTCACCTGGAAGAGCTCCCGCTGGCACCCACACTGTAGGACTTGGCTTCAATGCCATGAAGACAGTCCTTAAGAGAGGAGATGAGGACACGGCAACGCTCGTCATTGGCGACTCGGGACTGTTTGATAACTGCGATGGCTGTGAGTAGCGTCTCAATTGCGTCACTGTAATCCCCTGATAAAGAATGGATTAGAAAGGCCACAGATGAGCAGCAGCAATAAACTAATTGGACCAAAGGATCCCAGGAAGACACAAACCAAGAGTAACTAGCTGTCCCAAAGAACCACGGTGAAGAGGATGAGACAACTGCCGCAGGCCTAAAAGTGGAGGGCATCAATATTCCGGTTGTTTAGAACCTGACATATGTTGTCAGATATTGCTAGGGGCTGTATAAACTGGTACATCATGTCTAAGAGCTACCTTCAACATCTATTAAACTAAATAATGCTCATATTTTTCAATCCAGCAACTACTGAAAATGTTCTGTTTCTGTTTGCAAATACATATGCTACATAATGTTTGTGTCGGCATTGTCATATTACTTCCAACAGGGCGTGGCTATATAAATAAAGGAATGCTAGTTCTATAGAATGTTATTTAGTTGTTAAAAAGCATGAGGCAGGGGCCAGAAGGTAGCATAGTGATTAAGGCGCTGGACTCCCACATGACCCATCACAGTTTGAGTCCCAGGCTTGGAGGCTTGCTTTCTGAACTTTCCCTTTCTCTCTCTCTCTGGTCAAATTAAAAAATAATAGTAATAGGGGCCAGCAGATGGCACAGTGATTACGTTGCTGGACTCTCACATGGTCAACTATGGTTCAAGTCACAAACATCATGGCTTAAAACACACACTGGGCACATGTACGTTGTGTGCCCACAATCCTGAGAGGAGAATGGAGAAGGTATTGCAGTGTAGTCATCCCCGGCCTCCAGGGGGTGATTTCTCGTTTTCTAGCTCTCTCTCTCTCTGGTAAGTGCACATGCCCTATAGCAAAAGTCTCGGGGGGAGGGGGAAGCATGAAGTAAGCTGAATGTAAACAGAGAAATCCATGTGAAATGCTTAGCACAGTGCCAAGGACACAACGAGAGCTCAATAAATATTAAGTATCAGGACCAGCAGATGGCGTAATGGCTATGTTGCTGGACTCCCATGTAGACAACCGCAGTTCAAGTTCTGGACCTGGTGGCTTTAACTTACACAGGGTGCGTGTGCACGCATGTCCAAGATCCCAAGAGAAGAATAGAGAAGGGATTGTGGCATGGCCATCCCCCCTGGGGAGTGATTTCTCGCTTTCTGTCTCTCTCTCTGTCTCTCTCTCTGTCTTTCTGTCCAGCGCACGAACCCTATAGCAAAAACCTAAAAAAAAAAAAAAAAAAAAAAAAAATTAAGTATCATATGTTGATAAAATAGGTGTCCAGAATATAGTATTTAAAAAAAAAAAAAAAAGTTGCAAAACATATTCCATTAGGGGAACCAGCAGTTAGAGTAATGGCTATGTTGCTGGACTCCCCCGTAGGTGCCCGCCGTTGGACCCGGTGGCTTAAAACTCACGCCGGGTGCCTGTGCGTGTATGCCCAAGATCCTGAGAGGAGAATGGAGGAGAAGGGATTGCGGTGTGACCATCACCCCCTGGGGGGTGATTTCTCGCTTTCTGTCTCTCTGTCTCTGTCTGTCTGTCTGGTGAGTGCACGCGCCGCGCCCTATAGCGAAAACCTCTCAAAAGAAAAAACAAAACATATTCCATTCAGTAAACAATAAAAGTTATTTAAGTGTTGTAATATGCACTGAAAAAAACCTGGAGAAAAATACATTAAACTATAAAAAAATGGTCTTATTGGTGGTCCTTGTATAGAGGACTTTAATTTTTTAACATTGCATATTCCTATGAATTACTTTTTTAATTTTTAATTGACAGAGAACAGGAGTGAGCAAGTGAATGAGGACGACGGAGCAACCTTCAATGGGGTGTGGTCACACCATAATCCCTTATCCATATCCTCACCCTGTTGGGACCTGATTTTGTCACAGGGCGCATGTGTTCCCTAGAGAGGAAGAGAGGGAAAGTCAGAAATTACCCTTCAGGGGAATGGCCACATTTTAATCCCTACTCTTTTCAGGATTTTGAGCACACACATATGCATACCCCATGTTTTGTTTTGTTTTCTTTTTTTTTTAAAGGACAGTTTATTAAACAAAAGTTAAAGTATACTCCCAAAGTAGGAGCAGCCACAACACAAGAGAAAAGAGTGGCTTAAGGCCATACCCTGTTGTTTTCCAAGCTACTGGGTCTAGGACTTGAACCACAGAATCAGCCATGTGGGATCCATGCCACATGCTGGTCCATCACTGAGGCCAGAGCATGAACTCTGGTTAGTCATGTGGGATCCAGCTCTCTTAACCGCTTAATCTACAATCAGATGTGCATGTAAATATATGTAATTATGGATATGTAGTATATGTATACATAAAAAAAAAAGTGCTGCAATGAAGAACTAGACCTTTCTTTCTTTTTTTATTTTTAAGAGAGGTTTTTGCTATAGGGCACGTGCACTCACCAGAAAGACAGAGAGAGAGAGAGAGACAGAAATTGAGAAATCACCCCCTGGGGAAATGGCCACGCCGCAATCCCTTCTCCTCCATTCTCCTCTCAGGATCTTGGGCACACATGCCCAGCATGAGTTTAAGCCACCGGGTCTGGGACTCAAACTGTGGTCAGCTACATGGGAATTCAGTGACAGAGCCATTACGCTAACTGCTGGTCCCTTGCCCTTTCATTTTCTAAAATTTGAGCAATGACTGGCTCAGGGACAGTGGTTACAGGGTTAGGCAATGCTTCCTAAGCTAAATCAAGAGCAGTAAGGACAGTCATTGGGAAAGCCATGGTGTATTTTTCTATGCAAAAATGTGTCATGACTTTTTCAATGAGTCAATAATATAAGGAAAGCATTAAATCAGACAAGGGCCCAGTGAAAATAAGGACCAGCAGCTTCCTCAGTGCAAGATAACAAGGAAGAAAATAGACAATATGGAGGCCCAGGACATTAGGACATCAGCTCCACCCACACAGGGAATTTCTGCCCGTTTTGTAAGCACATTCAATAACTATTTGTGGTTCAAAGGACTGGAATGAGAACCACAAATAGGGAGATAACGATTAGTTATTGGGGCCAGCTGGTGGCATGGTAGTTGAGGTGGCTGGACGCCACATGGCTGACTCCATTGTTAAAATCTCAGACCCGGTGCCTTGCGGAACATGCTGGGCACATGTACGTGTGTACCCAGAATACTGAGAAGAGAATAGTGGAGATAGGACTTCCCCACTGGTGGGGAGGGGAGGTGATTTCTCACTTTTCTTCCTTCTCTCTCTCTCCTGTGACTGTAAATGCCAAAAAACTTAAACCAAAAATAAATAAATAAATAAAGGAATTGTGAGGGAAGAAAGAACAGCGATTACTTTTCTCATATTCTTTTATGTAATTGACATATTAACAATGAGTATTCAAAGGTACTTCAAAATGCTCACAAAAAAGTTGAATTAAAGTAAGTTTATTTTTACGCAAAAAGTTGTGAAATTCTTATCTTTTTCATAATATACACTGCCCATGAACTTTTTGAAGGTGCTTCCCTTCATATATTATTTCATTTACTTATTTATTTTTGGAAGAGGTTTTCGCTATAGGGCATGTGCGCTCACCAGAAAGACAGAGAGAAACAGAGAGACAGAAAGTGAGAAATCACCCCCCCAGGGAGGATGGCCACGCCGCAACCCCTTCTCCTACATTTTCCTCTCAAGATCTTGGGGGCACACACACACGCGCGCCCAGCGTGAGTTTAAGCCACTGGGTCTGGGACTCGAACCGGCAGCGACACAGCCATTATGCTAACTGCTGGTCCCCATATATTATTATTATTTTGAAATTTGCTAGCATGTGCACTCACAGAAAGAGATGGGGTGGTGGTGGTGAGAAACCAAGTTGCCACATCCAGAACTCAACTACAACTGGCCATGTAAGAGTCTAATTCCTTAATCACCATGCCACCTGCTGGCTCCCATATATTATTTTTTAATTTAAAGATTTATGCCTGGTCAGCTTTATGGAATAATGGTTGAGGCCTGTGTGTAGGAAACTGGATCCTACATGGTTAACTATAGTTCAAATCCTGGCCCCAGTAACTTGAAAAATACACCAGGAGCATATATATATGTATATATATGTATATACATACATATGCATACACCCCCCCCCAAATCCTGATGCGATGAAGAGATGGAGGAAAGAGATTGCAGTGTGAACACACCCTACCACAGTGCTTTTCTACCCAGCCCCCACCTTCCGGCAAGCACATGCGCCCTCTGGCAATTAAAAAAAAAAAAGTAAAGATTCATTCTAATGTCAGTGCAAGTTTTCCAGTGGGGGTAAAAAAACCTGAAAATAACAAAATACACTTTCTATCTTTAACTACTTTGTGGATTCAAGTTCTATGCCAAAGAAAACAAACTATGAAACACAGATGATGATCTGAGCTAAAGTATCTTTGGTGATCTGATAGTCTATAGACATTTATATTCACGTGGAAAACTCACAGGAAGCAAGCCAATATGATTAATATCATTATGTGAAACATGAACAGAACCTTATAAACTGCTATATTCTCTTATCTTAGGAATCAAAGATTTTTTTCTTTTTTATATTTGCCAGAAGGTGAATATACTTGCCGAGAGACAGAAAGACAAAGCACTTCTCATGGGGAACAGTTACACTGCAATCCTTTTCCATCTTTCCTTCTTTCAGGATTTTGGGCATAATACGTCAAGCATGTTTTTCAAGCTGCTGGTTCCATAACTCGAGTCTCAGTGTCAGCCATGTAAGATCCAGCTACCTAAATCGCCAGGTCACTAGCTAGATTTCAGAATCTGGGCTTCATAATCATGGCTGCTAGTTTTGCCCACTTAACAGTGAGAACAAGGCAAAAAATAGCTTGTAAGAGCATAATATGTCTTGACTCCTACCAGATTTGCCTCTTTCTACAGCAGGACAGACTGCATGGAGAACACAAGCTCTACCTAGACTCCCAAATGTAATCAGATTCCCCAACAAACCATCATCTAGTTGAGGCATTCCAATACTTAGGGCACCGGCACTAGATCCACTACACAGTACATCTAAAGATCTACCAATGAGATCAAGATTTCTACAAGGCATGACTTCTACTCTATAAAATACCACAATGAGATGGTGTATTATTTATATTCTTGGCACTAAGTTGTTTTTCATGGGGATAGGTCTAGACACAGGCTTAATAATTATCACTGGAGCTTCCCAAAAACTAAAAAATCAGGTCACAAACTATTCTTCAAAGTGTTCTACCCTTTTTTTTTTTAAAAGTTAATTTTGTTTATTAGTATTATTTTAATTTGGTATAGGGCACGTGTGCTCACTAGATAAAAAAAAGAGAGTGATAAATTGAGCTGCTAGGTCTAGGACTCGAACCACCGTTGGCCATGTGGGAGTCCAGCGCCTTAACCAGTACACCACCTGATGGCCCCCAAAGTGTGTTCTCTTCATAGCCAATAGTGCTCTAACTTTATCTTGAACCCTTGCCAATGGTTAATACCAAAACAAAGGCAAAATTAAAGGTAAGCAGAAGATAGCAAAGGTAAGGGTGAAATTACCTGCACTAGCTCCAGATACAGCTTTGGAAATGGCACTGCTGGAAATAGCTCTGTTTCGCTTCATGATCTCTTCAAATTCAGCCTCACTTGCTGTAGAGGGCGGAGGGCCCGAATCTCGGCTGTGCAAAGATAAAACCATTCCTGACTGCTGACACCCCTTATTATACTACTCTGTAGTACTAAGTATTTAATTATAGTTTACTATATATTGTAAATGTTCTCAGCATGTTCATGTGTTCTATGTGTTCATCCTCTCTTCAAAGACAGGATTTATGTCATATACACACTTTCTTAATTTTGGCATGACCCAATAGGGCTAGGCGTTTTATAGCATTTGTAGCAACCACTTAGGACAATTTAAGCCCCTTAAAAGGATGTATAAAGGACATGGTTTAGATCAGGTGGTTAAGATGCAAATGAAACACCAAATAAATACTATCAGATAGTAAACTATTTCCAAGGACTCAACATTACGACAATAGAGTTTCCACAAGGGTTCAATGTGTACTTCTTCAGGGAGAAAAAAATGCTTAACTACTCTTCTATACCTAGCTCAAATCTAAAAGAACAAAACAATCCTTACCTGCCATGGTGGTTATAGGGTGCAGAGGCCTTCATGTAAGTATCTGGTGGAGGCCCCACTGTAGCATTTGGTGGGGGGAAGAAGGCTGGATTGAGGTGAAGGGCAGGTGGGATGGCCCCAGGGGGAGGTACAGTCAGATGAGGAGGTAATCGAGGAGGAGGGGGCATGAGATGCTGGTAGTGGATGCCAGGAGGAGGAGGAGGGACCCCAAAGCTTGAGGAGAGAGGTGGTGGGGGTGGAATTGGGGATGGGGGCAGACCCATCAGGGGAAGGGCTGATGGAGGGCGATTGAAGTAGGGCAGCACACTGGGGGGCTTATCCACACGAGCGGATGAGGGAACAAGGTTCTCAGAGGGTGTGGCCCGTCCATCAGCAGAATCACTAGAATCTCGGGAATGGGCACGTGGAGGTATTCCTATGAATCAAAACAGAACTAATGTCACTGCCCGAGTTTACACATACCTACAGGACCAACTTAGATATCCTTCATCAAGAGTTATCTGACACCATTATCAAGAAAAGTGACTGACGTAGCTGAGAAACATGATAAAATCATCTGCCTCTTCTGTCTTCTGAGAAAGGTTAGAAGCAACTCAGTTAAAACATAAACCCAGAATGCAATCATCATTCTAAATCCCCCATGTCAAAGAACATTCTTCATCTAGAACTCACAAAATGTTTTTTTTTTTGCAATATCTCTAATTTATCTTTATATTTGTTTTCTATTTTTAAATGCAGAAAAATGCTAATAACCCATGAGAGAACGACCATTTCGCATTATGGTCACTAATGCTCAGCTGGATTCTGGCAGACTTGAAATCCCACATCTCCCAAAGTGCTAAGGGCCTTACACTAGTACAAGATAACCTTTGCTATTCTGTGCACAATGTGCTTTGCCACACCACTTTGGCCAGGGAATCTGGGAGAAGAAGGAAGGGGAGAGGGTGGTTGGCACTTCCTCTAGCTACATATAAAAACTAATTATCAAGGTGGGGAAGAGATAAGGAGTAGAAGATTAGAAGTTGAGAGGTAAAGAAACAATGGGAGATAAGCCAAGGAAAGATCAGTCCACAATGAGCAGATGGCACACAGCTGCCAGTAGGGACTCTTAGCAAAAGCTTAATATCAAACGTTCTGTGGAACTACTACATTTTAATGGCTTAAATCCTCCCTTCAGGGCAGCCTACCTAGAACCTTACTACAGCATTCTAGGATGGTGCTATGTGTCACAGGGGCTCCGAACATGTGTTTATAACTGAAAGCATGGCTTCTGACATTTCAAGTCATTTGATTAAACTCTCCCAGTCTCTCCAGTTTAACTGTGTAAGCCCAGTTAATGTGGAATTCAGCATATTCACACGGCCTTTGGAGTCTTGGAGGTTGAAAGATGCTGTTAGCAGCAAGTCAGAGGGAAAGCAATGTGCTCCTTATACTGAAACTTGTCAATCCTAACTGCTGAGGAAAGCTGAAGGTGGACTCAATTATGCTGGCAACCTCCATTCCTCTACTACAATATATTGCCACCATTAGCAACAGCACTGTCCTTGTTCTTCGCGTCTCAAGTGCATGGCAACTTGCTCCCAGGGTTTTCTCAAACTGAAGAAAGAGGTATTAGACAACTGTAATCCTTTGACAGTTCACTACCTTCCCAGCTATTTGTTCCCACACCTGCAAGAGTTCTGTTTTGTATCTATGGCTACAAGTCCCAAGAGAAGCAATCATTTTTAAGCAGAGGAAATCTACCAGCTTTACTGAGTTAACAGCCCAATTCCATCAACATAACAGAGCAGAAAAACAACACTCAGTCACCACCCTCTTTTCAGCAGAGAAAGAAACAGGAGTAAAAGCTGGGTAGAAGCAGGAAT
>NW_006207202.1:620241-635870 GCF_000334495.1 Tupaia belangeri chinensis
CACTTCCAATTCAGTTGTAAAATCATGCCTCTTAGGACATTGGAGGGTTGATCAATACAGGCACTATGCTGAGAAGTTAGACCTAAGCAGCAACAAAACATAGGTGAAAAAATTTTGCCATTCTCCCACTGTAGTAAAAGAAAAGGCAGTTGGCTGTCTCGGGAAGGGCCTGGTAGGGTGGCTGCACTTTGTGAGGTCAGGACATTCCAAGGTCTAGTCCTCAGATTTCAAAGGTTTGGAAAAGTGATTTTAGCAGTTCAACCAAGGGTGAGCAAACTCTACAAGATTGATTCACTCTAACCAAACTCACAAGAGACTGATTCATAAATAGAATGCCAATTTATTAATTTACAATGAGAAATATAACTGCCAAGCAGACTGGAATACTTGAGTCGGCTGGTCAGCGCATTCTCTTCCCCGTAGGAAAGCCTAGTTGGGAAACCAAATTAGTATCAGAAGGTGGATTGGTGAGTACAGAGTCAGAATAAAGGGAGTAAGATGAACTAAAGGATCTTGTTTTCAAGCTATTGTAGCATGATGCATCTTTCTTTATTAATGGGATATACTCATCAAGCAAACTAAAATACTGGATAACAGAAAGAGCACTCTCCCCTGGATGATGCTGGAGAAACGTTGTTAAATTCTCGTTTTCCAACAATCCATTTGGTTGATTACTTACAGAGCATCTTTCTAATATGTGTTTAGGACAAGATTAGCCATTTTTATATATCTTAGTTACATTTTAGGGTGGCTATTTCTTGATTATTTATAGGGGCATGTCTTAAGATCAAACCCTTCCTTTCTTTTTTTAAAGAGATTTTTGCTATAGGGCATGTGCGCTCATTGAGAGAGACAGAAGCAGAAAGCAAGAAATCACCCCCCAAGGGAGATGGCCACACTGCAGTCCCTTCTCCTCCGTTCTCCTCTCGGGATTCTGGGCATGCAAGTGCATGCACCCAGTGTGTTTCAGGTCTGGGACTCAAACCACAGTCAGCTATGTGGGAGTCCAGTGATGTGAACATTATGCCATCTGCTGTTCCCAGATCAAGTCCTTTCACTGTATCCCAATTTTTAGATAGAAAACAGAATTTAGAGTTGACAGCCACTTTAAACATGTATCTACTTAGGAGGGGAAACAGGCCCTAAACAGTGAAACTGACTTGCCCAAGGTCATATGATGAGTTGTAGCAGAACTAAGGTAAAACCTGAACCCACTTCTCCCAAGTCAGTGCTCTTTCTTCAACACAAACCTTGTTTTTTGGCCTATTTACTGATCATGATACCACCCATAACCACCACCAACCACCCTCCCCCAAACCTCTCCATGGTGTAGGCAGAGCCTACACCACAGACAACAAACCCACAAACATCCCCCCTCTTCATACAGATGGTCTCCACGTACCCCCTCTTGGGACTCGGACGCACTCACGTTTCCGAGCCTGTGCCTCAAACTGTGACAGGTTCTGCCGGGTGGCCGGCCTCACATCCACTTTTTCTCCATTAAGAACTTTTCCTGGCAGGAGTTCCAATAATTTATGGACAGAGTTTTCAGAGGCTACCACCACCTCAGCATAGCTTGAGGGAGAAAAGTTAAAGGTGAGTGAAACCTATTAGACAACTGAAAGAAGAAAAGAAACTCTTCCACTTTTACTGAAAATTAGTAAAACAAAGGCTATCTTGCTAAATTACATACACACACACACACACACACACACACACACACACAACCAACAATAAGTTATCTGCCCATATCCCATTTTTTTAAAATTAAAATTCAGCATTTTTCACCCCTCAACAGCTAACCATTATAAGGCAAGTTGCCAAAACCAAAGCAGTAAACTGGGCCAGGGTAGAGGTTTAAAATCCAGGGCCAAATTATACAGTGTAGATATGTTAAAAATACAGTGTAGAAGATATGCTGTCCCAATGGTTACAAACTAAAAGGGGCTTCTCAAATCAGACCTCACCCTTTGGACTGGCCATTTGCTCGATTCTCTGCAAATTTCAACTCCACCACATCATAGACTCCTATAGAGCGAATAACCTGGATCAGCTGCTGGTCTGTGGTCCACTGGGGCCGGCAAGATGGAAAAGGAAGAAATGTCAAAAACTAACCCCGCCCTCCCCAAAATATCCCAAACCCAGGACTCTAATCATAATCGTAACTAACCACAGGAAACCCAAAAGCCTAGCAATATTTCAATTAGTGCAGGTTTTCTTATTGTCCTCACCATACAGAATTTCAAGCCCACCCACCATCTCCTCCCGATACCCATCTTTAGAGATTAAAAGATTAAAACTTATTTTGACTGCTATTTGGGCTGGCTGGCCTTCAGTTCAAACACTGATTGCTAGCAACTTTTAAGTACAGATTTGACAAAGCAACAGTTAGCCATTGCCAGGAATTTCCCCCTCAGTATATTCATCTCCTAATTTGGAAAAACCACCCCTCACCACCAGCCCAAAATCATGTCACACAATAACTTTTGCGGAACAACAGTCACCACCTACCCTGGTGAGCTAGAGCTATCAAGGTCTTTGATCCCCATCACCCACCATTATCACAGGACCATCTAATGACCACCAAGAGTTCAAGGTGTGCACTCTGAAATCTCGTCCCACAGATGACCCTGCTAGACATAAAGCCCCAGGGTCAGGGGCAGCAACAAGATGGCAGAAAAAGCAACTACCCACTTAATCATTGCTTTCTTCGGCATCAGTACGTCCTCAGGACAGTTCTCTTTCAGAGATCAATCCAACCTGATCCCAGGAAAAAGAAATCCAACCCCATCAGAGCACAATACAGTGCAACAGCAGTTCCTGAAAATGCCATCACCTCCCAGTGCTCTCCCACCAGCCCCCCCGGAAGCCTTTCTGGTTGCCACACTCACCCAGGAGAAGCTGCCCACATAGACGGCAGCTCGTCTATTACGCAGGCCACTGTAGGTATACAGAATTGCAGGGGTCTTGTTGTTGGGTTTGGGAGATGGCTCCTGGCGAACAGGAGGAGGTGGCTCAGTGCTACTGCTTCTGTCATCCGAGGGCTGTGATGTGGCCGTCAGCACATCATCATATAGGTCAATTTGATCTGTATTGTTGAACTCTGGGTCCTAAGAGAAGAGGGGTTGGCAAAGAAGGGTTTGCCATCGGTCTGTTCATTCTCTCTCACTCTAGTTTACGTAGGATAGAGTCAAATACCTATAAAACAGCACTAATCTTCCTTGCTCTAGGACACACAGTAAAAAAAAACTTTCTCATTTGAAACTCTATCATTTAATTATGCTTATGTGGGTTTTTCTCCCAAGACCATATTAGTGATCTGTAATGTTTCTGGCTTTAGCCACCTGTGAGGATCAAAAGGCACATGGTGATTAAGCAAGCAAACCAAGGCAAAATGAAATGTTCATGCGACTTTTATCAATGAGGTGAGCTTCTAACGATTGCATCTAAAATATATTAAGAAAATTTATTTCCAACATCTTACGCGATTTCCAAAATCAAGTGTTCCATAAATCTCGCTGTTCTATTTAGTGAGAAATAAATTAATTTAGAAATAGCAAGTGTATGGGGAGGTAAGTACGTTAAAGTGAGTACCAAAATGCAAAAAAAGACAGGGAGTTACTGATTTAAACCCTTTGATTTATACAAATAGTATAAACTTCATAATACACAATACCACTGAATAACCATCGAAGAAATATACGTAGTTGAAAGGAAGAGAAAAACTTTTTTTTTCTCTCCTACTAAATTCTATCCTCTAATGACACATAGACTCGATACATTATGATACTTGTGTAGGAAAAATCTTTGAGCAAATCCACAGATACATGAAAACAGTTTAGGTTCCAGAAAATAAGACAAGCACCTGTGTCCTAAGTTGTGTCACAGTGTTTACAGTAGGAATGTATACCTGGAAGCTGTGATAAACTTATGTTTTACCTATGTGACCTATTACTGTATACCAAAAGCCCTAGAGTCACAAAGTCTACCACAAGGGACTTTCTGTTTCAGATTTTGCATTGTAATTTTCTCAGAGAAATCTTCTTTAAAGAATTATTTTATTTATTATTACTTATTTACTATTATTTTTAAATTTGACCAGAGACAGAGAGCAAGAAAGAGGGAAAGTGAGAAACCAAGTTGCCAGGTCTAGGACTCAAACTGTAGTTGGTCATGTAGGAGTCCAGCACCCTAACCACTATACCACTTGCCAGTCCCAAGATAAAACTTTTTATTTTGGGAACCAGCAGTTAGCGTAATGGCTATCTTGCTGGACTCCCATGTAGTCGACTGCGGTTAAAACTTACACTGGGCGCGTGTGCGTGCGTGCCCAAGATCCCGAGAGGAGAATGGAGGAGAAGGGTTTGCAGCGTGGCCAATCCCCCCTGGGGGATGATTTCTCGCTTCCTGTCTCTCTGTCTGTCTCTGTCTGGTGAGCACATGCGCCCTATGGCAAAAACCTCTCAAACAAAACAAAACAAAACAAAACTTTTTATTTTAAGGATCAAAGAAGTACCCTATTTTTATTAAAAGGATCAGACAAAAACATTCAGACAGTACTAAGGATGATACTACTAAAATTATACAGACTGCGAGAAGTTCAGTGTTTTAGCAAACTAAGCCCACTGATATCATTGTTTAATTATTTATTTATTTTTGCTGTAGGGCATAGCACTTGCTGGAGAGAAACAGAGAAACAGTGAGAAAGCACCCTCTAGGGAGGATGGTTCCACACAATCCTTTCTCTTCCACTCTCCCTTGGGAATCTGGGCAGGCAATTGCATGAAGGCTTGCATGCATACCACTGGCATGTTTTTCAAGCCACCTTGGTCTGGACCTTGAACTGCATGGACAGTCATGTGAGATCCAGCTGCCTTAAGCACCATGCCACTGGCTGGCCCGTCACTGCTATCCTTTTAAGAGGGGATAAGGTAGGCAGCTACAGTGGGTAACTGGTATGGTTCTCTAAAGAAACAGAATTGGCTGCCTAATGCAACTCAGGACAGTTCTGGTTAACTTGCTTCCTCTAAACGAACTGCTGAGCCTTAAATAAGACAGAAGAGACTCACTACAAACTTTACTCACAGACCTTTTATAATCCTCATACTATCTATCATAAGCCTTTAGAAACATTCTTTTTTTCAGTTTATGTGAAGTACAAAGAGAATACACAGAGATATTATTACATTGTTCTGATAGTGAAGGGGATAAGATTCTACTTTCTGAACTTGTAAATAATTTTTTAAAGAATTTTTTCAAGAGATAGTGAATGAGTGCACCTTCCACAGGGTCTCCTCACACTACAATTCCCTTTCCCCAGCCCTCCAGCTTCTCAGGATCATGGGTGGCCATGCAAGTTTTCAGGCTGACCTAGGGATCTGAACCCATGGTCAGCCATTGGCTTCTAACACTGCAGTCTAATTCACTACAGACTATACCACGTAGGGTGGGCAAGTAAGTAATTTTAGATACTAGAAATAATCTAAGAAACTCCACAGGAGTAAGGCTTCAACATTGTAAAAATATTAAAAAGAGAGTAGCAAGAAAGTAACTCTTCAGGGGTAACTTAGAAACAAACACACAAAAAAGAGTGAGTGAGGCAAATAAGAACAGGAAGACTGTTCTAGGTAGTCCAAGGTAAGGACCCAACATAAAAAAGGGTACGTCCACAGGAAGAACAACACTAGATAGTACAAAGTGAGTAACAGAGTAAGGTGAGGTCAGCTATGGCTAATAACTTGACAAACATTTTGTATGTAAGTATTCCCCATAAATTAGTTCAAAGCCCTACGTGTCAAACTCTGGACAAATCACTTATCTACTTACATACCAGATAAAGTTACTATCCTTTACAGCTAAACATAGAGAAAAGAAGTCTAAGTCACTTGACCCTATCCAATGCTCTAATCTTTAGGGAACACGACTCCATACTGGGATTCATTATTTTCCCTTAAAAAATTTATTTTTAAAGTTTAGATCATAGACACAGATGTGCTTGGTGGACCCAGGGAGGTTTATGGACACAAACCTGGAACCCTCCTTTATGGGCCAGCCTTGCAGAGCATCATGTCTTACTGCTGCACCACTGTCAGGCTCCCTTAAATAAAGGACTTTCAAAGGGACAAAGGAAACACACCACCTTAGTCAATGGAACCAGACTAGGTTTCCTTGTATGCAGTATGTGTCTCAGAGGTATGTGTTTAAAAGGTACAAGACAAAAATTATCACTGAAAACTGGGTAGTGAACTAACATTCAGATTTTGCATTGTAATTTTCTCAGAGAAATCTTCTTTAAAGAATTATTTTATTTATTATTACTTATTTACTATTATTTTTAAATTTGACCAGAGACAGAGAGCAAGAAAGAGGGAAAGTGAGAAACCAAGTTGCCAGGTCTAGGACTCAAACTGTAGTTGGTCATGTAGGAGTCCAGCACCCTAACCACTATACCACTTGCCAGTCCCAAGATAAAACTTTTTATTTTGGGAACCAGCAGTTAGCGTAATGGCTATCTTGCTGGACTCCCATGTAGTCGACTGCGGTTAAAACTTACACTGGGCGCGTGTGCGTGCGTGCCCAAGATCCCGAGAGGAGAATGGAGGAGAAGGGTTTGCAGCGTGGCCAATCCCCCCTGGGGGATGATTTCTCGCTTCCTGTCTCTCTGTCTGTCTCTGTCTGGTGAGCACATGCGCCCTATGGCAAAAACCTCTCAAACAAAACAAAACAAAACAAAACTTTTTATTTTAAGGATCAAAGAAGTACCCTATTTTTATTAAAAGGATCAGACAAAAACATTCAGACAGTACTAAGGATGATACTACTAAAATTATACAGACTGCGAGAAGTTCAGTGTTTTAGCAAACTAAGCCCACTGATATCATTGTTTAATTATTTATTTATTTTTGCTGTAGGGCATAGCACTTGCTGGAGAGAAACAGAGAAACAGTGAGAAAGCACCCTCTAGGGAGGATGGTTCCACACAATCCTTTCTCTTCCACTCTCCCTTGGGAATCTGGGCAGGCAATTGCATGAAGGCTTGCATGCATACCACTGGCATGTTTTTCAAGCCACATTGGTCTGGACCTTGAACTGCATGGACAGTCATGTGAGATCCAGCTGCCTTAAGCACCATGCCACTGGCTGGCCCGTCACTGCTATCCTTTTAAGAGGGGATAAGGTAGGCAGCTACAGTGGGTAACTGGTATGGTTCTCTAAAGAAACAGAATTGGCTGCCTAATGCAACTCAGGACAGTTCTGGTTAACTTGCTTCCTCTAAACGAACTGCTGAGCCTTAAATAAGACAGAAGAGACTCACTACAAACTTTACTCACAGACCTTTTATAATCCTCATACTATCTATCATAAGCCTTTAGAAACATTCTTTTTTTCAGTTTATGTGAAGTACAAAGAGAATACACAGAGATATTATTACATTGTTCTGATAGTGAAGGGGATAAGATTCTACTTTCTGAACTTGTAAATAATTTTTTAAAGAATTTTTTCAAGAGATAGTGAATGAGTGCACCTTCCACAGGGTCTCCTCACACTACAATTCCCTTTCCCCAGCCCTCCAGCTTCTCAGGATCATGGGTGGCCATGCAAGTTTTCAGGCTGACCTAGGGATCTGAACCCATGGTCAGCCATTGGCTTCTAACACTGCAGTCTAATTCACTACAGACTATACCACGTAGGGTGGGCAAGTAAGTAATTTTAGATACTAGAAATAATCTAAGAAACTCCACAGGAGTAAGGCTTCAACATTGTAAAAATATTAAAAAGAGAGTAGCAAGAAAGTAACTCTTCAGGGGTAACTTAGAAACAAACACACAAAAAAGAGTGAGTGAGGCAAATAAGAACAGGAAGACTGTTCTAGGTAGTCCAAGGTAAGGACCCAACATAAAAAAGGGTACGTCCACAGGAAGAACAACACTAGATAGTACAAAGTGAGTAACAGAGTAAGGTGAGGTCAGCTATGGCTAATAACTTGACAAACATTTTGTATGTAAGTATTCCCCATAAATTAGTTCAAAGCCCTACGTGTCAAACTCTGGACAAATCACTTATCTACTTACATACCAGATAAAGTTACTATCCTTTACAGCTAAACATAGAGAAAAGAAGTCTAAGTCACTTGACCCTATCCAATGCTCTAATCTTTAGGGAACACGACTCCATACTGGGATTCATTATTTTCCCTTAAAAAATTTATTTTTAAAGTTTAGATCATAGACACAGATGTGCTTGGTGGACCCAGGGAGGTTTATGGACACAAACCTGGAACCCTCCTTTATGGGCCAGCCTTGCAGAGCATCATGTCTTACTGCTGCACCACTGTCAGGCTCCCTTAAATAAAGGACTTTCAAAGGGACAAAGGAAACACACCACCTTAGTCAATGGAACCAGACTAGGTTTCCTTGTATGCAGTATGTGTCTCAGAGGTATGTGTTTAAAAGGTACAAGACAAAAATTATCACTGAAAACTGGGTAGTGAACTAACACAGACCTGAACAACTGAGAACTATGCATCACCATGAAATCCTTCATACTATAAGCTTAGGCAACCATTCTATTCTTTCAAGATCCCCTTAACTAGGATAAACTCAATCCTAAAGGACCTTGATGTATAGATTACTACTTTAAGAAATTAAAGGATCAAGTCCAGCATAGTGGTTACAGTGCTGGACTCCCACGTGGCTGACCACGGTTTGAGTACTGGATCTGGCGCCTTGAAAATCATGCCAGATGCACGTATGTGCGCAGCCAAGACACCAGAAGGAGAACAGAGAAGGGGTTGTGGTGTGGCCATCATCCCTGGGGGTGATTTCTCATTTTTCTCTCACTGTCTCTCTTGCAAGTACATGGGCCCTATAGCAAAAACCTTTAAAAAAATTAAAAAGGGGGGGGGAATGAAAAGGATTAAAAAATTGTGGGGACCAGTAGTTGGTGTAATGGCTATGTTGCTGGACTCCCATGTGGCCGACCGTGGTTCAAGTCCTGGACCCTGTGACTCACGCCCAGCGCATGTGTGTGCGTGCCCAGGATCCCGAGAGGAGAATGGAGATGGATGGATTGAGCATGGTCATCCTCCTGGGGACTGATTTCTTGCTTTCTGTCTCTCTGATGAGTGTACGCACCCTATAGCAAAAACCTCTTTTTTTTTTTTTTGGAGAGGTTTTCGCTACAGGGCGCGTGCACTCGCCAGACAGAGAGAAACATAAGAGACAGAAAGTGAGAAATCACCCCCCAGAGGGGATGGTCACGCCGCAATCCCTTCTCCTCCATTCTCCTCTCGGGATCTTGGGCATGCACGCACACGCGCCTGGTATGAGTTTTAAGCCACCGGGTCTGGGACGCGAACTGCGGTCAGCTACGTGGGAATCCAGCAACACAGCCATTACGGTACTGCTGGTTCCCAGCAAAAACCTCTTTAAAAAAATGTGATAAGATCCAAATGGTTTTTCTGGTCCAAACAGCCTCAGTTGAGAGGTTGGTGGGGACGGCAGGTGGTATGGTGATTAGGGCACTGAACTCCCACATGGCCGACTGCAGTTCAAGTCCTGGATCTGGTAGCTTGCTTTCTCACTGTCTCTGTCTCTCTCTTTCTCTGTGTCTCTCTCTTGTCAAACTGAAGAAGAAAAAAATAAATTAAAAAAAAAAAAAAGGTTGGTAGGAACTGCACTGCATAGGGCAGCCCTATTCAGGGTTCTACTAAAGAAACAAGGTATCAAATTGTGTCTAGATTTAAATCTGCCAGCTTAACCAATTTATTATACTTGTTCAGCTGGTGAGACAGAAAAGCAAAGGAGGGTCTGAGGTCTTTCTGATAAAACGATCAATAGTAACATGCAGTGATAAAGCAAAACCAAATTCTACAAATTTAAGTGAAAAGCACAATGTTTTACATGCACTGATGTAAAGTTTCATTATAGGGAGATTAAACAGAAAACAATGAACTAGTATCTCAGGAAGAATTTTGTGCTCAAAATATAACTGCAGGGGGGGAACCAGCAGTTAGCGTAATGGCTATGTCGCTGGACTCCCACGTAGACTTCCACGTAGTCGACCACGGTTCTCGTCCTGGACCTGGTAACTTAAAACTCACGCCGGGCGCATGTGTGTGCGTGCCCAAGATCTCGAGAGGAGAATGGAGGAGAAGGGATTGCGGCTTTACCATCCCCTCTAGGGGGTGACTTCTCGCTTTCTGTCTCTATGTCTCTGTCTGTCTGGCGGGTGCACACGCCCTATAGGGAAAACCTCTCAAAAAAAAAAAAAATACAACTGGGGGCTGGCAGGTGGCATAGATGTTGAAGCACTAGATTCCCACATGGCCAGCTATGGTTCAAGTCCAGGACCTGGTGGCTTACGTTCTCATTTTCTCTCTCTCTCACTCTGTGTATATATCTCTCTGATAAAATTAAAATAATGAATAAATAATTCATTAAAAAAACCCATAGAACTGATTGTCTCATGAGACTTTTTGCTTTTTAATATACAAAAGAAAATTTGCATGACTTTATTCATTTTTTTGTTTGCCAGAGGGCAGTCGCTCAGAGAGAGGGAGGAAGCAAGCACCCTCCAACAGGGTGTGGTCCAGCTGTAACCCCTTCTCCATTTTCCACTCTGTTAAGACTTTTGAGTATGTATGCATGCACATATACTTGGGCCTGTTCATCAAACTGCCAGGACTGGGCTCTGAACCACACATGGCCAGCCTTATGGGATCTGGCTGTCCTAACTACCACACTACTCATTTTTAATCGCCAGAGGGCATGTAAGCTCCCAAGAAACTGAGAGGGAGAAAGCAAACCCCCGATGGGGTGGAGTCAATTCTGCAGTCCTTTCTCTTCCCTTTCTCCATCCTGTCAGAAACGTGGACATGCATGTGTACACATGCCCAGCATGTTTTCCAAGGCCAGGATTTGAACCAGTCAGCTATGTGGGGTTGGGTTTATATAATATCCAATTCCTATGTCCAGTATGCGTACCTTCCTGCATCTTCCTTCTGGTATCTGAGGAAAGTGGCCTAGGATTTATTTCTCTCAAAGCAACCAACTTGATTTCTTTTCATTATAACCAAGGGTCAATCAAAGTTTTCTTTCTTTCTTTCTTTCTTTCTTTCTTTTTTTTTTTTTTTTTTTTTTTTTTTGCCAAAGGCACAATCCCCTGGCCAGGGAGAAGCAAAGTGAAAAATCGCCCTCTGGGGGGATGGCCATGCCACAATCCCCTCTCCTCCATTCTCCTCTCAAGATTTTGGGCACGCACGTATACATACATACCCAGTGTGATTTTCAAGTCGTGGGCGGGTTCAAACTGCAGTGGGCCATGTGGGAGTCCAGTCCAACTACCATGAAAACCTACTGACCCATTTTTGGCTTTATAGACAATTACTACAGTTGTACCTCTCAACCTCTTTCACTTTCACTGTACTTGTCCCTTGGCACTGTCACTATATACCACTCTCGCTCACTAGCACTAGAACCCTTTTTGAATACATGGATCCATTCTTTTCTCTTCGTTTACCTTACTAGCCAGCATAATGCTCAGCAAACAGAAGTACTTTGTTTTTTTTCCCCTCTTTTTGAGAGATTTTTCCTATAGGGTGAATGTGCTCACAGGAGAGACAGAAAGCAAGAAACCACCCCCTAAGGGGTATGGCCACACTGCAATCCCTTCTCTTCCATTCTCCTCTCAGAATTTTGGGTACGTACACATACATGCCCAGTTTGAGTTTTTAAGCCGCTGGGTCTGGGACTCTAAATGCAGTAAACTATGTGGGAGTTCAGTGACATAACCATTGTACCATCTGCTGGTCCCACAAAGAGAAATACTTTAATAAATATCTGCTGGTGGACGTGAAGAAGAGAACTGGGCATACTGTGCAAAGCCTGTATCAGCACAAGAAGGAAGAGATAAGACACTCAGAAGAGCAAAAGCTCTCAGTCACCTTTCCAGAGTTATTCCCCCCTGCCCAGAACATCAGATATGAAACCCAGACTCCCAGTGTACAAGGAACAAAGAGGCTCTGAAGAACAGTTTTTTATACATCGGTGTTGTAAGACACCCAGGAACAGGAGAGACAGAAAGCAAGAAACCACCCCCTAAGGGGTATGGCCACACTGCAATCCCTTCTCTTCCATTCTCCTCTCAGAATTTTGGGTACGTACACATACATGCCCAGTTTGAGTTTTTAAGCCGCTGGGTCTGGGACTCTAAATGCAGTAAACTATGTGGGAGTTCAGTGACATAACCATTGTACCATCTGCTGGTCCCACAAAGAGAAATACTTTAATAAATATCTGCTGGTGGACGTGAAGAAGAGAACTGGGCATACTGTGCAAAGCCTGTATCAGCACAAGAAGGAAGAGATAAGACACTCAGAAGAGCAAAAGCTCTCAGTCACCTTTCCAGAGTTATTCCCCCCTGCCCAGAACATCAGATATGAAACCCAGACTCCCAGTGTACAAGGAACAAAGAGGCTCTGAAGAACAGTTTTTTATACATCGGTGTTGTAAGACACCCAGGAGTGAGCGCCACAGGATACCATTTAGAAACTATGTTAATTTTGCTTGGGAAGCAAAGTGCATATGAGGGAATTCTTGGGTACAGGTCAGCTTGGGATGAATCTGTAACACTCTTTAAACATTTTAAAATACAATCTGTACTGGCGGCTTTCAGTCCAATCAAGCTTCTATCCATCCTAGCCAGAGAGTTATTTCTTCAGTAGCTTTCGGGTTATACTAAAACCAGCTTCGCCAAAAATTAACTCATCTATGTGAGGGGGGAAAAGCACTCCCCCGCTTTCTACAAGAAAGTGTGTATTTTGAATACACCTTGTCCACTATCAAAAAGTTTGTTGCATATAAGTGTCTACTAGATTGTATCTATCTACCTATCTATCTATCTATCTATCTATCTTTCTGTCTATATCTTTGACTGCCTCAGATCCACAAAAAAGTCATTTTTAACTAAAGAAACCAGGAAGCAAATGGTTGAAGCCAACAACTTCTACCTTGACAACACCATGGACAAGCGCTGTGTCTTGTCTAGACTAAGTTAACCTGCTGAAGAAATTATGAAATCTTGTTTTCTCAGACCAAATGTGATCTGTGGTCAAGGACCCTGTTCTCGATTTCCCAAAGTGAATCAGCAGCTTTGTTATCAACCTAAAGATAAAGAGTAAAGAAAAAATAAACAAAGGTTTCCATTAATAATAGAGAAAAAAATAAGGAGGTCTTGTCTTTTTGTTTTCATAGGAAAAAAAAAACTCACAATCTGAAAAAAGTAGTAAAAATCTGATTCAGAGGACTATACAAAACTCAGGGGAAAAAAAGGTTTTGTAATTAAATACATTAAACCTTTCTTTCGTTAACTTTTTGTTTTTATTTTTTTGCCGTATGGTGTACACACTAGCAGACAGAGGGAAAGCGAGAAATCACCCCCCAGGGGAGATGGTCATGCTGCAAATCTCTCCTCTAGTCTCCTTTCTGGATCTGGGGCATGCAGGCACACATGTCTTGTGCGTTTTTCAAGCCGCTGGGTCCGGGACTCGAATTGCATAGTCAGCTGTGTGAGATCTAGCACTTTAACCACCAGGCCACCTGCTGACCCTAACTTTTTTTTTTCAATTGCCAAAAGGAAAAAAGGAAAGATTAAAAAACACCCCCAGTGGGATGTGAACATGCCACGATCCCTTTTCTTCCATTTTTCCATCCTGTCAGGACGCTGGGCGTGTACACATATATACCAGACACATTCTTGAAGCCATCAAGGCTGGTATTCAAACCATGGTTGGTTATACAGGCTCTAGCTCCCAATGCACAGTGCTTAACCACTGCATGCCATGGCCCACTAAACCCTTTTTCTTTTTATGGGGGGAGAGGTTTTGGTTATAGGGCACGTGTACTTGCCTGAGAGACAGAGAGAGAGAGAGAAAGCGAGAAATCACCCCTTAGGGAGGATGGCCACACTGTAATCCCTTCTCCTCCATTCTCTCAGGGTCTTAGGCATACACGCACATACGCCCGGCATGAGCTTAAGCCACTGGGTCCAGGACTCAAATTGCGGTCGACTACATGGGAGTCCAGAGACATAGCCATTACGCCAACTGCTGTTCCCTCCTTTTTCTTTTTTATTTTAAAGTTTTTTTTTTTTTTTTTTTTTTTTTTTTTTTGTCACACCCCATGAGTACTCGTTGGGGAAAAAGAGAGAAGGAAAGTGAGAAATCAACCCTGCACTCCCCACCCCACTCCCCGAACGGCCATACCATAGTCCCTTCTCCTCTAACCCCTCTCATTTCAGGATTTGGGGCAGGGGCGTCTAGTATGTCTTTTAAGTCTGTGACCCCAACCATGCAATTGGCCCAATGGGATCCAGCCACATTAACTACCATGTCACCTGCTGGTCCCTAAAACTTTTTTAAAAGCAAGCTCATGTGGGGCGTGGGGTGGGTGGTATCTATCAGACCCTTCTATTGTCTCATAGCAAAAGTGAGACCCAATCAGGATGCTACCCTTCACTAGTACTTTCTTTTCATGCTCTTTCCAGGTTCTTACATTTACCCATTGGAAGATGCCAGGTTACCTAAGAAGTATGGCGCTAGAAATAACCTGGACAAGGTATTAGTAAGTTTTAAATAGAAACTTTGGAACATTCTTGAAATCCAACCTCTAGATTACTGAACTGAACTACACAGAAGACTGTTGTTTCGAGGGAAATCTTTGGAAAAGGTCTTCTGAATGTAGAAAATATATAAGGAGACAAATCCGACTTAAGGTTGTAATAAGGTTATGAGTGGGTCTATCCATGCTTCTTAACTGGTTTGTCCAAAATCTTTAGTCTTCTCCCTCCCAAGAACAATAATGCTCATTAATAAAATCTATTGCAACAACATGTTTATCGACTTCTCAAGACTGGAGTCCAGCCACATATAAAAAGAAACAAAACTTAACTGGAATAGAGACAAAACGAATTACAAAAGCATCTCTTATATCTGTGCCTCAGCACCATTACATTTCTCAAGCAGCAGTCTGAGAGAAGCACAAAGAAGCAGATACCAAAGCTATCCTCCAAACACCCTAGCAAACATCATTGTCATTTTAAAATGTGGCTAGACTTTGAGGAGAACCACATCCAACTTTGGCTTCCCGGGGAAGCAAATTCCACAGGTTGACTCACCATCTATATCACCTGATTTTTATTTGCTCTTAAACCTTTTGAATTAAGCCTGGGGGTTCAAATTAACATACAAGAGAATGGTCAGTAGTCTTTAAAGCTTCCGCTAGGGGAAAATTTTAGATCCAATCCGAGAAAGATCCGAGAAACCGGTGTTAAAGCCTTAGACTGGCAGAGCTTGAAACCATCGCAAGTTTGCTGGACAAGCTCCTGATGACCCCTCACCTGGTTGAACTCCTCGTCAGCGTATATATCAATCAAGTCCACTCCTTCTGACATGGCTCCTGGATGAAGATCGCGAGCCCGGAGGATGAACGAAGTAATGAAGATGCCACTGCGGTATTCAGAAAGAGTGAGAATTAGAAGGCCTGAGGGTCCCGGAATGGGAGGAGGGCGATGGTTGCCAACCTCCTGTCTCTAGAGACGCAGCATCCCGGCAGCCGAAGCCCGGCCCCACC
>NW_006207202.1:636281-638294 GCF_000334495.1 Tupaia belangeri chinensis
GCTCTCCGCCCCAGGTCCCGCCCCCCCGCCGCCGGCGTCACACGCACCGCCACTTCCGCCATACGCAGGAACGCATCTTCCGGCTCAGGGTTTCTGCGGCCGTCGGAGTCGCCTGCTGGAGCGTCCAGGAGTTCCGGAAGTGCCGTGGCTGTAGGACTTCCGGTGTGTCTGGGGGAAAATGGCGGGGGGTGGCCGGACCGACTCTGGCACGGGTGAGGAGCGCGGAGGCTCTACGTTCCGGAGTGGGCGGCAAAGGGGACCGTTTCGTACTCCTCTGTGGTCTTGGGGAGCGCGGGGAGTATTTGACTGCTTGGTGGTCCAGGGGGAGCGCAGGTCCAGGGAGAGGCCGATCCTGCAGGTCAGGAAACTCAGGTCACTTTCCCATCGTTTCGTGAGCCCACTGTGTGCCCGTCTGGTACTGTCTGGTGACCCATCAGTCGTGGTGCGAGAGCCAATTCAGATCTTCCCTAACTCCCAGGCGCTGTTAGCCCCTCCTCCCTCTCCTTAAGTCTTTAATGCTTGACAGAATTTCACATTAGTACTAATATCTTCAGCTCATTGTTTTCGAACGAAGTGTTTTATCACTTTAATTTTCTTTCTGAGTATTGCTTTTTGTTGCATCTCACAATGTTTTCTTTTTTAAGGAACTATCTTTCTCATATTCTTTTTTTTTTTTTTTTTGACCAGAGAGAGAGAGACAGCGATAGACAGAAAGCAAGCCCCCAGTCCCAGGACTTGAACCGTAGTCAGCCATGTGGGGAGTCCAGCACCTCAACCTCCTCTCCACCTGCCGATCCCTCTCACACTGTTTTCTGTTAGTTTTACTTTTTGTCCCAAGGTAGTTTCTAATTTCTTTGTCATCTTTTCTTTCTAAAGTGTGTTTAATTTCTACATATCTGTGAGTTTTTCATATTCAGTATGATTTCGGTCTTCTTAAATGTGTTAAGTCATGTTTTCTGATGGGATTTGAGATCTATCCTGGAGAATGTTCCCTGTGCTCTTGAGAAGAATATACAGTGCTGTCTGTTGGAATGTTTGTTAGTTACAATTGGTATATAATGTTTCTGTTTTATAATCTACTTACTAAGTATTCTATCCATTATTGAAAGTGAGATATTAAAATTGCCTGCTATTACTGTCTTGCTGTCTGTTTTTCATGTCAGTTCTGACTATTTTCTTCATATATTTGGAAGTTCTGATACTGGGTGCACATATGTGTATAACTGGTATATCTTCTTGGTGAATTATCCCTTTTATCATTCGATAATGTCCTTCATTGTGTCTTGTAACAGTTTTTTACTTGAAGTCTTACTTGTCTGTTAGTATGGCCATCCTGTCCTCCCTCCTTTACCATTTGCAGGGATTTTTTTTTTTTCACTTTCAGTCTGTATGTGTCCTTAAATCTGGAGTGAGTCTTGTAAACAGCATATATAGGTTGAGAATGCCTTATCCAAAACACTTAGGACCGGAAGTGTTTAAGATTTCAGATTTTGGGGGCCAGTAGGTGGCATAGTGTTTAAGGAGCTGGATTCCCACATGACCAACAGCAGTCTGAGTCCCGGACCTGTTGGCTTGAAACTCACACCAGGTGAGTGTGGGTGTGTGCCCAAAATCCTAAGGGAAGAATGAAGAAGAAGGAATTACAGTGTGGCTATCCCTCCTGTGGGGTGAGATCGTTGCTTTCGTGCTCTCTGGTGAGCTCACAGCCCTATAGAAAAATCTTAAACAAACAAAAAAAATCCTCAAATTTTGAAATATTTGCATGTATATATATGATATCTTAGAGATGGAACACAGGTCTAAACACAAAGCTCATTTTGTTTCATATATGCATAGCCTGATAGTAATTTTATACATGCCCTAAACAATAGAAATTCATTTTCTCACTGTTTAATGTTTTTGTATTTCAGCATTTTTTTTTTTTTTTGAGAGGTTTTTCACTATAGGGCTCGTGCACTCGCCAGACAGACAGAGAGAGACAGAAAGCGAGAAATCACTCCCCCGAAGAGAACG
>NW_006207202.1:638313-669678 GCF_000334495.1 Tupaia belangeri chinensis
TGCTCCTCCATTCTCCTCTCAGGATCTTGGGCACACATGCACATGTGCCCGGCGTGGGTTTTAAGCCACTGGGTCCAGGACACGAACCGCGGTCTTCTATGTGGGAGTCCAGCCACATAGCCATTACACTAACTGTTGGTTCCCTGTATTGCAGCATTTTGACTGCAACCTATCACATGAAGTCAAGTGTGGAATTTTTCACTGTGGCATCATGCCAGTGCTCAAAAAAATTCAGATTTTAGGGACCAGCAGTTAACGTAATGGCTATGTTACTGGACTCCCATGTATTTGACCATGATTCAAGTCCCCGACCAGGTGGCTTAAACTCACGCCAGGCCCAAGTGCGTGTGTGCCCAAGATCCTGAGAGGAGAATGGAGGAGAAGCGATTGTGGCATGGCCATCTCCCCTGGGGGGTGATTTCTCGCTTTCTGTCTTTCTGGAGAGCGCATGCACCTTATAGCAAAAACCTCCTGAAGGAAAAATAATTTAGATTTTCAGGTTTTGTATTAGGGATGCTCACTCAATCTGAAATGGGATCCTATTTATTTAAAAATTAATCCTGCCCATGTATATCTTTTGTTGGGAGGCTATTCCATTTACATCTAAAGTAATTAGTGATAGCAAAGGACTTTTGCTATAGTTTTCCATCTTGTAGCTTTTGCGACCCTCTTTTCTTCTCTTACTGGCATCATTTGTATTTTGTTGGTTTTTGTTTTTTTTTTTTAATGAATGCTTTGATTTCTCATTTTCTTTTATATGTGGGAATTTATGTTTACCATGGGGTTACGTAAAATAGTTTATATAGTTACACCTATTTTAAACTGGTAACAACTTAATTTCTTTCTTTCTTTCTTTCTTTCTTTTTTTTTTTTTAAGCTTTCTTTTATTTTCGTTACTTATTTTAATGTGACCATAGAGGAACAGAGAGAGAAAGTGAGAAATCAAGCCTCTAGGTCTGGGACTCGAACCGCAATCTGCCATGTGGGATTCCAGCGCCCTCAACCACCATACTACCTGCTGGCACCGGTAACAACTTAATTGCAGAAATAAGTGTTTTTTTATTCCCCCTTTTATATTACTGATATCCCAAATTAAACCTTTGTGTATGATGTATCCATTCACAAATATTTGTAGATACAACTTTTTACCTTCAAATAGTTTACTCAAGTATGTATCATGAAAAAAAAAATGCATGGATTTTACATTTTCTTGTATCAATATAAGCCCATATTATTTCCATTTTTCCATGTACTCTTTGAGATACCCTTTCAATAGTCATTTTTAACTTTTTTTTTTTTTTTTTTTTTTTAATTTGCCAGAGGGTGAGGCCAGACCAGAGGGACAAAGTACCCCACAGTGGAAACGGTCATGCCATAATCACTTCTTCACCAGAATCACTTCACTGTTCCTGCTTTCCTTTCTGGGTTTTGGGCATGCGTGCACATGCTCCCAGTGTGTTTTTCAAGCTGCCAGGTGTGGAATTTGAACCATGCAGCTAGCCATGTGGATCCAGTCACCACAACTACCGTGCCACAGGCTAGCTTGTGATTTTTTTTTTAATATAGTTTATTTTAATTTTATTTATTCACTCATTTGTTTTAATTTGACCAGAGACACACACACACAGAGAGAGAGAGAGAGAGAGAAAGTGGGAAAGCAAGCCACCAGGTGTGGGACTCAAACCATGGTGCACCATTTGAGAGTGTCCAGTGCCTTAACCACCACGCCACCTGCTAGTCCCGATTTTTTTTTTAATTATTTTATTCAATTTCATTTATTCATTCATTCATTTATTTTAATTAGACCAGAGAAACACAGAAAGAGAGAGAGAGGAAAGTGAGAAAGCAAGCCACCAGGTCCGGGACTCGAACCGTGGTCGGCCATGTGGGAGTGTCCAGCGCCTTAACCACCACGCTACTTGCCGGTCCCCCCGATTTTTTCTTAAATATGCTTCTGTCTTTTAATTTCTGTGCCTGGATTAAAAGTGATCTACATGGAGACCAGCAGGTGGTGTGGTGGTTAAGGTGCTGGACACTCCCACATGGCCAACCACTGTTTGAGTCCCAGATCTGGTGACTTGCTTTCTGACTTTCCCTCTTCTCTCTCTCTCTCTCTGTCTCTTCCTGGTCAAATGAAAATAAATAAAACTGAATAAATAATTCTTTTAGAAAAAGTGATTTACATACCACTTTTACAGTATTCTATATTTGTTTATATATTTACCTTTACTGTTGAGCTTTATATGTTCACATGCTTTCTGTGTAACTATCTAGTGTACTTTAATTTCTACTGAAGGGCTCCCATTATAATTTTTGTAAAGCAGCTCTCATGGTGATGAACTTTCTAACTTTTGTGTATCTGGAAAAGTCTTTATTTGGCTTACATTTAAGAGGTTTATGCTGTAAGGCACGTGCACTCGCTGGAGAAATAGAGACAGAAAGCAAGAACTCACCCTCCCCACAGGGTGGATGACCATGCCTCAATCCCTTCTCCTCCTCCTCCATTCTCCTCTTGGGATTTTGGGCATGCACCCACACGTGCCTGGCGTGAGTTTTACGCTACAAGGTCTGGGAGTTGAACCACGATCGACTACGTGGGAGTCCAGCGGCATAACTATTACACCATCTGCTGGTCCCAAACCCTTCTTATAATATTAAGGGGGCTCCTTTGTATGAGATACATTGCTTTTTTCTTGCTGCTTTCAAAAGTCTGTCTTGGACTTTCAACAATTTCACTTTGGAAAAAAGATAGTTATCTTCAACAAGGCTATAAATATGAACCAGAGAAGCATAAAACATATTTTAACTGCATGAGAGTACTAGTACTTGCCAGAGAGAGGTGGGGACAAATAGCACCTTCTCCATCTCACCATTTTGCCAGCATTTTGTGCATGTTTGTATGTGTTTTTTTTTTTTTTTTTTTGAGATGTTTGCTATAGGGCGTGTGCGCTTGCCAGACAGACAGAGAGAGAGACAGAGAGACAGAAAGCAGGAAATCACCCCCCAGGGGGGATGGCCACGCCGCAATCCCTTCTCCTCCATTCTCCTCTTGGGATCTTGGGCACGTACGCACACGCTCCTGGCTTGAGTTTATGCCACCGGGTCCGGGACTCGAACCACGGTCGACTACGTGGGAGTCCAGCAACATAGCCATTATGCTAACTGCTGGTCCCTGTATGTTTGTTTTTAACAGGTAATAATTTATTAAAATAGTTGACTTAGGCATCTGCAATGGTGACTTCAACCTCAACTCCTGGTTCAATACTAATGGAAGTAATCTGTTTAACAATCTCAGAAGGACTGTGCAAATCAGTGAGTCGCTTTTGGATTCTCATCTGGAGATGATCCCATGTCTTAGAACCGTCACCACAAGGTGTTTTTCTTGTAGTGATTCTCAAAGTCTTGGTAGACATCTGAACTGGTCCTTTCACCTTGAGATCCTTTTCCTTTGCACGTCTGATTACGTCTACATACATTTTCCAGGGACTTCATGTTGTGGCTGGTTAAAGTCATTCCAGTTTGGTGAATGGCCACCTCTGGCTCCACGGGTGATTTTCCAGTATCTTTAAAAGCCATGGCTGCAGTGTGACTTCCTGACAGATTTGTTCTTCAGCGAGAGCAAGCACTGGTGAGTCGGGAGCAGAGTAGGCTACCCGAGCTCCATACCACCTGCATCTGCTTCTTCTGCCTTTGGTATAGTTTTCAAGCCTCCAAAGCCTGAGTTTGAACCAGAGTGGCCATGTGGGATCTGGCTCCTTTATTAGACTGCAATACCAGTCCCCAATTTTTTATATTACAGAGCTATTCATGCAAAGACAATTCAGATATATTCTAGTATAAATGTCTAGTGTCAGTTTCTTCTGCGTGGCTCATAACCAGTGTCACACAGTTCCTTAAGACTCATGGGTCCATGCGATATCTAATAATGTTTTATTGAAGAATGCTTGGGGTTTTTTTGTTGTTGTTTTGTTTTGTTTTGTTTTTGCTATAGAGTACATGTGCTCACCAGAAAGAGAGAGAAACAGAAAGTGAGAAATCACCCCCTAGGGGGAATGGGCATATTGCAATCCCTTCTCCTTCATTCTCCTCTTGGGATCTTGGGCACACACACACATGCACCCAGAGTGAGTTTAAACTACCTGGTCCGGGACTCAAACTGCAGTCAACCTAGAAATCCAGCGACATAGCTATTATGCCAACTGCTGGTCCCAGAATGCTGTTTTAATACTAACGGGAGAAAACAATGAGTGAAATTTGTCCAGAATAATAAGAGATCCCAATTATTAGAACAGTTTACTTTTTAAAAAAATTTTATTGGAAGAACTTCAGTAACATAGCCTGGGGAAATAAAGTGCTGAAAAAAAATTTTTTTATTTATTCATTCATTTATTTTTAATTTGACAGAGTGAGAGAGAGAGAGAGAGAAAGAGGGGAAGTGAGAAAGCAAACTACCAGGTCCAGGACTTCAACCATAATCAGCCATGTGGTAATGACCAGCACCTTAACCACCATGCCATCTGCTGGTTCCCAGAACAGTTTCTTTTTATTGATGATATTGGCCCTTCCCCATCCTCTTTCATTCTATAGAAATTGCTCAACTATTGTTATTTTAGTACAGAAAATAGGATTTCTACCTTCTGTAACCATCAAGTCTGCTATAGGGCTTGTTAAAAAATGCATTTGCCAAGACCAGCAGATGGCATTATGGCTAATGTTATGTTATGTTATGGATTCCCATGTAGTCAACCGTAGTTCAAGTCCTGGACCCAGTGGCTTAAACTCACACCGGTCACGTGCATGTGTGTGTATCCAGGATCCCAAGAGGAGAATGGAGGAGAAGAGATTGCAGTGTGGCCTTCCTCCCTTTGGGGTGATTTCTCGCTTTTTATCTCTCTGTCTCTCTCTGTCTTTCTGGCGAGTGCACACGCCCTATAGCAAAAACCTCTCCAAAAAAAAAAAAATGCATTTGTGAGGCCAGCAGGTGGTATGGAGGTTGAGGAGGCTGGATCCCACATGGCTGACTACAGTTTGAGTCCTGGACTCTGTGGTTTGAGAATCAGACTGGCTATTGTGTACATGTGTGCCCAAAATCCCAATGGGAGAATGAAGAAGTGATTGCAGCATGGCCATCTCTCCTGGGAATGATTTTTTACTTTCTTTCTCTGTCTGTCTCTCTTTCTCTCTCTTATGAGCACACACACACCACCCTGCAACAAAAACTAAAAAACAAAAACCAAACAAAACCCTTGCCAAGGCCTAATCCTAGAAATTCTTATTCAGTGTGTTTAGTCTAGGGCTTGGGAATCTGAATTTTTATTATATATTGTATTCGTTTGCTAGAGCGACCATCACAAAATACTATAGACTTGATGACTTAAATAACAGAAATTTGTTTTCTCATAGTTCTTGAGACTAGATGTCTGAGATCAAAGTGTCGGCAAGTTTAGTTTCTCCTGAAGCTCTCTTCTTGGCTCGTAGATAACCACCTTTTCACCGTGTATGCATATGGACTTTCTCTGGGCATGCAGTTGCCTGATACCTCTTCTCTGACTATTTTTTTTTAATCTTTTTTTGACTTTTGAAAATTTAGTTATGGTGAATCTTGGTGTGGACTTAATTGAATTCATGCTAGCTAGGATCTGTTAGGCATCTTGAATATGTATGTTCATTTCTTTCCCCAAGTTTTGTAGTTTTTGGCCATTATTTTTTCAAATAAGCTTTCTGCTCCTTTCTCCTTTAGGACTCCCATAATGTATATATTGGCCTACTTGATAGTGTCCCGTAAGTTTCTTGGGCTTTCTTCCCTCTTTTTCCTTTTTTTCTTTTATTCCACTGATTAATTTCAGATAACCTTTCCTTGAGTTTGCCAGTTGTTTCTTTTGCTCATGTCTGCTTTTGAACCCTTCTAGTGAATTTTGGAGTTCATTTATTGTATTCTTCAGTTTTAGAGTTTCTGTGTGGTTGAATATATTTATTTATTTAATATTTTTATTGTTGATAATCTCATTTTATTTATCTTTTTTTTTTTTTTTTTGGAGAGGTTTTTGCTGTAGAGTGCATGTGCTTGCCAGAGAGACAGAGAGAGACAGAGAGACAGAAAGCAAGAAATCACCCCCCTAGGGGATGGCCACACTGCAATCCCTTCTCCTCCATTCTCCTCTTAAGCCATCCCGCACATGCACCCAGCGTGAGTTTAAGCCATCGGGTCCGGGATGCGAACCGTGGTCTACTACCTGGGAGTCCAGCGACATAGCCATTACGCTAACTGCTGGTCCCTTGTTCATCATTTTCTGAGCCTTTGAATTCTTTTTTGGGCAATTCATATACTTTTTTTTTTTTTAAGAATTATTTTATTTAACTGTATTTATTTATTTATTTTAATTTGTCCAGAGAGGGACAGAGTTGGGGTGGGGGCAGATGAGAAAGGAAGCTGCCAGGTCCGGGACTTGAACCGTAGTCAGCCATATGGGAGTCCAGCACCCTTAACTACCACACCACCCGCTGGCCCCATATACTTCTATTTCTTTAGAGTTAGTTTTTCATTCTTTTGATTGTGTCATGTTTCCTGGTTTATTCATACGCCTTCCAATTTTGTACTGGGATCTTTGCATTTGAAAACCCTAACTCTTGCCCAGTCTTTGTGAACTGGCTTCTCAACAGTTGACTATGACCAGTCAGCATGATAAGAGATTCTGAGGGCCTCTTATCCTTTTTTCAGGATGTTATCTTCTTTGGACTTGTGGGTATAAATTACAAAATAAGGGATTTCCCTGTGTCTTTTTCAAGAGCTCCTATTCTCTTGCTCCCTCTGGTGTTTGTATATGGTACTGCAATTTCTCTAGAGCTGCCAGGAGTCTCTCAGCTCTCTTATTCTCAGTATCTCCCAGAGTTTTGGAGTGTGCTTACTATTGGCCCAAGTTGGTAGGACAGAAACTAGTCCTTTAGGTAGCTTCCCAAAAAATCATTACATTGGACACACACATTTACTTTGTTCCCTTCCCCTATCCCCGAAGAGAACTGAGCTGTCTTGGCCTGTACTGTCTCAAGGGTGCTCTGGATCAATGGCAAGCCATGTTCCTCTCTTTTGTTCCCAGTTTTCCCCAGGCATCTAGAATATTCTAGGTTGTTTGAGTGCTCAGAGACAAGATAAACAAACTGGTCTCATGCACAGCCCTCCAAAAAATGGGAACATTGGAGGCTCACTCCATCTCCTTCCCTTCCTAGGGAGAAACTGGGATGTGGGGGCTCTCTCCTGCTCATTCTGCACTGAGTCAGGAGGGCTATGAAAACTGAGTGCTTGCTGGTCTACTCTGTCACCTTTGTTCTCTGCTGCCCCCAACTTGGTACCCTTTCCTATCACCCCTTAGATAGGGCCATCTCCCGGAAAGTCTGAACATTGGACATACGTCTCAGTCATCTCCTTCCCTAGGTAGAAGCTGAGAGCATTCTGAATGTCCCACGCTGAGCTGGGATGGAGAGTGAATGCTGTTGGCTTCAGTTTAGCGCGTTCCTACTCACTGGGAGTGCAAGAAACGCCTAACGTAGACAACTTGTCTGTGTATTGTTAAGTCAGTGTTTCTGTTAGGGGAAGGAGGCCTGAGGCTTCCTATTTTATCATCTTGCTGATGTTACTACCTTTACGCTGTATCTTGTTTTTTTCTAACATTTTTTTCTTCACTCATGATAGAGCACATGTGCCTGCCTCTGAAAACCAGAGGCAGGGAGGGAGAGATGAGTACCTTCCACAGGTCTGGTTACACTGTGACGATGGCCTTGCTCTCCTCTGCCAGCCTGTGGGATCCACGTGTGCCTGGCATGTTTCAGGCTGAATAAAAAGACAATGTATTTTTTCCCCATTAATTTAATTTAATTTAATTTAATTTTAGTTTTTAGAGGTTTTTGCCTTTGAGTGTGTGTGGTCACTGGAAAGAGAGAGAGAGAGAGAGAGACAGAGATAAAGTGAGAAATCTCTCCTCGGAGGGATGGCCATGCCTCAATCCCTTTTCCATTCTCCTCCTGGGATCTTGGGCATGCACACACCTGTGCCCAGCATGAGTTTCAAGCCACTGGGTCTGGGACTCGAAACACAGTCAGCCTTGTGGGAGTGCAGCAATATAACCACTTTGCCATCTGCTGGTCCCTTTCATTAACTTTTTTTCTGAGAGATTTTTTTTCTACAGGGTGTGTGTGCTCACCTGAGAGACAGAAAGTGAGAAATCAACTCCCGGGGGATGGCCATGCTGCAATCTCTTCTCCATTCTCTTCTCAGGGTTTTGGGTACACAAACGCACCTGGAGTGAGTTTTAAGCTGCTGAGTTCAAGACTCGAACCACAATTGACTGCGCGAGGGTCCAGCGAAGTAACTATTACATGATCTGATGGTCCCTCGTGAACTTTTTTAAGCCCCCTCATATTTGGATGATCTTGGGTAAATTTTTTTTTTGAGAGAGAGATTTTTACTATAGGGTGCATGCACTCACCAGAGAGACAGTGAGAAATCACCCCCCATGGGGGATGGCCATGCTGCAATCCCTTCGCTGTTCTCCTCTCGTTATTTTGGGCGTGCACGCACATGGGCCCGACGTGAGTTTTAAGTCACGGGATTTGGGACTTGAACCGTGGTTGACTATGTGGGAGTCCAGCAACGTAACCATTACGCCATATGCTGGTCTCTTGGGCAAATTATTTTACCTCTCCAAGCATTAGTCTTCTCAGCTGTAAGTTGGGACAGATTCAGCGTAACTTCTTAATGATTAAATGAGAGCCAGAGTCTTAGCATCTAGTAAGCATTGGGTAAATGACAGTGGTTGTCATCACCATTAAATATGTTTGTGGTTTATTTCTCTCAGTTGCTTGCTCCCTCAAGGCACAGCCTGTTGTCTCCATTGCTCAGTGTCACATCAGGCAGATGTTTCTACAGAGGTGACAGCCCGGCAGATTCCCAAAAGGACATGATTGAAATCCCTTTGCCTCCGTGGCAGGAGAGAACAGATGAATCTATAGAAACCAAAAGAGCTCGCCTGCTCTATGAGAGCAGAAAGAGGGGGATGTTGGAAAACTGCATTCTTCTCAGGTAGGGGAACTAGAGTCTTGGTCTTACTTCTCATTGTTTAAGGTCAGCCTTTTCAGCCTCTTTTTCTTTTTTTACTTCATTTCTAGCCTCTTTGCTAAAGAATATCTGCACCGCATGACAGAGAAGCAGCTAAACCTCTATGATCGCCTGATTAATGAGCCTAGTAATGACTGGGATATTTACTACTGGGCCACAGGTACTGTGAGAAATAGCATAATGTGGAAATAGGCTGATGTGAGTCTAGAATTGTATCTCAGACTTTTTTTTTCTTTAATTCTTGTAGTAGATGTTCAACCCAAATGCTGTTCAAATTTTTCTGAAGTGTGCAAAATTTTTATCCGTTAAGATTGTTTGTAAAAAAGAAATTTAGGGGACCAGCAGATGGTGCAGTGATTACATTGTTGGACTCCCACATGGTCAACTGTGGTTCAAGTCCCAGACACAGTGGCTTGAAAATCACACTGGGTGCATGTGGAGGAGAAGAGATTACAATGCAGCCATACCTCCTGGGGGGGAGGGGTGGAGGCGGTAATTGATTTCTTACTTTCTTCTCACTGTCTCTGCCCCTCTCTCTCTCTGGTGAACTCATGTGCCCTACTGCAGAAATGTCTTACAAAAAAATGGAATTTAGAGGAAAGGTGTGGGAAGGCCATCGTATCTAACTATATAAGTAGGATTAGCTTTGGCTGTGAGAAAAAAAAAAAGGTGGCTTAAACTCTTAGAACTCTTTCTTATCACACAAATCCAGAGATGAGTACTCCAGAGTTAGAAGAGTGCTTTGAGAAGCCTCGAGTCCAGATTCCTCCTGAGTTGTGGCTGCTGCTGCTTCAGGATGGCTGCCAAAGCTCTGTCGATGTCAAGTCTGTTTTAGTAAGGGGAAAAAGCACGTAGAAAAGCATATCCCCTTTTTATGGCTCCTTCTCAGGAAATTATACATGATCCTTTCACTTACTTTACATTGGCCACAGCTAAGTTGCCGGACTATACCTCGCCATAACAAAGAATTAAAATATAGTATATTCCGTGTGTCCATCTAAACTGAGGATTCTATTCATGTGCCTTTACTCACTATTTATATCAGAAAATAGAAGCCATTCTATAGGTTTCAAATATAAAAGGTGACAGTAAAGGTGACCCTTGAACAACATGGATTTGAACTGTACAGGTCTACTTACGTGTGGACTTTTTCAATAAATATTGGAAAGTGTAGTATTGTAAATGAACCTGTCTTCCTTACAATTTTCTTGATAACATTTTCTTTAGCTTTATGTGAAATGCATCATATGATACATGTAACTTAAAAAATATGTGTTAACTACTGTTTATATTTTCAATAAAGTTTATAGTCAATAGGCTAATAGTAGTTAAGTTTCGGGGGAAGTTTATTTTTTAAGAATTACTTAGTTTTATTTATTATTATTATTTTTTAATTTGCTCTAGGGTACGTGCACTCACCAGAGAGAGAGAAAGTGAGAAAACAGGCCGTCAGATCTGGAACTTGAACTGTGTGGTCAACCACGTGGTTGTCCAATGCCTTAGCCACTGTGCCCCTTACTGGCCCTAGGGAGTTTTTATTTTAATTGCCAGAGGGCAAGTGCACGCAATAGCATGAGAGACAAACAGAAAAAGCACCCCCAATGGGGTGTGATCATGATGAAGTCCTTTGCCCACTACCTCCCATTCCCATAAGACAATTGGGCATCTACTCATAAGCTCCAAGCACGTTTTCCTTTTATTCTTTTTTTTTTTCAGAGAGCTTTTTTCTGTAGGGCACATGTGCTTGCTATAGGGCACCTGCACTCGTCAGAGAGACAGAAACTGAGAAATCACCCCCGAAGGGGGATGGTCACACCGCAGTACCTTCTCCTCCATTCTCTTGGAATTCTGGGCACGCATACACATGGAGCCTGGCACAGGTTTTTAAGCTACTGGGTCCAGGATTCGAATCACAGTTGACTACATGGGAGTCTAGCAACGTAACCATTATGCCACCTGCTGGTTTCACTCCCAGCATGATTTTAAAGCCTCAAGGCCAGGATTTGAACTGTGCTCGGCCATGTGGGATTTAGATCCCTATGCATAGCACTCAACTGCTACATCACAGAGCAGCCCAGGGAATCAGTTCTTTGATTGTACAGGGGGTGATTCCTTGTCCTCCGTTGTGTTTAGTGGTCAGTTATACAGAATCTGGAGGCTTATGCAATTGTTATTCAGCCACGAAGACTGAAAATTTCATTGTCTGGCCCTTTACAGACCAAGTTTGCTTCTCAGTATGATTCAAGATTCATCCATGTTGTCATTTGTATCAATATTTGTTCATTTCTGTTGGTGAATGATAGTTCATTGTGTGGATATTCCACAGTTAGTTTATTCCTTGACCGGTTGAAGGACATTAGAGTTGTCTACAGTTTTAGGTGATAATAAATAAAGCTGCTGGAAATTTTTTTAAAAGAATTATTTATTTAATTTTATTTATTCATTCATTTATTTTTAATTTGACTACAGAGAGCCACAGAGAGAGGGGGAAAGTGAGAAAGCAAGCCACCAGATCCGGGACTTGAACTGCGATCCGCTATGTGGGAATGTCCAGTGCCTTAACCACCACGCCACTTGCTGCTCCCCGCTAGTGGGAACTTTTACATGTAGATTTTGTGAACATAGGTTTTAATTTTTCTTGGGTAGATGCCCAGGAAGATTGCTGGGTTCTCTGGTCATAATTCAGTTGCTAACAAAAATACCTGAGACTGGGTGATACCTAAAGAATTAGAGGTTTATTGACTCAGGTGTTCTGGTGACCAGACTGTAACCTACAGAAATAGAGAAGAGTGGGCTCAGACAGAGAGAGCTAAGCTGTGGGCACCTCTCTCTTTTATCATAACCTACGCTAGTGAGAAAGAATCCCTTCTCATGAGAGCTTGAACTCACTGGATCATCGTTCATCTAGTCATGAGTGTTGTCTCTACGATCTGATCGCTGTACAATAGACCTCACCTAGACTCTGTCGTCCAGTCACTGCTCACTAGGCCTCACCTCTCCAACTGTCACACTGGGAACCCAATTCAAAAACAAGCCTTTAGGGAATAAAGCATTATCCTGACCATAGCAGTAAGTGTATATTTAACCTTGTAAAAAATGTTAATGTGAATGAGCAGGTAATAAATATTTAGGCAGGGCCAGCAGGTGGTGCGGTTGTTAAGACGCTGGACACTCCCACATGACTGACCATGGTTTGAGTCCTGGACCTCATGGCTTGCTTTCTCACTTTCTCTCTCTCTCTATCTCTGTATCTCTCTGGTCAAATTAAAAAATAAATGAATGAGTAAATAATTAAATAATTCTTTTTTTAAAAACTTTTATAAATAAATAAATACTTAAGCACTTCCTGTGGTCTCTGTCATAATTATAGTGGTTGCCCCTTACCTGTGGGGTCTAGTTCCAAGACTCAGGGGATACCTGAAGCCAGAAGCCAGAGATAGTCATGAGCCTTATGTGTACTGTGGTTTTTCCTATACACACATACTATGTGAAGTTTAACTTATAACTTAAGTAGAGTAAGATATTAGCAACAATACCTTTTGGTGGGGAGAAGTGGTTTTTTTCCTATAGGGCACCTGCACTCACCAGAAAGACAGAGACAGCGAGAAATCACCCCTCAAGGAGATGGCCATGCCACAATCCCTTCTTCATTCTCCTCTTGGGATCTTGGGCACGCAGGCACACGCGCCCAGCGTGAGTTCTAAGCCACTGGGTCCGGGACGCGAACCGCGGTCGACTACGTGGGGGTTCAGCGACATAGCCATTATGCTAACTGCTGATTCCCAAGCAACAGTAACTGTTAATACACTAGAACTATTTTATTTAATTAATTTACTTATTTTTAAAATAATTATTTATTTTATTTTTTATTTATTCATTCTTTTCTTTTTTTTTTTTTTAAATTTGACCAGAGAGAGACAGAGGGGGAGGGGGAGGGGGAGAGGGAAAGGAAGTGAGAAAGCAAGCCACCAGATTCAGGACTCAAACCCCCCTTGGCCATGTGGGAGTGTCCAGCGCCTTAACCACCACGCCACCTGCTGGTCCCCTCACTAGAACTATTTTAACAATATACTGTAATCAAAGTTATGTGAATGTGGTTCTCAGAAATATCTTATTGTACCGCACTCAACTGTTTTTGGACTGTGGTTGCGAACAAGTAACTACAGTGAAACCACAGAAAGTGAAACAGCGTGGAAGAGACTACAGCACTCAACTCTGTCTTTGTGTATGAAAGCCTCCATAGACAACAGGTGAGCGAATGAGTATGACTGTGCTCCACTAAAACTTTATTTATGGACACAGAAATGTGGATATTCATATAATAGTCACATGTCATGAAATAGACTTTCGATTTTTCCCCCCAACCATTTAAAAATCATCTTTAGCTCATAGGCCATGCAAACACAGGCAACAGGCCATAGTTCGCAGGCATCTGTGCTAAGTAAAGGAGGCTGGGCTCGGACTGCATATTGTGTCACTCCATTTATATGACATTTTGGAAAAGGCAAAACGATAGGGACAGAAAAAAGGTCAGCGATTGCCAGGGACTCGGTAAGAAAGGGTGAGTTGATTTTCTGTATCTTTACCAGCACTTGTCATTCTCAGGGTTTTATTAGTTTTTGTTTTTAGTGCTTCTAAGTGTGCAGTGGTAAATAATTAGGGTTTTTGTTTTTTAATTGCCAGAGGGTGTATTTGCTTGCTAGGAGGAATATGCACTTACCAGAGAGAATGAGAGAGAGAGAGAGAGAGAGAGCACTCTGCAATCGGGTGGTCACACCACAGTCCCTTCTCCATTTTTCCATCCTGTTGGGCTTTGGGGCATACACACATGCCCAGAGTGTTTTTCAAGCCACCTGCCAGAAAGAGAGACAGAGACTGAGAGAAGGGAAGGAAGGTGAGAATTCATTCCCAAAGGGGGCATGGCCACTCCTCAATCCCTTCTCTGTTTTCCTCCTGGGATCTTGGGCACATATGCACATGTACCTGGCATGATTTTCAAGCCTCCATGTCTGGGATTCAAATTATGGTCAGCCATGTGGGAATCCAGTGACATAACCGTTATGTCATCTGCTGGCCCCCATCACTGTAGTTTTAGTCGGCATGTCCCTAATTGACATGGAGGATTTTTTAAATTTTGCATTTGTGTATCATTATCTTCAAATGTCCTCTCACCCCAGTCCTCTTTTTTTTTTTAAGAATTATTTTATTTATTCATTTGTATATTTTACTTTGATCAAAGAGAGACACACACACATAGAGAGAAAGAAAGTGAGAAAGCAAACCGTCAGGTCCAGAACTCGAATTGTGATCAGCCATTATGGGAGTGTCCAGCGCCTTAACTACTATGCCACCTGCTGGTCTCAGTCCTTATTCTTTTAAGTTGAGTTGTTTGTTTTTCTATAACTATGTTTCTGGTGTTCTTAATTTATCTTAGATACAAGTCATTTATCAGACAGGTGTCTTACAAGTTTTCCTCCCATGACCATGGCTTGTCTTTTTTCATTTTCTTAACATTGTCAAAGATCAGTTGTTAATGTTGGTACATAATTCACATAATTTGCTCTTGTTACTGTATCTAAGAACTCTGCCAGATCCAAAGTTAAAAAGGTTTTTCTCATTTTTTTCTAGGAATTTTATAGTTTTTAAATCAAGTGGTCAATTTCTCTCTTTTTTATTCCCCCTGCAGGTTTTTGTCTTAGGGCATGTGCTCTTGCCACTGGAGAAGAGAGACAGAGACAGGGAGAGAGAAAATGAGAAATCATCCTCCAGGGGGATGGCCACACTCTTCTCTATTCTCTTCCTAGGGTCTTGGGCACGCACGCACACGCACCCAGTGTGATTTTCAAGTCACTAGATCCAGGACTTGAACTGCGTTCGGCCATGTGGGAGTCTAGCAACATAACTGCTATGCCATCTGCTGGCCCAAAATGGTCAATTTCTACTTGGGTTTTGGGTAGTAGTGTCTTAAATCAATAGATCCATTTGGGGGAGAGTCTTTCAGAATCTTCCACTCTGAACACAATGCATCTCTTCATTTGCTTAGGTGATCTTTGATTTCTTCGTTAGTGTGTTATCCATTATTGCTACTAAATTATCTCCAGACTTAGTGGCTTAAAGGAACCTGTGTGTTTATATTACAGTTTCTATGGGTAAAGAATCCAGGTCTGGCTTAGCTGGTTCCTCTGCTTCATAGTCTGTCCTGTTGCTATAGTCAAGGTGTCAGCCTTGTCTGGGGGCTCATCTGGAGACTCAACTAGAGACAGATCTGATTCAGAGAAATAGGCGGAGGGAGGAAGCACCCCCACCCCCAGTGGGTCATGGTCATGGTGCAATCCCTTCTCCTTCATGTATCCATCCTGTTGGGATTTGGGGTTCTTATGTACACACAACTGGTGTGTTTTTCAAGCCACCAAGGCTGGGATTCAAACCATGCAGTTAGCCATGTGGGGTCTGGCTGCCTTAACCCACAAGACCATAGGCTATCCTGAATAGTAACTTCATATACTGTGACCTTGCTAAAGTCACGTAGTTCTAGAAGGTTTTTGTAGATTCTTTGGCACTTTCTGTGTGTTGTGTCATCTGTGATTAGAGATGGTTTTCTACTTCTTTTACAAATCTGTATGTTTTTTTCTTAGGAAAATATTTTGCTTTTAGTTTACCATAGGGTACGTGTGCTTGCAAGGCAGAGGGAGAGGAAGAGTGGCCAGGACTTCCCTCATAATGTTGAAGAGCAGTGGTGGGAGCAGGTATCCTTGCTTTACTCCCAGGAATTGGGGGGAAACTTAGTCTTTCACCATTAAGTATGATGGTGGCTGCAGGGTAGTTATACACATCTTTTATCGGATTGAGAAAATTACCTTCTGCTTTTAGTATACTGATATTTTATAATGAATATATGTCGAATTTTATAAGTACTTAATTGTTCTTCAAAGTTTCCAACTTATCTTCACCTCAAGAGAGAAAGAGACAGAGTACACCCCTAACAGGGGTAGACTGGTCTCAGCCAGCCCTGGATCATGGGTACACATGCACTCGGTGCGTTCAGGGAGGTTACCAGATGCAAATCTCACCATGTGGAGCAGCTGCACAGAGCACTATGCCTTCCCACTGTGCCATGTCCAGCTTTTATATTTTGTCTCAATAGAAGAGCAATTCCATAACATGGTGCCTGGGCTTTGTCATGAGGCTTTACTTGTCACTGGAATCTTAAGCGTCTTATGGGTGGGAAGAAAGGTCGGAGATGAGCAGCACAGTGCCAGGCTCCCTGCCCCTAGACAGGCCAGTGAGGCTGGTCCCTTTGTTCTTTGCACACCATGACCTTGTTGCCTGATGCTTAAATCTGGTTCTTCAGGTTCATGTCAGTCCCATGTGCCTCTAATATCCTTCCAATGAATTCTGTTTAGCTTGAGGTAACTAGAATTATTTGTGTCTGTCACTTAAAATCAAGAACTGTAGCTGATAAAAATAGAGCTTTTGTCTCAGGAAATTTATAGATAAGAGGGGAAAACAACAGTATCTAGAAAATAACAAAATGCCAAACACAAAACAAAGTAATACAGCCAAGATTGTGCAGGTCAGCAAACTTTTTTTTTTGAGAGGTTTTTGCTATAGGGCGCGTGCACTCGCCAGACAGAGAGAGACATAGACAGAAAGTGAGAAATCACCCTCCAGGGGGAATGGCCACGCCGCAGTCCCTTCTCCATTCTCCTCTCGGGATCTTGGGCACACACGCACACACATCCGGCGTGAGTTTTAAGCCACCGCGTCTGGGACGCGAACCGCAGTTGACTATGTGGGAGTTCAGCGACATAGCCATAACGCTAACTGCTGGTCCCAGCAAACTTTTTTCAAAGGAAACCAGATGGTGAATATTTTAGTTTGATGGCCATATAGTCAATCACACCTACTCAACTCCACAGTCATGACACAAAAGCAGCCACAGTTAATGGGCAAATAGATGAGAGCAACTGCTCCAATGAGATTTCACAAATGCAGGTCCTTGGCATGGCTGCAGGGAAGGCTATAGTGGGGAAAATGGTGGACTGGAAGCTGGGAGAGGAGAAACTTGAAAAGCCACAGTAAGCTGGAGCCACTGGAGGACCTGAAGAAGCAGCAGAAAAACCTGTGAAAGCTAAGAATGTTTCTTCTAGTAACAGACAGGAAAGTTCCAGTCATGGCACTGAGAAATGATCAGCTGAAGAAGCCAGGAATCTCCTAACAAAGCTTGTAAAGATCTCCAAGTTTGAATTTGTCTTAGGTAGTCAGTCCGCAAAGAAAGCATTAGTCATATCTATCAAACTTGGATCAAGTGAGCCTAAAGAAACTATCCCAACTCTTGTTCCAAAAACCCTTTCAGTAGCCACAGCTGCCTTTTTTTTTTTTTAAGGAGAGATTTTTGCCATGGTGGGGGCACTGAAGAGACAGAGAGAGATAGATATAGTGGGAAATCACCCCACCCCTCAAGGGGGACAGCCACACTGCAGTTTTTTTGGGCACATACATTGGCATGAGTTTCAAGCTGCTTGGTCTAGGACTTGAGCAGTGAACAGTGGCTGTCTACATGGGAATCCAGCACCTTAAACATCACGCTGCCTGCTGGCCCCAGCAGCATCTTTTTTTTTTTTGAAAGAGAGAGAGAGAGATTTTTTGCTATAGGACATGTGCGGTTGCCTGGAGAGAGAAAAACACGAGAAATCACTCCCCAGAGGGAATGGCCATGCTTCAATCCCTTCTCCATTCTCCTTTTGGGATCTTGGGCACCCACACACATGTGCCCGATGTGAGTTATAAGCTGCCGGGTTCAGGCCTCAAACAGTGGTCAACTACATGGGAGTCCAGCAATGAAACCATTACACCATCTGCTGGGCACCCCAGCAGCGTCTCTTAATGAAGGTGAAGATAGTGGGCCAGAGGAAATGCCTCCAGAAGCAAAGATGAAGAATATAGGAAGGAATACACCAATATCACCTAGACCAAACCCCTTCAGTAAAGGAAAGAATGGGTTTTCTGATAACAAGAAGCTATGGGAACAAAATATAAAGTCTCACCTTGCAAATGTGCATGACTAAGACAGATAAATAATGTGTTATTGAGATTTGAGTGTGGGGCGGATATAAAGTTAAAAGGAACAGTTTTCTTTTTATTTATTTATTTATTTTTTGGAGTGGTTTTCACTGTAGGGAGCGTGCACTCACCAGACAGAGAGACAGAGAGACAGAAAGTGAGAAATCACCCCCCAGAGGGGATGGTCACGCCATAATCCCTTCTCCTCCATTCTCTCGGGATCTTGGGCACGCACGCACATGCGCCCAGCGTGAGTTTTAAGCCACCGGGTCCAGGATGTGAACCGCTGTCAAATACATGGGAGTCCAGCGACATAGTCATTACGCTAACTGCTGGTTCCCGGAACAGTTTTCTTTTTTAAAGAATGGTGTAAGACTATCTTTGGAGCACTTTTTTTTTTTTTTTTTTGAGAGATTTTCACTAGAGGGTGCGTGTGCTCACCAGACAGAGACAGACAGAAAGTGAGAAATCACCCCCCAGGGGGGATGGTCACGCCGCCATCCCTTCTCCTCCATTCTCTCGGGATCTTGGGCACGCACGCACATGCGCCCAGCGTGAGTTTTAAGCCACCAGGTCCGGGACGTGAACCTCGGTCGACTGTGGGAGTCCAGTGACATAACCATTACACTAACTGCTGGTTCCCCCACATTTTTTTTAATGTTTCAGAATTTAATTTCAAAGTATGAAAAGTGAAATTTTTCTAGTTGTCTTAATGACACTGATAATCTAGTAAAGAGAAAATTTTAAAATGGACAATTTTCTTTGATTTAATGTTACACAATTTTTCTGGTTATACAGAAAATATCAATGAAACTTTTTTTAAATTATAAGGGCTTAAGAGACTAGCAGTTGGAGTAATGGCTATGTTGCTGGACTCCCATGTAGTCAACCACAGTTTTGAGTCCCGGACCCAATGGCTGAAACTCACACTGGGTATGTGTATGTGCGTGCCCAAGATCCCAAGAGGAGAATGGAGGAGAAGGGATTGCGGTGTGGCCATCCCCCCCGGAGGTGATTTCTCACTTTCTTTCTGTCTTTCTGGCAAGCACATGTGCCCTATAGCAAAAACCTCTCCCCCACAAAAAAAGAAAATGATAAGGGCTTCAAATAATAGTCATTAAATTACTGGGTCAAAATTAGAATAAATTTAAATTTAAATGTTGATGAACACAGATTACAAGTCAACTGCATTTCTGCGTGGATAACAAAAACAAACATAAAACACAAAAAATGGCATTGTCAGTTGTTGGATACCAAATGAGGTGTTTTTTGGCTGAGTAAACACGCTTTCCCTGCTATTATTTTCATGTATCACATGTCACTGCAGAGATTAGAAATTGCTTTGAATTAAAAAAAAAAAATTGTTGTAGACTTTATTCTGCATTAAGTGCTTTACTCTCTAGTACTTCGGTGCTAAATTTTTTATCCATTTCTGAGGAAGATGTTTAATAAAGAAGCTAAATCTAGCTCTGCCAAAGTTATCTAAAAAAAAATATGTTCCTCACACTTTTACACATAGTATATAGAACTATAAAATCTGTCAAGGTAGAAATTTCCTGGAACTTAATGTATTAGAGGCAAAAGAAAACATATACAAATAATGTTTATAATATATGCATTCTGGCATATGTAGTGCTTTTAGTGTTAATTAGAGTACAACATCTATTATACACACATAGAACATTTCAGAAGCAAGTGAAGCAAACAGAAGCACCAGTTCTTTGAATTACACTTGATCACGAAGATGAGCAAGTCTCTGTGATAGTTCATCCTGTTCTGTTGAAGGAACAGATTGTTCATCTTGTTCTATTGAAGCAACACTGTGCCAGCTGATCCTGTTTGACCTTGTAGTAGTACCAGATTGAGATCAAGGCCAGCTTCATCAGCCATTTCTTCAAGCAGCATATCTTCTTAGTTTTGTGGTGTTAGGGCTGTAGTGCTGCTCATTGTGTCTTACATTTGTTGTGTTTGAACATCCATTGTTTCAAATTGGTGTTCAGATTTGTCCATCAAGGCAGAAATCTTTTCAGGTTTCATACGCCTCAGTGTACCATCCATAGATTAACTACACCTGCCATGGACTTTGTTACCTTGCCCATTGTTACTGTAGTTTGAACTCTGGCTGCCACAGCATCAACCCTTGTGCTCATTCTCAAGAAATTGGTTGCTTGGTTTTTCTGGCAGATTCTGTTTTCAGCATGCATTCTTGCAACTTCAGTATTGCCTTTCTGAATGGCGTTCTTAATCTTGGCCCTCTCAGCCTTTTCTTTATTACTTTTTTTTTGGGGGGGGGCATTCCTATTAAGTTCTTTTGCAGCAAACTTCAAGTTAAATGAGTGTTTCTCCATATTCAACATGGTCCCAGACTTTTCTCAAAAGGTGACAGCCTGGGGCAATAGAACAGGTTGAATGGGAGGTTGCACAAAGCCCAATAGTTGTCCTGAACAGTTGGCACACCTGGCTCCTCTATTTGCAGTCCTACTTCCTCTTCATTTTCTTTTTAAGAAAAATTACTAAGTGTACACTTAGTAAATTGTAGGGAGCAGCCCAAATCTGAGCAAACATGGCGACCTTTAGACACATGCAGAAATTCGGTTCTATGGGCAGTCACTTGCAGGGCAATGAGCACTATTTACATGTGAATATGGTAACTGCCTGTGTTTCCGAAACTGCTCTGCAATATTGGGTTAAAGGAAACCACATATGTTAATTGGCCAAAGAAGATTAGAGAAAATGTATATAGGACTACATGGCTCCAGGAGTCTTCTCATCTTTAGCCAATTAATATCTGAAAATTGTATTCCACTTCTCCCCCATTTTCTGCCCTTTAAAGAGGATAAACCTGGAAATTTCTCCGTCTCCATTAGAGAAATCAAGTCCACCCTCCCCACTTTTCTTTGCTTGTATGTTTTTGTGTGTTTTATGTTTATTCTCTAATCCATGGCAGCACCTCCTGCCCCCCACGCCCAGGCATTCATTTGTTTAGCCATGCAGGACACGGCAGTAAATGAGAGAGTGAAATTAGAGGTAGTTTATGTTTTATGTACAGATCTTAAGACATTACTGATTTCATAGTTTCATGTGTTTAGTTTTCAAAGGTTAGAGGTAATAAATCAGAAATAGTACCTTTTTAAGAACTGAATTTTTTTCTAGACAGAATTCTTAATCACATTAAGAGGGAAGCAAAAAGTTATCTATATGAAACTGCAAGCAGTTTGTAACTTTTTTTGGGGGGGAGAGGTTTTTGCTATAGGGTGCATACACTCACCAGAAAGAGAGAGACAGGTAGACAGAAAATGAGAAATCACCCCCTAGGGGGGATGGCCACGCCACAATCCCTTCTCCTCCATTCTCTCGGGATCTTGGGCACGCATGCATACATGCCCGGTGTGAGTTTAAGCCACCAAGTCCAGGACTTGAACCGCAGTCAACTACATGGGAGTCCAGCGACATAGCCATTACGCTAACTGCTGTTCCCAGCAGTTTGTTACTCTTAACTCCCTCATTGCTTAAACTGTCTGGTTCCCAGGAATAGCCTTAAATAGTATTGTTTCGGGAAGAAATATGTCACTATTGACTGAAATTAAATTTAGATAAAATACAGTTTCTTTTCCTTATGGGCATTTGTTTTGTTTCAAGTCATCCTAACTAGGTACTGCATTGCTATCAGTGGATGTATAATAGAAGCTTAGCTCTTTTTTGAAAAAATGAGTACAATTTTATGTAAACTGAATATTTAAAATAGCCCACTTCGCCTTAATGGGTCCTGTCTACCTTCATTAGTCTTCAAGGAGCAACTATTTGCTACCAAAAGTAAATCAGTATTTTGAATGTACTTATCTCGGTTTTGTTTATTAGCTAGTTCCTGAAAGCATTTCCACCAAAACCTAAAGCAAATCATAAGGAAGCTGTTTTTTTCCTTTTTTTTTTTTTTTAAGAATTATTTATTTAGGGACCAGCAGTCGGCATGGCTATGTCGCTGGCACTCCATGTTGCTGACTGTGGTTCAAGTCCCAGGCCCGGTGGCTTAAACTCAAACCTGGCACATGTGCATGTGTGTCCAAGATCCCGTGAGGAGAATGGAGGAGAAGGGATTGTGGCGTGGCCATCCCCACTGGGGGGTGATTTCTCCCTTTCTGTCTCTGTCTTTCTGGTGAGCGCACGTGCCCTGTAGCAAGAACCTCTCCAAAAAAAAAAAAAAAAGAATTACTTATTTAACTTTATTTGTTTTATTATCAATTTGATAAGAGAGAGACAGAGAAGGAGAGTGAGAAGGCAAGCCACCAGGTCCGGGACTCAAGCCATGATCAGCCATGTGGGAGTCTAGTGCCTTAACTACCATTCCATCTGCTCGCCCAAGCTATATCCTTTAAAATCCAGACCACTACCCAAAATTTCCATGTGCATATATTATTTAAGGATTTGGCTGTTTTTTTTTTTTAAAGGTATAAACACCAAAAAGAAAAATTTAACAGTGTATAAAATGAAAACAAGATTCACTTTCTGTAACTTTGTGTAAGTATTTTAAGTAACCATTATGCCATCTGCTAGTCCCCTCCCTGAGCTTTTTAGTAGGTAGTAAATCTAGAGAAGCAACCTATATATAGTCCTAAAAATTTGTTTACTTGCACTTACGTTTAGAATAAGCCCCAAGTAAAATGATGGAAATGTATATAGAACTATTAGTTCTTACATGATTTAATTATATCAGGATACATGAATTTAACTTTTATGTAGGCAAACTGTCCATTTGTATTCATTTTATTGTGTAGTAAAATAACATCCCTCCCCTACACATTCTTTCTTTGACCCAAATGAAACATTAACCTCAGGTCAAGATAAGAGAGAAAGATAACTGAGACGAATGTCTTATATTAAAAGACCAATAAATTTGTTGAACTCAAAACAAAAAGAAAAAGGGAGCAGCAGATGGCATTGCATCCCAGACCCGGTGGCTTGAAACTTATGCTGGGCGCACATATGCATGCGTGCTCAAGAACCCGAGAGGAGGGAACCAACAGTTAGCATAATGGTTATGTCGCTGGACTCCCACATAGTCGACCGCAGTTCACGTCCCAGACCCGGTGGCTTAAAACTCACGCCAGGCGTGTGTGCGCGCGTGCCCATGATCCCAAGAGGAGAATGGATTGTGGTGTGACCATCCCCCCTGGGGGGTGATTTCTCGCTTTCTGTCTCTTTGTCTCTCTCTGGCTGGTGAGCGCACATGCCCTATAGCGGGGAAAAAAAAACCTCTCCAAAAAAAAAGAACCCAAGAGAAAAGGGTATTGCAGTGTGGCCATCCCCCACAGGGGATGATTTCTTGCTTTCTGTCTCTATCTCTCCGGCAAGCACATGTGTGCTATAGCAGAAATCTCTCTTTAAAAAAAAAGACTTTACAAGTGCAGGCTGATGCAGTTCACTAACCCCTGGTAAATGCTGCCATCACATACGTTCGAGGAAGAGTGAAGACAGTCTGTGTCCGTCTGTGGTTCTTGGCCAAGGCCCTCGTTTCAAGATTTAAGATCTGTGTGTTGACTGCCTATGGCATAATTCTTTCTGACACTCTTCTCTTGCAGAAGCAAAACCAGCCCCAGAAATACTTGAAAATGAAGTCATGGCACTGCTGAGAGACTTTGCTAAGAACAAAAACAAAGAGCAGAGACTGCGTGCCCCAGATCTTGAGTACCTCTTCGAGAAGCCACGTTGAGCTCTGCGCCATCGCCTGGACACTAGCTAGCTTAGCTACCTGCTTCTCCTTTTACATTCAGCCTCCTTCCCTCAAACACTGGTCCTGCCTCAACTGCTAGACAAGCCTCTCCCAGGACATCCATGTCAATGTGCAATGTGACTCATTCTGACATTTTTTGTTTGGTTCTGAACCTCAAAAATTGTGTGTGAGTATTGACAGCTCTCAGGGCTGACTGCTTGGTCAGCCTCCTGACTTGGAGGCAGGGCTACCACCAGAGGGCACTGTAGGGGAAGCCATCAGGATAGCTCTTTGCTTCAGCTTCAAGTGTGCTCAAAGAAAAGAGCTAGCCAGCTGCTTGAGCTGTGTGAAAAGCCACCCTCCTCCTCTCCCTCCCCGCCCACCCCCAGGGCCCCAGGGCTTTGTTGAAGTGAAACCTCCCCCTTTCAACCTGGTATGGTCTTTTCTGCCAGGGGAAGCTGATCCAAGCCCCCTGAGCTGAATCCTTCAAAGGCACAGCAGGCAGAATGTGTGGGCATGCCACTTACAGTCAGCATCCTCCTCTTCAGATTTTCTTTAAAATGTGCACTTTGTAAATTGAAAGATAATGTAATATTAAAGAATATTTTAAAAAATAAAAGAAATTCACAATCCGTCAATTGTCAATTATTTTAGTTTTGTCTATTGTATAATCCATAATCACGTTTATAGAGTTTACAAAAAGGTTACAGTCACGCCGCGTTTAATCTCCATGCAGCCCTATAGCAAACTTTCCCCCCTCATTTCCACAGTCATCACTATCTTAGTTGGCTAAATAATAATGCATAACAAATACTGCGATAGAATGAGTTAGCTGGAAGTTTAGCCCTAGGGCTGGGAGAGTTCTGTATTGCTAGTGATGATCTCTGGAGGGGTTTTGCCTTCAGAGTTGTAATCCAGTTGTCAGAAGAGTTAGTCACCCAGACCTGGCCAGGAGCACTTAAAGGTGCTGGCCAGAAGAAGGCAGACCAGAGTGGATGGCAGATGGTGGGTGGTCCCCAGAGCCACACACAGGGTGGAAGTACATGTTTCCAATGCTGCACTACAGGATTCCCGCAGTCTCAGGGGTCTGCCTGCCCTTCAGTGTCCCTGACTAAGAAGGGAAGGAGAGAGAACCGGCCTTTGCTTATGTAATCTCATTAAAGCTTCACACCTATGGACAAGTAGTATGCCTGTTTTATAGATGAGAGAGGGGACTCAGTGTCATTTGTCCAAGGTTAGGAACGTTCAGTTAGAAAACCTGAATTTAGTATAGCTCGATCTGTCTCCAGAGTTCACAAGCATTGTAGAATGTGCTAACTTACTGCTGGAAATTTAATAGCAATCTATGCTTAGGAAATTTATGGCAAAGAAATTTGACAGTTCTGAGACAGACGGGACCTTTGCTGTGTGGGGCGTAGGAAGCTATCAGGTGCTTCCTGATGTGGATAGGTAGAGCTCAACTGCCTGTGTGGCACTTACAGTGAGAGGTTACGAGTTCAAACTCTGGCTCTCTACTGCTTACCTGATGGATAGATTAACTGACCTGAGCCTCAGTTTCCTCATCTACAAAATGGGGGTGATAGTGTTCTTTATCTCAACTAGTTGAGATCAGATGAGGTACCACACACAAGCTCTTATGCGGTGCCTAGCACACAGGATGGCTAGATCTGGGCAAAGTCATCCATACCAGCAATCTTCGAAAGATCGACAAGATCCAGGATGAAAAGCGATGATCGTGAGAGACATGGCAGTTTTCAGGTCATCCTTACACAGTAGATAGGAATATCAACATTTGGTCATGGTCTCAGCCCAAGACTTTGAACCTGTCTCCTAACACAAATTGCCCATATGACAGGGGTCACCATAACTGTGTGCCTCCTCTGCAGATCAGAAACCAAGCTGTTGAAATATTCATGAAGGGGCCAGAAGATGGTATGGGGGTTTAAGGTGCTGGACTCCCATATGGCCAACTAGAGTTCAAGTCTTGGACCTGGCAACTTGTTTTCTCATTTTCCTCCTCTTTCTCACTTTCTTTTTCTCTGGTGAGCATGTGTGCCCTGTAGCAAATCAAAAATAATAATGGAGCCAGTAGGTGGTGTGATGGTTGGAGCACTGGACTCCCACATGGCTGACTACAGTTCGAGTCCCAGACCTGGAGACTCTGTCTCTCTCTGGTGAGTGCATGTGCCCTACAGCAAATTAAGAATAACAAAATAATTATTTTATATATGTATGTGTATATATATATTTTTTTTCTTTTTTTTTTTTTTTTAAGTGTCCATGGAGATACCAGCCCATGAAGGCTAGAGAGAAAGCAGACCTGGGGACGAGGCCTTTGAAGGGAAAATCTGGCACTTACCTAAGCAAGGAACAGGAGTGAGCCTCGGGAGGCAGAAGGAGGGCAGACGAGATAGACGTCACCCTGGGAGCGGACCAGCGACTCTGGCCATTCTCTCGGGCCTCTTTTGATGTTCTGTGGGGAGAATGTTAAACAGGCAGAGTTTATATTTAGAAGTGTATCTGGTCAGAGACATGCACGTGAGTGGGGCAGTGACTTACCCATTTATCCTGTCCGTGTTATGCAACAGTCCCCAGTAGCCAAGTATGCCGTTTGGGCTTTTTTCCCCCCTTGGGTTTGATCCCTTCTTACCCTGATTTTGTCTTATTTAACTTTATGTTTAGCAGCTGCCACTTTCACCCGGGAATGGCACATTTCCGAAGGACTTATTTTCCTACCAGGCCACTGGCTTGTGTCATCTTTGAAAGCTAAGGCGCTCGCTAATTTCAGCTGCTCAGTGTCAGGCCCAGGGGTGCTATGTAAACAGTTTTTCCCGTTATTAGGCATTAAGTAAAACTAGGCCGGCCACAGTTCATTTCTTAAAAATTAATAAACATGTAGCCAGGGCCAGCAGTCCCCCGAGGATCCACGAGGAGCAGAGGCTAGACTCATTCCTTTTGGTTTGACACATTGCTGCTCACTGACCTCGTTCAGAGCCTGTGCCGGGCAGAGGAGCATCTGGCCCTGCCCAGCCCATTGGAAGTGGTCCCGTGAGACCACTGCCCAGGCTCCTGTGTGACATACCAAACTGGGTCAGGAGAGGCTGATCCCTTCCCATCCTTTCCTCTAAGTCCATCAACCGAACACCTTGTGCCCCAGCTCCCTGGGGCTCAGAGAGCATGTCTTCAAGGGTCACTGTGGAGGCGCCTCGGACTGGCTTCGAGCATTATCTAGAGGTCATCTGGTCTGCCTGTTCGGCTCCAGCCTGGGTGGCGCCAGCACAACCCTGGTCATATTTTACAATATCTCCACCAGAGAAAGATTGTGCTGGGATAGTCGAGGGACTCGCACTTACTCCCCGTCCATCTGCAGCTGTCGTGAGGCGGAAGACAAGGCTCGGTCAGTAAGAGGGAGCGACCTTAAATGGCAAGCAGGTCTGAGGCTTTTACACTGGCGGCCTTCTTCCTAGCACCGTCCTGTAATATCTGAGGATGGCAGCTCACCTCCTCCAGCTGTTGAGCTGACGACCCTGATCGGCACCCAGCGAGCCCCCTGGGTATAGGGCGTGGTGTTAGAATCTTGCCCATTTGAATAAAAGGGCATTGGTGAGGTGAGTGGCCGAAGTCCTACCTGGACCCTAACTACTCTGCTCCTTTTCCCTTAACATGCGGTGCTGTGAGACTCCGAACTCTAGTCCCGACACTTCCCATCTGTGACTTTGAACAAGAAACATAATCTCATTAAGCCTCATTTCTCCTCATCTGAAAAAGGGCAATAGTAACTGTACCCATCTCATGGCACTGCTGTGAGAATTAAATGATGGTTAACACATGGAACAAATACAAAGTAGTACTCTTTTTCTGCGAGGTTTTTGCTATAGGTTGTATGTGCTCGTCAGAAAGAGACAGAGACAGAAAGCGAGAAATCACCCCCCCCGGAGGGGATGGTCACACTGCAATCCTTCTCCTCCATTCTCCTTTCAGGATCTTGGGCACGCACGCACATGCGTCTAGAGTGAGTTTAAGCCACCGGGTCCAGGACTTGAACCATGGTCAACTACATGGGAGTCCAGCTACCTAGCCGTTATGCCAACTACTGGTCCCCTCTTTCTTTCATTTTTGGTTTTGCTTTAGGGCACATGTGCCCACCAGAGAGAGAGACAGAGAAAAAGAGAAAAGGTGAGAAGTTGCCTCCCGGGAGGATGGCCACGCCACTATCCCTTCTCCATTTTCCTCTCAGGATTTTGAATGTGCACATGTAGGCCAGGTGTGTTTCTCAAGACACTGGGTTAGGGACTTGAACCATGTATTTGACAATGTGGAATCTGGCCGCACTAACCACCATGCCACTAGCTAGCCCATAAGTAGTATTCTTTGTGGCTTTAAGAAATAAATGCTGGGGATTGACTGGCAGGTGGCGTGGTGGTTAAGGACACTGGGCTCCCACATGGCTGATCGTGGTTTGAGTCCCTGATCTGGCAGCTTGTTTTCTCACTTTCTCTCTCTCTCTGTCTGTCCTTCTCTGGTCAAAATAAATAGAGTTAAAAAATAATTCTTTAAAAAGAAACAAATGTCTTAGCAGTTTTGTAGGGGAGCTGGTGAAAGTGTGACATATCGAAGACAGCATCAGTCTTTTTCTTTTAGAGAGAGATTTTTGCTATAGGGTGTATGCCCTCGCCAGAGAGTGAAAGAAAAGTAAGAAATCACCCCGGTGGGGGGGGTGGGGGATGGCCATGCCACAATCCCTTTTCCTCCATTCTCCTCTTAAAATCATGGGCATGCACTCACACGCTCTTGGCATGAGTTTTAAGCCACCTGGCCCAGGATTTAAACCACAGTAGACTATACTGTGGGGTCCGGTGACATAACTATCACACCATCTGTTGGTCCCGACAGCATCAGTCTTTTTTTTTTTTTTTCTTTTTTATAACTTTATTTGAAAATCAGCAGTTAGTTCTCATCCACATTGACTGTTTGTAGATTTTTTTAGAATTATTTTTATTTAAATTTATTTATTATTATTATTTTCCAGTTTGGTCAGAGGGAGATAGAGAGAGAGGAAAAGTGAGAAAGCAAGCCACCAGGTCCAGGACTTGAACCGCGGTCAGCCATATGGGAGTCCAGAGCCTTTAACCACCATGCCACATGCCGACCCCTGTTCGTAGATTTTTTTTTTTTTGGAGAGTTTTTTTGCTATAGGGCGCGTGCGCTCGCCAGACAGACAGAGAGAGACAGAGAGACAGAAAGCGAAAAATCACCCCCCAGAGGGGATGGTCACGCTACAATCCCTTCTCCTCCATTCTCCTCTCGGGATCTTGGGCACACACGCACACGTGACCGGCATGAGTTTTAAGCCACCAGGTCCAGGACAAACTGCTGTCAACTACGTGAGAGTCCAGCGACAAAGCCATTACGCTAACTGCTGGTTCCCCCTGTTCATAGATTTTTGAAAGTGGTAACAGGTACATAGGTCACCAGAGTGTAGAGCTTGTTGGGTGAATCTTCATCCTCATGTTTTCTGGACAACTGCACATGGATTCGATATGGGATGTTCCTTATTCTTTTGGCCCAGACAGCTTTGTTGAGCCTGGTATCAATGCCCACATCTGGAGTCCCCATCTCTTTCATGGCAAGTTTCTGGATTTCTTTGAGTGCCCGAGGGGCATGTTTCTTGAAGACCAGGCCATGGATGCGCTTGTGAATGTCGATGGTGTATTCCCGGGTCACCATCTCGGTGATGGCAGAACGGCCCTTCTTCTCGCCACCCTTCTTTGCGGGAGCCATTCTGCCGGGCCCAAGCTGGAAAGAAGCCCGACAGCATCAGTCTTTAAGAAATGGGTAGAGAAGAAATCTATGACCTCACACCCTGTAACCACAAATGAAGAGCCTGGGTCCCAAGTCTTACCTGATTCCATATTGTCTTTCCAGAGAAGAGAAGATATATTTTTTTATAATGATTTATTTAATTTTATTGATTGATGATTATTCTTCAGTTTGGCCAAAGAGAGACACACACACAGAGAGAGAGAGAGGAAGAGTGAGAAAACAAGCCACCAGATCCAGGACTTGAACCATAGTCAACCATGTGGGAGTCCAACACCTTAACCACCACGCCACCAGCCAGCCCCCGAGAAGAGAATATTTTTGAACAGGGAAATTAGATACATCATTTTACATACCTACACATCATAACATGCAGTCTTTTTGTTAAAAAAAAAGAGAGAGATTTTTGCTATAGGGTGTGTGCACGCACACACATGGCTGACTTGCGTTTTAAGCCGCCGGGTCTGGGATTCAAACCATGATCGACTATGTGGGAGTCCAGCAACATAACAATTATGCCATCTGCTGGTCCCCCAGGATGTAGTTTTACAAAGCAAATGATGGACACATTTGATGAAATAGCAGTAATGTGCTCCTCGAGATGAGCTGGAGCCCACAGGTGGCTGTGGTTCAAATCTTCATCCTGGTTCAGGCCAGAAACATACCAAGCACACATGAGTGCCCAGTAGCTGACAGGCTGGAGGACTTGGAGGAAGAGGACTACATGTGACCAGTTCCTGTGGAGGTGTTCAACTCTCTCTCTCTCTCTCTCTCTCACGCTCATGCACTATCATGAACAAAATAAAATTGAAAAGAAAATTAGGGGCCAGCAGGTGGCTTAGTGGTTGAGGCACTGGACTCCCACATGGCCAATCATGGTTCAAGTCCCAGACCTGGCAGCTTGAAAATCATGCTGAACACACATGTGTGTGCCCAGAATCCTTGGCTAATAGAGAAGAGGGGATTGCAGAGTGGCTGTCCCTCACCACCCCCCCGGGGGGGGTTGATTTCTCACTGTATCTATCTCTCTAGTCAGTTCACATGCCAATGGCAAACACCTAAAAAATAAAATAAAATATAAAATAAAAAGCACATGATGACATTAAGATGTGTGTTTTGTTTCTGAGGAGATTTCAGATTATTTAGTTGGTATGCAGTGAACTGTCCGCATGTGGGGTCCTGTACCACATGTCTGGGGGGATGGAGCAGAGTAGTTTAGGGCGGCTGTTTGAGAATCAGACCTAGATTAGAATCCTGGTGCCCCAAGTGACTGGGCACATCGACCTTGCCCAACATCAACCTAACCACGCTTCACGCCTGTTTCTCTCCATTGCTCACCCTGCCAAGAGCCGTACCTGGACTCTGTCGTTCCATCCTCACAACAGTACGAAGATACAGGTACGATTCTGATTCCCCTTTCACAGGTGAGGAAAGAGAGGTTTGGTGACATTCTTACCCATGGTCACAGATAGGACGTGATAGGACTGGAGTCTGAAGCCAGGCTGCGGGCCTGCAGGGCCCATGTACTCAGATACCATATGCTACCCTGCCTCGAAATGTGAAAACTGTCATTCCTCCTCTGCTAATCCCATCCTGGATCCTGTCTGCTCTTTGGAAGGCTGATGGTGTGGATGGCTCTGCACCAACTTAGCCATCCTCTCTTTCC
>NW_006207202.1:669709-688064 GCF_000334495.1 Tupaia belangeri chinensis
TCAGAGCTGTGACCCTCACTGCAAACATCATGGCTTCGGCAGCTCCAGCCTTAACCCCCTGAGCCCTCCACGCTCTCCAGGCTGGAGTCCAGAGAGACTTCCTTCGGATCTGGAGGGAGTCAGAGGGGAAGGTTCAAATTCTGCTTGTTCAGGGATTTCATCCTTACTCTTAGTAAGTCTGATGCTTCCTGGGTCTGTCTCTCACTAGTTATCCTTCCCCTCCAAGTAAGAGGCCACCTCTGAAGGCTGGATGCCTGTCAAAAAGCCCTTGAGGGCTGAGAGGATGCACCTTTCATCACACCCACCAGCCCCAGCAGTGCTGCTGACCAGCTAGTGCTGGTTCCCCCTAAAGCCCGAGGCCCTGAGGTCTGGTTCTCTACAAGCGAGACCCTCACTCACCTGTCACCTTGGCCCTCAGTCCTCAGCAGTGTCCGGCAGGGGCGAGAAGGTTTTAGCAGAGGTTGCATTCCATGCCGTGTTTCTAAGAGCAAGTTGAAGCAAGCAGTCGGCGTGGTCCAAACAGGAAAAGCGATGCTCAGAAATCTAATTTGAAAGATACACCATAATGGTCTTCACTGCGCTCTGGGGACCAGGGGAGAATGCATCTTGTCTGTCCTTGAGGAACTCACTGTTTGTTCTTCCACACTTTATTTTATTGATCGCCTAGCTGTCTGCTCCAACACTGTGTGCTATGCCCAGTGCCAGACGCAAAAGGCGCAGAGATCAGCGAGACACAGCAGAGGCCCCCCAGGGCCTCTGAAGAAGAGAGAAAGGAATAGAAGGCAAGTGAGGATCGGCCCACCTCTCTCAGGCGCTGACCCCGAGAGCAAGCAATAGGATACCCAGCCTTGCGTGGCCGGTCTGTCTTCACAGCTGGGACAAGAACACCAGGCTGGAGCTCTGAGACACCTACTATTTTTTTATTTATTTAGTTTATTTTTAGTTTTTGCTATAGGGCATGCATGAGAGAGAGAGAGAGAGGTCTGGGACTCACACTGTGGTCAGTCATGTGGGAGTCTAGCACCTTAATCACCACGCCACCTGCTGATCCCAAGACACCTACTTTTTTTTTTTTTTTTTTTGAGAGATTTTCACTGTAGGGCGCGTGCGCTCGCCAGACAGACAGAGAGAGACATAGAGACAGAAAGCGAGAAATCACCCCCCAGGGGGGATGGTCACGCTGCAATCCCTTCTCCTCCATTCTCCTCTCGGGATCTTGGGCACGCACGCACACGCGCCCGGCGTGAGTTTTAAGCCACCGGGTCCGGGACACGAACCGCGGTCGACTACGTGGGAGTCCAGCGACATAGCCATTACGCTAACTGCTGGTTCCCAAGACACCTACTTTTAAGATCATAGAAATAACTTCCCTTGTGAACTCATCACCCATCAGTTTTATGCCTGTCTGGGAGAATCTTAGCTCCTGTGTCTACACCCTTTGCCATGTGATTTTGCAGAGCTGTACACCCTGACCCTGGGGTTAGCCAAGGGTCTTGCTTTGGCCAGTGGGGTGTCAGTAACATGACCCAGAGCCTTGAAAAGTTGAAGTTTGTTCAATGGCCTTAAATGTGCGTGTCTGGATAAGGGTTTCGGGAGTATACTTAGACGTGATGTTGGTCTGCACTGGTGAGTGAAGTCAACTAGGTCAAGCTGGCTAATATTGTTCTTTACGTTTTCTGCATTCTGACTGGTTTCCTGATTACTCGTTCTATCAATTACTATGAGGGGAGTGTTGAAGTCTCCAACTATAACTGTGGATTTATTACTCCTTTCATCTCGTCTGCTTTTTACATTATTTCTGAGAGAGCACATGAGAGGGAGAGACAGAGAAGCAACCCACGCAGGGCGTGGTCTTGCTGTGATTCCCTTCCTCCAGCCCTCCAGCTCTCCAGGCCACCAGAATCTTGGCCATGCATACATATGCATGTCCCCAGGAAGACTGAGCTGGGCACTGAAACCTCAGCGGGCATGTGACTTCCAGTTCTGCAGTCTGGCACGCTGCGAGCTGCATCCCAGAGGCTGGGCCTGCCCTTGCTCTCGTACCTCTGCCACCACCTGAGCACCTGCCCAGGCTAGGCTCCTAGAAGATTAGAGACGTGTCCAGATCACCTCGAGAACCTCAGCCAAAGTCAGCTGACAGAGACGTGGGCCCAGCTGAGACCAGAGGACTTGCCCAATGAAGCTCACATTGCCAACCCACAGATTCTTGAGCCAAGTAAATGCATGTTATTTGAAACCACTGAATTTGGGGATACGTTGTTACGCGGTATTATTGTGGCTGTTAGTAGTTGGGCTTCCCATGTAGATTTGCTGACAGGAAGAAAAAACACTGACTGGCCAGCGTGGGGGAGTGTTCTGTTCCCTGAACAGGCGAGCCTCTCACTGTATTTATTTATTTTTCGTTGCCAGAGGGCACATGTTCTCACTAGAGAGAGTTTGTGAGAACTTCCTTTACTTCCTCTGCCCCCACTCTCTCTCCAGTGAGCACACATGCCCTATAACTAACTAAATAAATAAATATCAAACAAGTTTTGAGGGTGGGCCCAGTAGCATGGCAGTTAATCATCGTGCATAGGAAGCCAGATCCCACATGGCCAACTACAGTTTGAATCCCAGCCCCAGTGTCTTGTGGAAAAACATGCTGGGCACATGCACGTGTGCCAAAATCCTGATGAGGTGGCGAAATGGAGAAAAGAGGATTGTGGCATGACCATGCCCCGGTGGAGGGTGCTCTCTCTCCCTCCCTGCTTCGCTGGAGAGTACATGTGCTTTCTGCCAATTAAGGAAAAAACTCTTTGAGGGACCAGCAGTTAACGTAATGGCTATGTTGCTGGACTCCCATGTAGCCAACTGCGGTTCGAGTCCCGGACCCAGTGGCTTAAATTCACGCCAGGCACGTGTGCGTGCATGCCCAAGATCCCAAGAAGAGAATGAAGGAGAAGGGATTGCGGTGTGGCCATCCCCCCTGAGGGATGATTTCTTGCTTTCTGTCTCTCTGTCTCTGTCTGTCTTTCTGGCGAGCACATGCACCCTATAGCAAAAAAAAAAAAAGAAAAAGAAAAAGAAAAAACTCTCCAAAAAGACAAAAAAAAAATCTTTGAGCCTTCAACCATCCATGAACAAGAGGGACAGTATGTAGCCCCTCAGGAGGGGATGCTGTGCCACCCCCATTTCAGATGTGGTCAAGGAGGGTGAGAGATAAGGAAGACCCTGAGAGGAGAGCCAGGGCCGATGCAGAGTGGTTAGAAGAGCACTCCTGGAGGGCACCCCGAGTCTAAGGCAAGAGCCTTCCTGCAGTCCAGGGTGTGGAGAAGGTAAGGGGTGGCTTCCTTGTCCTCTTAGATCACGACTGAGAAGAGTGACATTGAATGGGGAGAGAGAATTGCACGTCGCCAGCGAGCCTGGGCTTTGAGCCAGATGCAAGGACTGGATAGGACTTTGGAAGGTGGCCCCTGAGGGGAGGCTGAGTGTGCGCCCTGGGTGAGAAGGGACACGGAAGGGTGGATTGTGGCAGAGACCAGAGTGACTGCCTGCCTAACCATTTCTTCTTCCCAAGCGTGTAGGAAACTTCCTGAGCTTACAGGAAACAGCAGGGAGCTTCCTACCAGTGAGACTGGTGCTGTGTGGCTGAGTCTGGCCAATAGAACGTGAGCGAGGATAATGAGAGCCGCTTTCAGGCCTGGTCCTTGGAAGCATCCTGAGTGATCCTGGCCCACTGTTACCCTGCTGTACGTATCGAGGAGGCCACGTGTTCTAGGCAGTATGCTACCGAAGGCGGAGATCACCTAATCTCAGCCTGTTGTGAGGAGAAATAAACCTTTACTGCGCCAGGTCACGGGAAGTTGGTACGGCAGTTGCTGTCTCATCATTGCCTGTCGGTCCTCACCAGCCCATCGCAGTATAGCAGGCTCATCACGAGTACATCGGAGCACATCAGACCTCATCTTGGCTAGGCTCTGGCTTTCTGTGCTCCTGCCACTTCACGTCCTCTCCTCGGTCCCTCCTGCCACAGGGCCTGTGCACCTGCTGCCTTCAGAAATCTGCTCTCTCGCTCTTTAAAACGACTGGGTCAATATTCCACCCATTCTTGGGACCAGCAGGTGGCATGCTGCAAAGTTGAGACACTGGACTCCCATATGGTTGGTGCCAGTTCGAGTCCCAGACACAGTGGCTTGAAACTCAATACAGGCATGGGTGCTGGTGTGCTCAAAATCCCAAGAGGAGAATAGAGGAGAAGAGATTGCCGCATGGTCACCCCCTGGGGGGTGATTTCTCACTTTCTCGCTCTTTGTCTCTGTGTCTCTGTTTTCATATTCTACCCTTTCTTCATGCCTGGGACTTTTTATTTCTTTCCATTCTCAAATGAGCTCGCTCACTTCCTTCAGAGAAATTTGAAGCCGTCATGTAGGAACTCCCTTGTCTTCTTGGATCTGCACACATCCCCTCCTGTTAAAGCAGGTGCTAGCCTCCCACCTTTGGCCAATCCTCTCCCTGTACTTCGGATCCATCCCTACCTTGTTCTGTGTGATCGGTCAGTGGCCTGTATACTCTCACTTCTCAAATCTCTTCAAATCCACGCCTTCCTCTGAGCGCCAGCCTCAGATCTAGTTGCCAGCTCGACTCCTCTAGTACGTCCCAAAGGTCCTTTAAACTCAGAGTGTTCAAAGCCGAACCAGGCTAGCCTCGCTTCCAACCATCAAGAACTTCCTGGTCTTCCTCTCTGGCCTGTCTCAGTGGCTTAAGCAAGGGATCATCGCAAGTCCCGGCGTCTCCCTCCATGTGCATCGCCGAGGCCTGCTGACTTCCAGCAGCTCTCAATGCCACCCTCTTCCCATCTCCACCACCACCAGGAGAGCAACTCTCCTCCCTGCTGCACAGCGGCTGCCCCCATCTGGTCTGCCTTCGTCGTCCGCACCCCCTCGGGTCTGTTCTCTCCCTGCAGTCCTAATGTGTTGGTTTCAATGCACTGAACTGACCATATCTTTCAACTCCTTAAAACCGTTCAATGGCTGCCCATTGCTCTTAAGAAAATGAAAGTCCTGGGAACCAGCAGTTAGCGTAATGGCTATGTTGCTGGACTCCCACGTAGTCGACCACAGTTCGTGTCCCGGACCCGGTGGCTTAAAACTCACGCCGGGCGTGTGTGCATGCGTGCCCAAGATCCCGAGAGGAGAATGGAGGAGAAGGGACTGCGGCGTGACCATCCCCTCTGGGGGGTGATTTCTCGCTTTCTGTCTCTATGTCTCTCTCTGTCTGTCTGGCGAGTGCACGTGCCCTATAGCAAAAAAAAAAAAGAAAAAAAGAAAATGAAAGTCCTTACCATGACTTACAGGGGTCCTGCACGGTATGTCCACTTTGTTTTTCTTTAGAGAGATTTTTGCTATATGATGTGAGCGCTCACTAGAGAGACAAAGAGAGACAGAGGAACCAAAAGCGAGAAGTCACCTCCTGGGGGGATGGCTATGTCTCAATCCCTCCTTCTCCATTGTCCTCATGGGATTTTGGACACGCATGCACATGTGCCAGGCATGAGTTTTAAACTGCAGAGTCCGGGACTCAAACCATGGTAGACTGCGTGGGAGTCCAATGACGTAACCATTCATTATGCCATCTACTGGTCCCCGTATGTCCACATCTTAAACCACACTGTCACTTTTTTTTTTTTAAGAATTTTTTTAAATTAAGGATTTATTTATTTATTTATTTAGGGGGAGGTTTTTGCTATAGGGCGCATGCACTCACCAGAAAGACAGAGAGAGACAGAGAGACAGAAAGCGAGAAATCACCTCCCAGGGGGGATGGCCACAACGCAATCCCTTCTCCTCCATTCTCCTCTCGGGATCCTGGGCACGCAAGCACATGCGTCTGGTGTGAGTGTAAGCCCCTGGGTCCGGGATTCGAACTGCAGTCGACTATACGGGAATACAACGACATAGCCATTACGGCAACTGCTGGTCCCAAGAATTATTTATTTTATTTATTATTATTATTATTATTTCCTTTTTAAAAAAATTTGACCAGAGAGAGAAGGAAGGGAAAGTGAGAAAGCAAGCTGCCAGGTCTGGGACTCGAACCACAGTCAACCATGTAGGAGTCTAGCACCTTACCACTGTGCCACCTGCCAGCCCCCAGGCTGTCGCTTTCTGTGCTGCAACCTGTAAGCGGTTTCTTTAACCTAGCGTCCTCTCCTCAATCTTCCCCGCCACGAGGCCTGTGCACAAACTCTCCCTTCCACCCAGAATGCTCTTTCCTTGTCCTCTTCGCCTCTGTCCTCTTTCAGATCTTGGCTCAGACTCCACTTCCTCAGGGAAGCCTTCCCTAACTTCTCAATTTTGACTTCCTTGGGGCTAGCAGATGATGTAGCAGTTACATCATTGGACTCCCACATGACCGACCACAGTTTGAGTCCCAGACCTGGTGGCTTCAAACTTACGCTGGGTGTGTGTGCATGCATGCCTAAGATCCCAGGAGGAGTATGGAGAGGAAGGGATTGCAGCGTGGCCATCGCCCCGAGAAGTGATTTCTCACTTTCTCCCTCACTGTCTCTCTCTCTCTCAGGCAAGTACACACATCCTAAGGCAAAAACCTCTAAAAATAATAACAAACAAACGAGCTGTTTCCCACCAGTTTGGAACCAGAGACTGTTTTGCATGTTGAGTGAATGTAATTTCCATTACGCTAGAGAAACTCAGCTCCTAACCTCTCCATTTTAAATCTACCTGTTGAGTCTCTGATTAACCTTTCTCCCCATTGGACTTTTAAGTTCCGTGAGGACAAGGACTAGATTTATTTTTGTTCACTTTGTATCCCCAGTGCCTGGCGTATCACTTGGCACCTAGAAGGTACTCCTAATTAATAAATGAGTTTTTAAAAAGTCAGTGAACTGATGGGTCAATCCGATTTCGGTTTTCAAAGTGAACCTTCTGACAGTGAGAGCTACAAGTCTGTGGGCCTCATGGGCCTGGGGGGGCCTCCTGCTGCTAAGAGACCTTTTTTCCTTCTCCAGTTCCAATGGTTCAGCGCGCCCAAAGGATTAGCCCCTAGCTTTCCAGGTGGCCGAGTGCCCTCTGACTGGGGAGATGAGTTTTAATGAATTAGATCTGTCTCTCTTGCTGTGGAAAGTGGAGAGTTCTTGGTTCTCTGCCCGGGCCTCTGGAAGACTTGGGATGTTAAAAGAAGCAAGCTCACAAACTCAACCATACTTCAGGAAATAGACACTTCATCACAGGGCCCCAGAGGTTAGGTCTCTGGGGTCCATCCACCTCCACTGAGGGTGGCATCACATTTCTCATGAGGAGGACGTGCTGGAGAAGCAGAGAGAGCTGCCCATCATGCGCACCTATGTGGGAGTGCAGTCCTGGCTCCCTCTCTGCTTTCAGCAGGTTTTTCTTTTTTAAAAATAATTATTTATTGGGACCAGCAGGTGGCGTGGTGGTTAAAGCGCTGGACACTCCCACATGGCCAACCATGGTTCGAGTTCTGGACCTGGTGACTTGCTTTCTCACTTTCCTTTCTCTCTGGTCAAATTAAAATAAAGGAATGAATGAATAAATAAATAAATCTTTTAAAAATTATTATTTATTAAAAAAATCATTATTATTATTTTTTAAATTTGCTATAGGGCACATGCACTCACCGGAGAGAGAGAGAGAAAAAGTGAGAAAGCAATCCACCAGATCTGGGACTAGAACCACGGTCAGCCGTGTGGGAATCCAGTGCTTTTTTTTTTTCTGAGAGATTTTTGCTATAGGGTGCGTGCGCTCGCCAGAAAGACAGAAAGAGACAGAGAGCGAGAAAGCGAGAAATCAGCCCCCAGAGGGGATGGCCACGCCGCAATCACTTCTCTTCCATTCTCCTCTTGGAATCTTGGGCATGCACGCACACACGGCTGGCGTGAGTTTAAGCCACCGGTTCTCTCTCCCTCTCTCCCTCTCACTCTCTCTACCTCTCTGCCTCCCTCTCAGGTAAAATTGAAATGAATAAATAAATGGATAGATAAAGTTAAATAAAATAATTTAAAAAAAAAGAAAAAGGCTTTACAGTGAACACGCGTACGGCCTCCGTTTATATTCTACCAGTCACATGTTACTCTAGTGGGGTAGGTGACCTGTCATTGTATCTGCCCATCTCCCCACCCCTCTTCCCCTGCGTGAAGTCATCTACATTTTAGTGCGTTTTGAAGCAAGTTACAGACACCAGAATACTGTTTCAGAATGCTTCAGGATACATTAATGATCACTAATGAGTTTAATATTTATTTAAAGATTTTCTTTTGCTGTAAAATGTACAAATGATGAAATACACCCAAGAGTATGTTTGCTGATTTTTCACAAGTGCTTACACCAAACTCCTATTAAGGTACAGAAATGACCACTGCCCCAGAAAGTTCCCTCAGGCTCCTGCCCAGTCAGTCCCCTTACCAAACCTACCTCTGGCCCCAGGCAGCCGTATGTCTGATTTTCTCCACCTTAGATTAGTTTCAGCCAAAATTTCACATAGTTGAAATAATACAGTACAGACTCTGTTTTCAATCTGTGTGTGTGTGTTTTTAAAAGAACTATTCTATTTTTCACTTTAATTAATTAATTCATTCATTAATTAGTTTATTTTAATGTGACCGGAGAGGTACAGAGTGAGAGAGAGAGAGAGATAAAGTGAAAAAGTAAGCCTCCAGGTCTGGGACATGAACCCCAGTCGGTCATGTGGGAGTCCAGAGCCCCCAACCACCATGCCACCTCCCAAGCCCAATCTGCATAATGTTTTGAGAATAAGTTATGCCATTACATGCATCTGTAATTTGTTTTGTTGTTGTTGCGTCATATTCCATTGTATGTCTCCTACAGTCTTTAGTCTAACCATTGTCCAGTTGAAGGACACCTTAGCTGTTTCTAGTTTGGGGGAATTATCCATAAAGACACTATGAATGAGTCTCTTTGTGAGTCTGTGTTTTATTTCTCTTGGGTGAATATCTAGGACTAGACTTGCTGGCTCATAAGGTAAGTATTTCTCTAGTTTCAAAGAAACTACCAGAACTTTTTTCAAAATAGAGGTACCATTTTCCATTGCCAGCTCCAACGTAGGAGAGACCCAGTTGCTTCAGCACCTTGCCCACAACTAGTATAGGAAGTTTTCTAAATCTTAGCCATTGGTATGTAGTAATGCCTTGTGCTTCTAATTTGCATTTCCCTGATGATTAATGATGTTGAATTTTTTTCACATGTTTATTCACCATTCATATAACTTCTTTTTTTAAATGTTATTTATTATTATTATTTTAATTTGCTATAGGACATGGACACCCACCAAAGAGAGACAGAAAGAGAGAGACAGAGAAAGAAAGTTGCCAGGTCTGGGACTTGATCCACAGTCAGGATGTGGGAGTCCAGACCTTTACCCACCATGTCACCTGCTGGCCCCTTCTATATCTTCTTTGATGGAATATCTGCATAAGACTTTTGTCCACTTTAAAATTATATTGTCATCGGGGACAGCAGGTGACATGATGGTTAAGGCACTGGATCCCACATGGCCTACCACGATTTGAGTCCTGGACCCAACGTTGTGAAAAATCATGCGGGCATGTGTGTGTGTACCCAAAATCCTGAAAGGAGAAGAGAGGGAAAGGGACTGTGATATGGCCATCCCCTACAGGAGTGATTTCTCACTTTCCCTCTCTCTGTCTCTCTCTAGTGAGTACACATGCCCTATGACAAAAACCTAAAAAAAAAAAAATTGTCATTTATTATTGAGTTGTAGGAGTTATTTATATATTCTAGATCCCAGGTTTTTGCCAGATATGTTTGCCAACAATTCTATCCAGTTTGTAGTTAGTCTATTCATTTTGTTACCAGTGTCTTGTGTTTGTTGTTGTTGTTGTCTTTTGCGTTTTTTTTTTGCCATTAAGCATGTGTGCTCGCAGAAGAGAAGCAGAGAGAGACAGTGAGAGGGAAAAGTGAGAAATTACTCTGCCAGTGAAGAAGGCCGTGACACAATTCCTTCTCCTCCATTCTCTTCCTGGAATTTGGGCGTGTACCATATGCACCCAGTGTGATTTTTAAGCCACTGGTTTGGAGACTCAAACCACACCACCTGCTGGTCCCCCAGGTCTTTGGTTTGGAGACTCCAACCACACCACCTGCTGGTCCCCCAGGTCTTTTTTTTTTTTTTTCCTTGTAATTTGTCAGAGACCATGTGCACTGACAGAGAGGGAGAGGGAGAAAGCACCTTTCGTGGGGTATGGCTACACCATAATTCTCCATTTCTCCATCCTGTTGGGATTGGGGGGGGCGGGCACACACACGCACGTGCACACCTGACATGCTTTTCAATCCAATGGGACAGGACTCAAATTGTACTGCCAGCCATGTGGGAGCTAGCTTCCTTAACCACTAGGCAACAGGGCCAGCCCTTAACAGTGTCAATTTTCCTGTTTGTTTTTGTTTTTGTTTGTGTGTGTGTGTGTGTGTGTGTGTGTGTGTGTGTGGTTATTGCTTTTTGTGACCTCAGAAGCCTTTTCTTATTCCTAAGTCATGAAGATACGGGTATGGTGTGAGGTACGGTTGTGGCTATCTTTTTTTCTGATATAAATACCCAGATATTCCAACATCATCTATTTATTTATTTATTTTGGAGAGGTTTTTGCTATAGGGTGCGTGCACTCGCCAGACAGACAAAGAGAGACAGAGAGACAGAAAGTGAGAAATCACTCCCCAAAGGGGATGGCCACGCCGCAATCCCTTCTCCTCCATTTTCCTCTCAGGATCTTGGGTACGCACACACACACATGCCTGGCGTGAGTTTAAGCCACCGGGTCTGGGACTCAAACCGCGGTCGGCTACATGGAAGTTCAGTGACATAGCCATTACGCTAGCTGCTGGTCCCCTAACATTGTTTATTTTAAAATCTTTTCCCATTGGATTGTTTAAGCATCTTGGTTAAAAATCACGTCTGCAATTGCACACAAATAAAACAAGAACAGTAGTTTTTTTTTTAAGAGTTCTTTTATTTAACTTTATCTATTTATTTATTTAAATTAGACCAGAGAGAGACAGAGAGAGAAAGTGAGAAAACAAGCTGCCAGGTACGGGACGCGAACTGCGGTCCACCATGTGGAAGTCTTGTGCTCTAAATCATCATGCCACCTGCCGGCCCCAACATAGTCCCAGACCTGGTGGCTTGCCTTCTCCCTTTCCCTCTCTCTATCTCTCTTGCTCTTGCTCTGTCCCTCTCTGCTCAAATTAAACTAACTAAATAAAATAATCCTTTAAAAAAAGAGAGAATGAAATGTTTAAATGAAAATAAAGTGCAAGTAAAAGTAGTCTGAATGACAAAAGTCTCTATTTAAAAATAAGTTCCCTACTGAGAAGAATGGAATTGATTATGACTTGTTTGTAATAAAAGGATGCAGGTTTAATATTGTTCCTAAAAATGAAGAAATTCTCCATCAAAAGGCAATTATCTTTTCAAAACGTTGATATTAACCAGCACTGAGAACGCCAAAGCCATATGTATGTGGGTGGAGAGAGCAAAAGATTTTAAACTGCCTTCTCGGCTGCTGGTGTTTATCCCTTTATCACACGAAAACGGTCATCACTGTTCAGAAGCAGCGTTTCGTTACAACGATGTGTGTGTAAATTCAGTGCTCAAAAAGTCACACCAGAGGTCCCTGTCACCTTCATTGTTTATTGAATGTGACAGGAGGTTCAGGGAGCCTGGAGCCTGGGGTCTTGTAATCGGTGACCTAGTCACGCCTGGAAGACAGCTAAGGCAATGCCTTCTTTAACCAACCCATACCTCCTTTATCCAGAGACGAATAATGGTAGTGAGATGTCCTTATTGTGTGATGCAGGCTTCCAACAGATCTCATTTATTTCTCATAAAGAAAAGTGGAGGCGGGGCCAGCAGGTGGTGTGGCGGTTAGGGTGCTGGGCGGCCCTGTGGCTTAGCACAGTTTGAGTCCCGGACCTGGTGGCTTGCTTTCCCACTCTCTCTCTGTCACTTCCCAATGAGTGTGTGTGCCCTGTAGCAAATTTAAAAATAATAATAATGATAAATAAAAGAACAGAACAGGCACTCTTATCACCCCCACTTTCACTGGGAGTCAGTGAAAGACCGTGCTCAAAGTGGCATGGGGTTTCGTAGGGATGTGGGACTTGCAGCTAGGCAGCCTGGTTCTATGACCAGCCCTCTGAACCCCTCTGTCTTATCGCCTCCTTGTAAGAAAGGGAGTTTGGCGTGCTGGCTAGATTTATCATGCCCATTATCCAGTAACTGAAATGCATAACTTTATTATTATTACTTTTTAATTTGCTCTACGGCATATTCACTGACTGAAGAAAGAGAGAGCAGGGGAACCAGCAGTTAGCGTAATGGCTATGTCGCTGGACTCCCACATAGTCGACCGCGGTTCACGTCCCGGATCCGGTGGCTTAAAACTCACGCCGGGCGCGTGTGCATGTGTGCCCAAGATCCCGAGAGGAGAATGGGGGAGAAGGGATTGTGGTGTGACCATCCCCTGTGGGGGGTGATTTCTTGCTTTCTGTCTCTATGTCTCTGTCTGTCTGGTGAGCGCACGCACTGTATAGTGAAAATCTCTCCAAAAAAAAAAAGAGAGAGAGAGAGCGGGAAAATGAGAACTCACCTATCAGGGGAAATGGCCACACCACAATCCCTCCTCCTCCATTCTCCCCTCAGGATTTGGGGCACACACACACACACACACACACACACACACAGCCAACATGATTTTTAGGCTGCTTGGTCCGGGACTCAGACCACACAGTCAGCCATGTGGGATTCAGTTGCTTTAACCACCATACCACCAACTGGCTCATAACTGTACATTTTTGAAAGACATGGGACCAGCAGTTGGTGTAATGGCTATGTCGCTGGACTCCCATGTAGTTGACCACGGTTTGAGTCCCAGACCCAGTGGCTTAAGCTCATGCCAGGCACGTGCGCGCACGTGCGTGCTCAAGATCCCAAGAGGAGAATGGAGGAGAAGGGATTGCGGTGTGGCCCCAAGGGGGTGATTTCTCGCTTTCTGTCTCTCTTTCTCTGTCTTTCTGGAGAGAGCACACATGCCCTATAGCAAAAAAAAAAAAAAAGACTATCCGTATCTTTCCTAAAAGAGCAGAGAGTGTGTCCCCTTTGGGAATCCTACTCTGCTCTTTGGGGCCTGTATCTTTCCTCCAGGGACCCCCAGCTTCCCCCCCTCAGGTCACCTTAATTCTGGAGCCTCCACACTATAGCACTCTGTGACCCCTGCACCCTGCCAGACCACCTCAGCCCACTTCTGCGCCTCACTTTCCAGTGGCTGATGACACACGAGGTACCCTTACTAAATGTGGCCTTCATCTGTCAAAACAGAACAATGATACAGCTGGAGCGTGTTCTCCTCTGGGCCTTTCCTCCCAGAACCATCAGAGACATAATCCAAGAAGTGATTTATTCAGATCTGTGCTTTAAAAAGAGCCCTTTGTGCTCCTACTTCTGGGAAAAGGGATTTGAGGCCGAGGGAACTGCGCAGGCAAAGGCCAGGAGGTGAGAAAGTGCAGGTGCCTTTAGAGAGCACTGGAATGGTCTGACTGGCAAGGACGGCCAGTGAGGCTTGGAAGAGAAGATGGCAGCTTTTGTCATGCTAAAACTTGCACTTAATTATGAAATAACTGACTATAATGGGGAGCAGCAGACGTCATAACGGTTAATCACTGGACTCCCACTTGGTCGATGTGGTTTGAGTCTGGGACTTGACAAGTAATGTAAAACTCACTTTGAGGGGACCAGCAGTTGACGTAATGGCTTTGTCGCTGGCCTCCCATGTAGTTGACCGCAGTTCGAGTCCCGGACTCAGTGCTTTAAACTCATGCTGGGCGCGTGTGCATGTGTGCTCAAGATCCCGAGAGGAGAATGGAGGAGAAGGGATTGCGACGTGGCCATCCTCCCTGGGGGGTGATTTCTCACTTTCTGTCTCTCTGTCTCTCTCTGTCTTTCTGGTGAGCGCACACACCCTATAGCAAAAACCTCTCCAAAACAAAACAAAACAAAAAAACAACTCGCTTTGGGTGTGTGTGTGTGCGCGCCCCAAATAACAAGAGAAGAATGGAGGAGAAGAGATTGCAGCACGGCCATCCCCCCAGGGGGTGGTTTCTTGCTTTCTATCTCTCTGTCTCTGTCTCTCCAGAGAGTGCATGTGCCCTATAGCAAAAATCTCTCAAGAATAAATAAATAAATAAACGAATATAATAACACTTAAAGATTATGAAGCTTAGAGTCAGCAGGTGGCTTAGTGGCTATGGCACTGACTCCCACGTGGCCAACGGCAGCTCAAGTCCCAGACCTAGCAGCTTGCTTTCACACTTTCCCTCTCTCTCTCTCTCTCTCATCTTTCTTGGTGGGTACACATGCCATCTAGAAAAAAAATTTTTAAATAATAATAATACATACATAAAATTAAATAGATAATTTAAAAATATTATGAAACTTAGTAGTCAGGATGGGCTAAGTTATGCTATGGTAACAAACAGCCCCAAATCTCAGTGACTCCAAACTACACAAATCTATTTCTTGCTCAGATTGGGCCTCATTGATGGCTGACTGTGGGCTTGGCATGACTTCTTTGTTGTCCTCACTCATGGCCTCATGCTGGCAGAACAACTCCATCTAGAATATTGCAGGTCACAGTAACTGAGGTGTCTCAGTCTGCTCAGGATGTTAGAACAAACTTGCACAGACTAAGTGCCTTAAACAACAGAACTCTATTTCGTCACAGTCCGGAGTCTGGCAAGTCCAAGATCGAGGTTCTGGCAGAGCTCAGTTTGTAGTGCAGACTCTCTCTCTGGTTTGCAGATGGCTACTTTCTTGCTGTGTCCTTCCAAAGTAGAGACAGAGATCTCTGGAGTCTCTTATTTCTTTCATTTGTTTATTTATTTTTAAAGAGGTTTTTGCTATAGGGCACATACACTCACCAGATACACATAGAGAGACAGAGAGGGGCAAAGTGAGAAATCACCCCCTAGGGTGGATGGCCATGCCATAATCCCTTCTCCCTTCTTTTTTTCCCCCTTGGAGAGATCTTTGTTATAGGTCACATGCACTCACCAGAGAGAAAGAGAGAGATAGAAAGCAAGAAATCACCCCTCAGTGGGGATGATCATGCTGCAATCCCTTCTCCATTCTTCTCTTGGCATTTTAGGCACACACACACACACACACACACACACACAATCCCAACGTGAGTTTTAAGCCAAAGGGTCTAGGACTCGAACTGCAGGACTCGAACTGCAGTTGATTATGTGGTAGTTCAGTGACATAACTGCTATACCATCTGCTGGTCCTCCTTCTCCTCCATTCTCCTCTTGGGATTTTGGGTACACACACACACACACATGCCTGGCATGAGTTTCAAGCTGTCAGGTATGGAACGCAAACTGTGTTCAGCCATGTGGGGGTCCAGTGCCACAGCCACTATGCCACCTGCTGGCCCGTCATTTCCTCTTTTATAAGGACATTGGTTTGGTTTTGTTTTTAGAGATTTTTGCTGTAGGGTATGTGTGCTCGCCAAACAGAGAGAGACAGAAAGCAAGAAATCAACCCCTGGAAGGATGGCTATGCCACAATCTTTTCTCCTCCATCTTCTCTTGGGATTTTGCACATGCACACACACACGCCTGGTGTGAGTTTCAAGCCGCCAGATCTGGGACTAGAATCATGGTCAACTACGTGAGAGTCCAGCTACGTAACCATTACGCCATCTGCAGACCCACGAGGACACCAGTTCTATCAGGTTAGGGTTTTACCCTCATGTCTTCGTTTGCCCTTAATCACCTCCTTAAAGGCTGGCCAATATATCACAGGAGATCAAGGGGCTTCAACATGCGAGTTTGACATGGAGTAGGAGAGTTGGGGCACAGTTTATAGAAAGAGGGAAATGAGCTCTGGGGGATCAGGCAGTGGTGGGTAATCAACATTTTTGAACCTTGGCACGGTGCAGGCGCTGTCCTGCGGCCGTCCGTATATTAGGCACTGGGGAACAATTGGAGACTTTAAACCAGAAAATGGTCCAATCAGAGCCGCCCGAAGTGGAGCTCAGCGGGTAGGAATGAGACCGTCCTACCACCGAGCCTTGGCTTCATCGCCGATGTGCCGTGTGAATTCACCTGTGGGTCTTCACATCTCTGAGCCTCTGTGTCCACATCTACAAGATGAATACTTTTGGCCCACCATATACATGAAGGGTGTAGAAGCGGGAACCTGGCCATCAGAGAGGCAGCGTTGCATCACGGCTAAGCTTGCAGGCTTTGAAATCAGCCAGGCCTGGGTTTGAATCCTGCTCTGTTGTTTTTTATTTCTGTGGCCTGGGACAAGGGTATGTGTATACACACACACACACGTGCCTGTGTATGTGTGAAATACTTACCACATGTCAGGCCCTGTGCGAAGTGAGCACATTACATGGAATCAACTGGAATTGGAACCCAGGCAGCTGGCCTTCAATAGCCCTCCGTGGCCGCCATGCCAGTGTGGAAAGGTCACGTATCTATAACTCCCCTAGGACAAATTTCATGAGGGTAAGGACCATAGATTCCATTCCACTCTATTCCTTGTTTTAGTACCGTCCCTGGCACAGACTCGGTGCTCATTAAGTGCTGGCTGAATGACTAATTGACTCATGGAATAGATGAAGGTAGAGGATGTTTATGAAGCCGCCTCTACCGGACCCACACCCATTTAAGCCTGTTGCTAGTCGAGGATGTTCGTGAGCCTCAACAACTCACTGGAGAATATTTGGAATGTTTTATGAGATTCCTTTGACATCACAAATTGACCACATTTTCTAGATGTTTCCTCTCCTTCCTATGTCAAATATAGTTACCGTCTGTCTAATACAAACGTGTACCGGTCAGGTTAGGCAAGACTATGATGATAAATAATCCCCTAAACTCAGTGACTTAACAAAACGAGATTTATTTCTCACGTGTGCCAAGTCCAGGCAACTTTCCAGTCCAGCCGCTTTATATGGTGACCCAGGACCTCGACTCTGCCATCTCAACGTGTGGGCTCCCCGGCGTGCCACCAAAGGGGATGGGACAGGCTCGAGAATTTGTGGCTCTCTCAGCCCCGAAGCAGCAGAGGTCACGTCTCGCAATCCCTGGGCCGGAGCTAGTCACAGGGCCTTGCAGAACTGGGAGGAGCCTGGGAAGTGTGGTTCTCCCTGTGCCCAGGAGGGAGAAGAGGGTCAGACCCGCGGAGCCACAGGTCTCTACTACAGAAGTAGTGCACTCAATTCTTTCTTCTTTGCACACACAACACACATGAACCCCCTTTCCAAGAGACAAAACCTAATGTGTAGCCCTGGCTTCCAGCGCAGGCTCTTGAGGGATGCCCGAAGGACTCTGTCAGGTCTTGAAGTGCCCTTCCTGGTCCAGGGGTGTATGAGTTTAAAAGACAAGGTGCCGGAACCAGCAGTTAGTTAATGGCTACGTCACTGGACTCCCATGCAGTCAACCATGGTTTGAGTCCCAGACTCGGTGGCTTAAACTCACGCCGGGCGCATGCGCGTGCGTGCCCAAGATCCCGAGATGAAATGGAGGAGAGGGGATTGCGGTGTGGCCATATCCCCTGGGGGGTGATTTCTCACTTTCTGTCTTTCCGGCTCTCTCTTTCTGGCGAGCGCATGTGCCCTATAGCAAAAACCTCTCAAAAAAAGACAAGGTGCCTGGTCTCCCAACACTCCAGGATAAGGACACGATAAAGACTCTCTCTCGCTGGGAAGAGAGAGACTGGGAGGAGCCCAGCGGTCACTGGTCTGGGACCCTGCTGAGTAGACTATGCCAAGGGACGGAGTGGGGCCTGACCCTGCTCTCTGGAAGGAGCTCCCCTTTCTACTGCTCTCTGGGGTGCTCGGCTCAATCATTTGAAGACTCTGCCTTTTCTGTTGCCTCTTTGGTCCTGTCTGAAGTGGGAATTGTGTGTTCTGCCCTCCCTGATGACTGTGTGGGTTTCTATGGAAGTTGCTGTTGTTTTAATTAATTAAATTCCTTTCTATGAATAAGAGACAGACACCCTCAACAAGTCTTCTCTTTGCAGTCCTCCGCTAGCCCTGGGCATGCCCAGGGTGTCCAGGCAGACCTGAGCTGTGAACGCCATATGGCCTCCAGCATAGCCCAGCGGCACCCCTGCTGCCTGCATCGCGGGGCCGGCCACCGGGCCACTGCCTGTGGAAATGTTAAGTTTCAAATAGCCACAGCCTTTTTAAAGACAAGGCTCGTGCTTTCTTTGGCATGACTGTTCTCTCAAAATTTCTTTTTTTTTTTTTTTGGAGAGGTTTTTTCTTTTTGGGGGCATGCGCTCACCA
>NW_006207202.1:688151-708998 GCF_000334495.1 Tupaia belangeri chinensis
CCTCTCGGGATCTTGGGCACGCACGCACACGCCCCCGGCGTGAGTTTAAGCCACTGGGTCCGGGACTCGAACCGCGGTCGACTACATGGGAGTCCAGCGACATAGCCATTACGCTAACTGCTGGTCCCTCTCTCAAAATTTCAGTAGGTTGCTCATCTTTTTGCTTCCAGTGAGTTCCATATGCTAGAATGTGAGAGCTGATAGCTCATTTTTTGTTTGCTTAAGCATTTTGCTATAAGGTGCATGCAGTTGCCGGTGGGAGAGAGCGAGAAAGTGAAAAAGCAGTCCCCTCCAGGGTTGGATGGCCATGCCACAATCCCTGTTCCTCTCTTCTCTTCTTGGGATTCTGGATATGCACACACATGTACCCATTGTGCTCTTCAGGCTGGGTCTGGGACTCCAGCCGCACAGTTGGCCATGTGCGATCCAGTCACCTTAACCTCTGCGCCACAGGCTGGCCCCAGTGTGATGGTTAATTTCATGGGTCAATTTGAGTAGGCCGCAGGGTGCCCAGATATTTAGTCAGATATTATTCTGGGTACTTCTGAGAGGGTATTTTCAGATGAGAGTACATGTAAATTGGTATGCTAATTACAGTAAATTGTCCCCCCCATCCTCAGTAGTGTGGGTAGCCTCATCTACTCAGCTGAAGACCTGAATAGAAAAAAAGGCTGATCATGGGATCAGCAGGTGGCGTGGTGGTTAAGGGGCTGGACTCCCATATGGCTGACCATATTTCAAGTCCTGGACCTAGTGGCTTTTTTTTTTCCTCTCTCTCTCTCTCTTTGCTCAGTCGAATAATAAATAAATAAATAATTCTTAAAAAAAGAAAGAAAGAAACAAGATGATCCTCTCCTGAGTGAAGGAAATTCTTCCTGCTGAAAAGATCAACTGTTTGAACTAAAACCTGACTGGCTCTTCTTGGGTCTTGAACCTATCATCTTTTTTATACCATCATTTCTAATGGCTCTTGGATCTTTGGACTTAGGCTAGAATGAAGCCTTCAGCTCTCCTGGGTCTCCAGCTTAGAAACCAACTCACCCTGAAGATCTTGGGATTTGCCAGCCTCCAAATCGCGTGCGCCAGAGTCTTTTAATAAATAAATCTCTCCCGTACGCGCTCTCTCTCTCTGCACTCAGACATCTTATTGGTTCTGTTTCTCTGGAGAATTCTGACTAATATACAGAATCGCATCCTAACTTGTTTTGCAAGAAGTGCTCAGATCTTCATTTCTTTACTTACGCTGCAGTAACGAATTAAACCCCAGCCTGACCAGCCTCTGTGATGCAGGTGGTTCCTGACTGTGGAACTGGAAGACACGTGCTGAATCTTCAGTCCGTTTGGCCTTAAAACGCCCGGCACCTGTGTGCCTAGGATTCGGGCGAGTTAGAGGACTGGAGGGAGGGATTTTGGCATGATCAAACCCAGCAGAGGGTTTTCCTTCTCTCTCATGCATGTGTGCACACATGTACACATTCTATCATGACTTAAAAAGAAACAAAAAGCCAAAACAAAATCTCCCAAACCTCAGGGACTTAAGGCCATAGGGTTTACCTCTCTGTCACAACCTAGGCAATGCAGAAAAGGTAGCTTTCCAGGGCAGCTGCTCCATGTAGTGATTCGGTGATCCAGACTGCTTCCAACTTTGGTTCTTTCATCCCAAGTGCGATCTCCACGTACAGAGAGTGGAAAACTCACACTTACTCCTATCTCCCTCAGCCTGGAAGTGGTGCCCCTCAATTTCGGCCCCAGCATGTTAGCCAGAATCAGCCACAAGGCTCTTAATCTCAAGGGAAGCTGCAGAACGAAATAAGAATCATAAATGTTTGTTGAGTGTTTTTTATGTGCTGTGTGCTAAGCCCTTAAAATTTTTTTACAATTATTTCATTTCATTTCATTTCATTAATTAATTAATTAATTAAAACTTGACCAGAGGGAACCAGCAGTTAGCGTAATGGCTATGTCGCTGGACTCCCACGTAGTCGACCGCGGTTCGTGTCCCGGACCCGGTGGCTTAAAACTCACGCCGGGCGCGTGTGCGTGCGTGCCCAAGATCCCGAGAGGAGAATGGAGGAGAAGGGATTGCGGCGTGACCATCCTCCCTGGGGGGTGATTTCTCGCTTTCTGTCTCTATGTCTCTCTCTGTCTGTCTGGCGAGCGCACGCGCCCTACAGTGAAAATCTCTCCAAAAAAAAAAAAAACTTGACCAGAGAGGGACAGAGCGAGAGAGAGGGAGGGAAAGTGAGAAAGTAAGCCGCCAGATCTGGGACTTGAACCATGGCTGGCCATGTGGGAATCCAGTGCCCTTAACCTCCATGCCACCTGCCAGCTCCAAACACTTAAATATTATGTTTTCTGAATTCTCAGCCTAACTCTACACACTAAGTCCTACTGTGACCTCACTGCACAACTAAGGACAGGCTTAAGAAGGTTAAGGAATTTGTCCAAGAGCCCACATCTGAGAAAGGCAGAGCTTGAGATCTGAATCCAAATCTGCATGTATCCAGAACCCACCCTCCTGACCCCTGCTCTAGGCTTCTTGCTGATCATTTTCAAGCGTGTTCCCATTCCAGGGTCAGCTGGTGGCATGGTGGTTAGGTAGTTGGATCCCACATGGCCACCTGAGTGGTTGGAGTTCCAGACCTAGTGGCTTGAAAAACACTCTATGCATGCGTGTGTGCATGCCCAAAATCCTGTGAGGAGAGGGGAGGAGAAGGGATTGAGGTGCGATCATCCCCCATGGGGGAGTACTTTTTCTGTCTCCCTCCAGGGAATCCACACACCGATGGCAAATTTTAAAAAATGAAATATCACCATTCCATTTGAGAGTTGCGATCAGGTTCTTATTTTCTGCGTCATCTCGTTTTGTCTTCCCCAGGAGTCATGAATTTTTAAACTTTGTGCTGGATCAACAAGTTTACCCAGAGGAGACAGTGAAAGAACAGGACAGGCAGAACCAGAACAGCCATCACAGAAGCACAGTAGTCTTCCAGAAAACGTCCACTGGGTGGGGGTGGGGGATGAACTACAGGAGTGGTGGGTGGTGGGAAGCAGGGGAGGGTGATCTGACCACCAAGGGAGTCATTTCCTTTTAGGAGGGAGGAACAGAGAGAGAGAGATTGGACTTCAATGATTAGATTTGAGCTATTTCGGTTCCTAGTGGTGATGTAGCACTTTTTTAAGGTTGTTTTTGTGTGTGTGTTTTGTCGTTGTTTGTTTTGTTTTGTTTTCTTTTCTTTTCTAAAGGGCCAGGGAGAGAGAGGGAGAGAGTAGGAAAGAAATCGCTCCCCTAGGGGGATGGCCACACCACAATCCCTCTTTCCCATTCTCCAATCAGGATTTTGGGCAGGCACGCACACGTACCCACAGTGTTTCTCAAGCTGCTGGATCTGGGACTAGAAAAGCATAGCCGGCCACGTGGGTCCAGTGTCTTAGGTCCACGCCGTCTGCCGGTCCAACTTTTTTATTTTTTTTTAAGAAAAGGAAATTTAAAGGAATTTATTTATTTCTTCTATGAGAGAGAGAGAGAGAGAGAGAGAGAGCACTCTAACAAGGGCCTCACAGCACAATCCACCCCCAGCTTCAGGCAGCTCCGGATCACAACACGCAGGCACCCGGCATGTTTGGTTAGGTCTCTGGTTGCAAACCTGAACCTTCCCATGTGGGTCAAGAGCGTTAGATTACTGATGCACCGCCGTCCCGCCCCTCATCCCTGAATCACTTTTTTTATTTTTGCCTTAGGGTGCATGAGAGAGACAGAGACAGTGAGAGGGAAAGTGAGACATCATCTCCTGGAGGAATGACCAGGCCCTAATCCTTTCTCTTCCATTCTCCTCCCAGGATCTTGGGCAGGCACACACATGTGTCCGGCGTGAGTTTAAAGCCACTGGGTCTGGGATTTGAACCACAGTCAGCCATGTGGAAGTCCAGCAACATAATCACTACACCATCTGCTGGTTCCCCAAATCACTTTTTAAAACTGGGTTCCAGTCCTGGGCAGCTTCCTGCCGTGGGCAGGCTCCCCTAGATCTTCTAGCCCTTATCACAGGGCAGAGAAACAAAATGGGCAAAGTTGACAGTGGGGCCTGAGGTCCCTGGACCTGCCTGCTGACCCGCTCTGTACCCCTGTCACTCCCCAGAGCCCCCTGTGCAGACACCGAGACAGTCCCTTTCTTCCAGGCTCCATTTCCTCCTCACAGCACTCCAGGAAGCAGTCATCAACCTCCCATGCAGCAAGGAAAGCAAAAGGGGTGCCAACTGTCCGTGCCCCCATCTGGCCAGGCTGCGGTGGAGCTGGGGCACCAGCGCAGGTCGGCGGGAGCTCCACCCCATGCTAGGCTGTGGGACACGTAGCCTCTGGATTCACTTCCCCCAGCTCACTTACCAAGACATCTGGAAGCTTCCCATAGGGCATGGTCATGCCACAATCACTCCCTCCTTTTGGGATTTTGGGCACACATGCACACATGACCAGCGTGTTTCTCAAGCCCCGGGACCAGGACTTAAACCTCACAGCCAGCCACGTAGGATCCACCTGCTTTAACCACCAGGCCACAGGAGCCGGCCCAGCCTGCATCAGGTAGAAGAGCTGAGGCCCACAGAGAGGTCTGAAAGTCATGCACTTATTTGGCTACCCTTGGGACCCATCCGGTTGAGCAGCCCATAGTCTCCAGCTCCTGCCCTCCCAGATCACCCCTTGCCCAGGCCTGCGCTTTCTGTCCTGGAGAATGAGACTGGGTGGCCCAGGGTTGGAATTAACGTAGCTCCTCTGTCCCCTCGCTGAAGCTGTAGGACTTACTGGGCAGCATGCGCAGCCTCTCCTGTAGTTCTGAGTTATGGCCTCTGGGTGTCGCCACGCAGCAATAAAAACCCACACAGGCTTCTGAGAACCGCCGGTGCGGATTTACTAGATCCCAGACTGGGAGAGCAGCCGCCTCTGGAATTCCTGTCCGAAGTCTTTGTCCCCTCCGGCCTGGCAGCCCAAGAGCTTCCCCAAGGACACTCTGAGGGACAATTTCAAACCTTTCTGCCACCCCCTACCCTCTACTGCTTGCAAAGAGGCCACAGCCCCCTCAGGGCTGCCTCCTTCAGCTGAGCAAGCCTCTCCACAACGTGCTCCCTACAGGCTGGGCGAGTCACAGCCCCCAGCGCGCAAGGCACCGCCCCCCTCTGATCTTGTCGCCCTCCCGGGGAGTGCCCCCTCACTTCCACCCACATCTCTGTGCAGCGCTGAGGGCATTTCAAATCCACTGGCAGGTTAACAAGGTAGGTATAGTTATTCCCTGCCCCAGGTACAGAAGCAGGCTCAGAGGTAAGCCCAGAGCACACTGCAGAAGGGGGATTGGAACTCGGGCTCCCTACAAAATGAGGATTGGAACTCAGCCTCCCTGTAGAAGGGGGATTACAGCTCAGGTCCCGGATCAAACTTTTCTTTCTCTACATCACTCTGGCTACGTCTGAGAGCCCCTGGACTGCAACTCCCTGAGGGTAGAGCTATTTGGAATTCTTGTTTATAACCCATGGTCCTGGCCCTTTGCCTAGTAGATAGTGAGCACTCAAAATGAGCCTCTGTCCAAGGCCTTTCCTTGACTCTGATATGGCGCTTGCCTTGTGCTATGTGCTGGGCTAAGCGCTCCCTGCGTAGCATACCCTGCGGAGCAGTGCATTCACCCCCATTCTCCGGAGGGGAAACAGAGGCACAGGTACCATGCACGGTCTTACAGTTGTCTGATGGCAGGGCCAAGGCCCACACCCTCTGATTCAGCGTTTGTAACCACGTTTCCTCGGGCACACTTTGAGAAGGGTTGCTCTCTCCCTCTGTCCCGCATGACCACAGCACCTACCGCCTATGACAGTCTCCCTCTTCCTGGTGGTTCACACATGCTGCCTACGTGAACCTCTGGCAGTGGGGGAGCGCATCTTGCTGGAGGGCAGAACACTCCTGCATCCTTGCAGCTTCTGAACCTGAACAGAACTGGAGCTCTGGGGCCCACCTGGCGGTGCAGCCGAAACACGCTACTCACGTGATGCTATGGATCCCTATGACGGATCACGAGTTTGGTTCCCTGGTCATCTGAGCATGCATGCCCATGATGCTGGCCACCTGGGGGAGGACAACCTGAGAGCCTGCAGAGGCCGCTTCTTTCTCTCTCTCACTCTCTGTCTCTCACTCTCTGTCTCTCACTCTCTTAAAAGAAATATATTTTGGGGACCAGCAGATGACGTAATGGTTACATGATTGGACTCCCATGTAGTCCACCACGAGGCCCAGACCTGGCGGCTTAAAACTCATGCTGGTCGCGTGTGTGTGTGTGTGTGCATGCATGTCCCAAATCCCAAGAGAATGGAGGAGAAGAGATTGCGGTGTGGCAAGCCCCCCTGGGAGTTGATTTCTTGCTTTCTGTCTCTCTGGCAGGTGCACGTGCCCTATAGCAAAAATCTCTCTCTCTCTCAAAAAAAGAAACATATTTTTTAAGACTTTAAATAAAGAAGTATTACTCCAAAGGATTGGTACTTGCCTGAGACCCTCCCTAGACCTGGGTCACCTCTGTGCCCAGGACCGCTCTGTGGGGGTCAGATGTGGCCGCAGCTCCCTCTCTGCAGGCAGGTTACTGAGGGATGAAGGCAGGTACCTTCGGGGCGAGGGCAGCACCCCTTCCCTTTGTGCAGCCTCCCCTTTGTTCACCCCTCTGCTCCCCTAAGAGCAGGAGTAGGTACGCTGGAGCCCTTGATCAGAGAGCAGAAGGTGAAACTTTGAAGAAATTTGTGAGCTGGCTACTCGCAACTTAATACGTTGTATTAAAAGCAAAGATAACACATGCTTAAAACTTATCACCTCCTAATTATGTTAGTGCATTTTCCTCTTATTTATGCATTTGAGGTTACTTAATCTACCATACTGGATAGTGACAGTAGTAAAGTGATATGCCACCTTCCCGGGTACCCATTCAGTGATTGCATTGGTAATTTGAAAGCAGCCATGATGAGAGCATTTACACTATGGACATTGGCAACTGCTACATATCAGGACTCCTTCCAGCTCACCACCATCAGAGATTCGATTGTTACGATATATACAAGCTTGAAAGCAAACTGAGGCAAACCGGCTGTCACAGAGGAACATGGCTTAGGGAATGGCTCACTCAGAAGTGAGTCCAGGCTCTGCCTCCTCCCACTGTGAAGCCTGGATGTTCGCCCTTGAACCTCAATTTTCCTGCCTAAAAAAATGGGGAAAAAATAGGATAAATAGCAACTTTGAGTCATCTGGCAGCATGGTGGTTAAGGCAGTTGCCCAACTTTGTGGTTCAAGTCCCTGATCTAGCAACTTGAAAATCACGCTGGGTGCACGTGCATACATGCTCAAAATCCTAAGAGGAGAAAGAGGAAGAAGGGGTTGCACGATGGCCATTCCCCCCGCCCCCGCCCCGGGAGTGCTTTCTCATTTTCACTCTTTATATGTTTCTCTCTGTCTTGCTCTGACAAGGACATATGCCCTATAGAAAAAAATGAAAGGAAAGAAAAAAAAAAAGAATAGCAGGTTAAAAGAGAAGTTTCTTTATTTATTTATTCATTTATTTTCCATGACAGAGAGAGTCACCCTCAAAAAGGTCTTTATGTCACCATCTCTCCCCAGCCTCAGCCGCCCACATCGTGGGCACGAGTGTTCCCATCATGCACAAGGACATGAACCTGGACCTTCCCATGTGGGTCCCAGCGTCACAGAGTGTTGTGTTACCACTGTACCTTCAGCAAGCCCAAGGATGGTTGCTTTTATTCATTTATTTATTTTAAGAAGAATGATTGCTTTATTAATTCTACTTGTTACTATTATTTTTTAATTTGATCAGACAAAGACAGAGAGAAAGAGAGACAAAGGGAAAACAAGAAAGCAAACGCCAGGTCTGGAACTCAAACCGCGGTTGGCCCTGTGGGAATCCAGTGCCCTTAACCACCACACCATCTGCTGGTCTCTGCCTTTATTTTTATTTACTTTAAAAATGTTGCCAGAGGGGATGATGAGGAAATGTTACTGTTGAGAAAGACATGGAGAGAGAGGGAGAGGGAGACAGCCCCCCTCATGGAGCATGGTCACACCGCCATCCCGTCTTCACTGTTCCCTCCTGTTGGGTTTTGGGGCACATGCTCTGAGTGTTTTTCAAGCCACCGGGTCAGGTATTTGAACTCCACAGTCATCCACGTGGGACAACTCCCTTAACCACCAGCCTATGGGCTGGCCTCAGTAACATTTAAAAACTGAGCACTGGGGCCAACCAGTGGCCTGGTGGTTGAGGTGCTGGTTTCTCAGATGGCCGACCAAGGTTCAAGTCCTGGACCTAGAGGTTCGCTTTCTCAATTTCTCTCCCCATATCTCTCCATCTGTCTCTGTCTCCCTGGTCAAATATTTTAAAAATAATGATCATGGTGATGATGAATAAAACGGACTCATTCTAAAAAACAAACAAACAAAACAAAACAAAACAAACCTGAGCATTTACTATGTGCCAAGTGCTGACTCCATGCTCTGGTTAAATCTGCCGGCAACCCTGGAGGTGAGCGTGGTTGCACCCTTGGTTAAGATGGAGATATGGGTGTTACAAGGATAAGTGCCTCATCAAAAGTGGCAGGGGCAGGGCCAACCAACTGCCGATTATGTTGCTGGACTCCCATGTAGTTGACCGCGGTTTGAGTCCTGGACCCGGTGGTTTAAACTCACACTGGGCGCGTGTGCGTGCGTGCCCAAGATCCCAAGAGGAGAATGGAGGAGGGATTGCCATCCCCTCTGGGGGGTGATTTCTTGCTTTCTGTCTCTCTGTCTCTCTCTCTTTTTTAAATAATTTTTTAAAGAATTATTTATTTATTTATTTCCATTTGTTATTGTTATTTTTTTCTTTATTTGGAGAGAGAGAGAGAAAGGGAAAGTGAGAAAGCAAGCCACCAGGTCTAGGACTTGAACCATGGTTGGTTATGTGGGAATCCAGCGCCCTTATCCACCACACCACCTGCTGGCCCCTCTGTCTCTCTCTTTCTGTCGAGCACACAAGCCCTATAGCAAAAACCTCTCTAAAACAGGTCCAGTGGAAGCCACAGTCTTAGCTGCTGTGGCTTACAAACCCTGCAGCAATAGGACCCAGTTGACAGAGTGGTTCGAGGATTACAGAGGTGAAGGGCTTAGCACTGCCTTGGCTCCAGCAGAATACAGTACACATTAATTCACCAAGAGGTGCAAGAATGGGATCTGGATCCACTGCGTTGGGATCTCAATTTGATGGTTTTATGATTGCAAGATCTCTGGCCAGACAAGTCACTTTGCTTGTCTAAGCCTCCTGCTCCCCATGTGAAAATAGGGATAATAATAGCTCCTTGGAAGAGCTGCTCAGAGGATGGACAGAGATAAAGGATGTAAAGTGTCTGATGAGAAGGAGGTACTCGATAAATAGACGCAATTGTTCGGGATTATCTTTTATTTCTTGTCACTCAGACAGCAACTCTTCCAGGCCTGCAGAGGAGGCTGGGATGGAGGCCGGAGCATGGAGGCAGGGGCTTGCCTGGGCAGCTCCTGGCCTCCCTCCTCTGGCCAGGTCAACCCCTCAGTGGGCCCTGGCTCTGGAAGGGCTTCAGAGGCATGGGGACGCTGTTGCCATGCACCCGTTGCTAGGCAATGCACTGTTTCTCCGGGCTGGCCACCTCCAGCAGGGCCTGCTTCTCTGGAGCAGCTCCTGCCTCCAGCAGCGCCCCGTGGACCTCAGAGTCACTGAGGGCAGGTGAGGGTGGGGCCGGCTGCGGTTGGGCCCCAGGAGAACAGAGCCAACTTCCAGCCAGAGGTGGCGAAGCTAGGGGGAGCTGAGGGAAAGACAGGGAGCCTGGGCCTGGGTGTGGGCATCTGAGCTGGGTGCCCAGGAATTCCCTGGGTAGGGGATTGTTGGGGGTGCTCTGCCTCTATTATGAGCAAACCCTTCATCACTGGGAAGCTGTTTGCAGCTGCACGTGGGGAGTGAGGAGTTAGCAGGGAGACGTTGGGGAGGCACAGGAGACTGTGAGCCACGTGTGGATGGTCAGTTCCTTCCTAAGTTGGGGGGTGGGGTGTCAGGGGAGAAGGACGGAAGCCTGGGAGCAGGGGCCGGTTCTGTGGGGTTGGTCCTCAGGTCTGGGCCCTGGACTGACCAGCCTGCTTACTCCTCCTCCCCAGCCCTCCCGGGGGCCCTGCCAAGCATCATGCTGGGGAAGCTGCCCCTGGGGGTCGTCTCCCCTTACGTGAAGATGAGTTCAGGGGGCAGCATGGACCCCCTGCAATTCTATGCCACCAGCTACTGCACTTCCTACGGTAAGGACAGTCTATGCAGGCCACCTCCAGGATCTGACGGGAAGGACAAGGCCCTCCCGAGGAGAGGACCAGCCCTCTGGCCTGTCCCACAGAACGGGTCTCTCCCTTGAGCTCCCCCCAAGACTGGCACTGTCAAGCTGGCCCCATCTGGGTGCTGTCACTGCCATCGCGTTGCCCTGACCTTGTCCCTACCCTGCTGATGCCATCCCCCCAGCTGACCTAAGTTCCTGTGTCTCCGCTTTCCCACTGGCAGGTCGTGAGGAGTTCAAGCCCCGTGTAGGCACTCACATGGGGACAGGCTACAAGTCGAATTACCGGCCTATAGTCTCACACCAAGCCAACCTGGACGCCCCGGAAAACCCAGCCATGGAGTACGGTCCATACGACCCCTTTTCACTCTTGCCCTGCTGGGTCTCAACTTTCGGGGACATCAGAGCTCCTCACAGCAACTCTGGGTCCATGGAGAGGGATCCTGGCCCAGGCCTGGGGTAGAGGAAAGGACGCACAGGCCCTGGGTGACAGGACAAGGCATCTCCTGAGGCCTCCATGGAGGGTTGAGGGGGTGGGGAAGCCCCTGGTCATAAGCAGCACAGCCCCCCCAAAGACAAAGCACATGGTCCTGGTCCTAGCTCCTGCTCCTTCCTCCCCACTAACCACCCAGGGAACAAATCCGGGACAATCTCCAGACAGCAACCAGTCCGAGTTACCGCCCCCTGGAGGTGCCTGATGGCAAGTTCCCAGTGTCCTGGAACCCATACCAGGCCAGCTCTGGCTATGGGCGGGAGAAGCCCAACACGGGTCCCACCACTAAGGAGGTCAGTGCTGGGCCCGGGCCAAGAGAGGGGAGCTGTAGGATAGAGTGGGGGGAGGACCAGGGAGTGGGGGACCCTCAGCAGGCTGGGACAGCACTGCCCATGGTTGGTCAAGGTGAGGTGACAGGGCATGGAGGAGCCACATGTGGGGTGGGAGTCCACTCACCCTTATTCCCTTCACCTCATCCTCACCCCACCATCCCTATCCCCAGTCACACTCCCTCTCCTTCCCAGCCTCATCTCCATGACGGCCACCATCCCCTCCACAAAACCCAGCCCCATCGTCCTCCTCACCACCATCACTGTCTCACCGCCATTGTCGTCATCACCCCGTCTTCATGTCGGTCATCATCGTCGTCAGCATTCTTACCATCCCATCAGCAGTCATTCACTCTTCCAACCCACTGACATATTCCGAACATCTCTTTTACATTTGCGAGTGTTAAGAGCCAAGAAAGCAATACAAGATGAGAAACAGAGTGACACGGCAGTGAAAGAGTTGGGACTGTAAATCGGGAGGGTGGGAAAGAGCTTGCTATGGAGACGGTGGACAAAGACCTGAGGGAGGCTAGTGTCCCCCACCGCAGCTCCAGGAGGGGAGCACGCTCCGGGCAGTGCCAGCAGCAAGCGCCAAGACCCTGAGTCGGAGTGTCTGACGTAGGGCGCGGGGCAGCAGGAGGCAAGGGCTGGAGTGGCGTGAAGAGCTGCAGTCTGCGGGGCCACTCTCAGACGTGGCTTCACTTCAGCATGATGACAGCGCTGTGGGGCTCTGAGCGGGCGGGGAACGGGGCAGAAGTGACTGCCATCCCCTCACCCGCCCTGGAAGGTAATGGGTGGTCCCTCTTCCCAGGTCAGAAAGGTCCATTTTGACACCCAGGAGCACGGGCCCCAGGCCATCGCTGGGTTGGAGCCCAAGGCCATGCCCCTGCTCCACCAGCCGCAGAGCAAGGGCTCTCTGGAGTGGGAGAACTGGCGACATGTGAGTAGGCAGTCCCGTTCCAGGCTGCAGGGCTGGGAGAAGGGCCATGCCTGCCGCCTACCCCCACCTTCAACACAGATTGCCCAGACTCATCTCAGAGCCAACTCAGTGCGCGCTCAGGGCACCAGGAAAGACTGGGGAAAGCAGAGGACTGGAGCTCGCTGCTTCCAGAACAGTTCCAGAGGGTCACCAGGAGCGTTCTTGCTTTTTTTTTTTTTTTAATTTCCTATAGGGCATGTGCATTCCCCAGAGAGAGACAGAGGGCGAAGGAAAGGGAGAAATCACTCCCCAAGGGGGATGGACATGCCACAATCCTGTCTCCTTCATTCTCCTCTTGGGATTTTGGGCACACACACGCACACACATCCACAGCATGGTTTTCAAGCTGCTGGGTCTGGGACTCAAATCATGGACTCGGCCATGTGGGATCCAGCTGCTCTAACCACCATGTCACCTGGCTGGCCCATGTATCTTATGATTTAATACCTAAGTACCCTTCTCTACCCTACCCCAGCTCGAGGCCCTGGGCCCAGGGCAGGGAACGGTGAAGTGAGCATGCATTTTCAGACATCAGCCTTTCTGTTCTCCTGTATAGGGTCCTCTGGGCTCTGCAGCTCATTTCTGGGAACCGGGTTTGCAGCATGACTTAGCGTCCACTGCTGCAGGGGAAAGGGGCTCTCCTGGCGGAAGTTCTGCACTGTGATCCCCAGGGGAGAGATCTGTGGGTGCCAGACTGGCCTGCCCTTCTCAGGATGTGCCACACAGGCCTGCTCCGATCACGGATAAGGAAGATCTAGCACTGCCAGCCCTGCCGAGGGCCTTCGGGGCCCTGGTCCACGTGTGTCCCTGTCTCTCCACCCTCTGTGTTCCAGGGCCCGCGCTTCATGACTTCTGAGTACAATTCCAAGTATCTCAAGGAGCCTTCGAATCAGCCAGGTAGGTCCACGTCTGAAGGCATACTCCCTCCCAGTCGATCTCCCCCCCCCCCCCGCCCTGGGGGCGCACGGCAAACGCCCTGGGAGAGACCTGCAGGGGAGCCTGGAGCTGGGCAGGACTAAGAAGACATCAGTGGAAGGAGAAGGGACATGGAGGTGATGTAAGGGAACTGTCTCCCCCAGGTGGACCTCAGTGCCTGAGGCCTACCGATCCCAAGGACGGCGTGGCGTGTAGGAGGGCTGTTGGGGACTCCACCATGACCCCTGGCCCGCCCCCACTCTTGCTTCCCGCTGCTCCTCCCCTATTGTCTGGCCTGGATTCTAGAGTCCCTCCTTGGTGCCCCCCACTCTTGATCCCCATGGTTCAGGTCTCCATCACGAAGTCAGCACCCGCGGGGACCTTGTGCCTCTGGAGGTGGCCCGCAGCACTAGGGGCTGTCTCTGCAGATCTCTTGCAGAAGAAGTCGATCGGAGCCAAGGAGGACACGGGCTACACTGAACAGTCCACCAAGAACCCCATTGTCTTTCAGCCGCCCTCCCAGGCCACCCCTGGAGACCCCGTAAGTCGGTGGGCCCCAGTTACAGTCCCAGGATGACTGAAGCCCTCCAGTCTAGGAGTTTAACGGACTTTTTAAAAAATCTGTCTCTTGGGGCCAGCAGGTGGCATGGTGGTTGAGATGCTGGACTCCCACATGGCTGACCGTGATTCTAGTCCCAGACGGGCGGCCTGCTTTCTCACTCCCCACACCCTGTGTCTCTCTCTGGTCAAATTAAATGAATAAATAAGTAAAAAAAAAAAAATCTATCTCTCAAACCCAGTAGGTGGTATGGTGGTTAAGGTACTGGTTAAAAATCATGCCAGGCATGCATGTGTGCATGCCCAAAATTCCAGGAGAATGGAGAAGAAAGGATTGTGGAGTGGCCATGCCCCCTGCGGAGGGGATTTCTCATTTTCCCTCTCTGTCTGTCTCTGGCGAGTGCCTGTGCCCTATGACAAAAACCTAAAAAAACAAAACAAAAACTGCCTCTTCGATGAGTGCACATGCCCTGTGGTAAGACTCTGAGAAGGAATAAAAAAGTGAGCTGCAGTGCCCTGAGTTGCGATACCTGAGGAAAAAGCATGGGTCAGAGCCATTGCTCTGGTCGAGCTCTCCTTTATAGATGAGAAGCCAGAGGCTCAAAGAGGGGAAGGGGCGTGGCCAAGGCCACTCTCACCTGCTGGCTCTGATTGAGAATCATGGCCTCCCCTTCCTTCTCCCTACTCTTCCCCTTTGTGCTGGCCTTGTCTGTGCTCAGCACTGGGCAGGGGCAGGCGGGTGGCCTGAGGGCAGGAGAGTGAGCTGTCCACCTGGGCTGATGCTCCTTCCTGGGCCTATTTCAGGTCCTCCTCCCGGGCCGGAGTGTCACCAAATCGGATTATCTCCCCATGACTCACCCTCACGTGAGCTGAGCTGGGGGAGCTGGGGACCCCTTGGAAACAGTTAGAATCGGGCAGGGGAGGCCGTGGGAGGGGAAGCCACACTCCGAGGGCTGCTGCTGCTTTGCTCCCCCAGGGAGATGAGTTCCTGCCGGTGTTGTCCAGAGGCTCGGAGCGGGAGACCAGCTTCAGCCGAGTGAATGAAAGGACTCTGAACCCCAGAGTGAGTGACTTAAAGACCCCTTGGAAGGAGGAGCAGGAAGGGTTCATGGGGGAGCTGACCTTTGGGCCAGCATCAAAACATGGGAAGAATTAGGTTTTGGGGAATGTGGCGGAAAGGCCTCTCAGGTGGGGGGACAAGGCCAGGGGACTGGAGGTGGCAGGAGTGCTCTGAAGCAGCAAGTTAGACGCTTACTGGAACTGAAGGGCAGGGGCCCTGGGGCCAGGGGCAGGTAGGGTGTGTGGGCCTCTGGCTGGCCACCCCAGTCTCTCTGTGGCTCTGGCCCTGCAGGTGCCCCCTTCCGGTGTAGAACCCAGCAGCATGAACCACTGGCAGTTCCAGAACCCCCAGAGGATGCAACAGACGAATGTTGCCATGCTTGGCCGGGAGACCGTGGGGAAAAAGGTGAGGCCTGGTGCACCTAGGTCTCCCTGGAAATCCCTACTGTTCCTGACCTGACGGTTCCCTGCCCACCCCTCTGTATGCAGGAGCCCACAGGGTTCAGCCTGAACAACCCCAGCTACGTCCGGAGCCCCTACGACTCTGACAGGGATAATCGGTACCTGACCACCTACAACCAAGGGTGAGGCCCCCTTTCTGTCCACCAACTGAGATCCATTGGCCAGACAGGGAGACTGGGTCTGGGGCAAGGCATGAGCTTCCAGCCTCGTGGAGAAGACCAACACTGAGCTAGTGTGGTTTCCCTTAGAAGCAGACCCTGAGGCAAGGATTCGAGCCAAGTACTTTATCGGGTGTGCAAGAGCGAGAGTGTGGTGGAGTGGGAGGGGAAAGGAAGGCAGCTACTAAAGCGTGTGTTATTAAGCCAGCTCTTCCCTGGGGAGACTAGAAAACGGTGTAAAACACACAACTCAGAATTAGCCCAGTCCAAGGGTGAAAGAGCTGGGGTATTTATACCCTCACATCCATTGGTCATTACTTGACGCCTGTCGCCAGGAGCAACATTACATTCCAGGCGCTGTCTTGCTCAGACACAGCAGGTTCCAGCCTGCCAAGGGCAGAGATGCAGTATGGGCCGTTGGTGGCCAGGCGGTGGGCGTGGGGAGAACACAGGCTCCAAAGCAATGAAAGCGTCTCCTGACACAGTATTTCTAGCCCATGGAAGCTGGGCTTGGCGCTCCCTCAGAAAATAAGCTTTTTGCCATGTGAACCCTGGGTGAAGAGTGAATGAGTATCCTGGACATCAGAGAGGCCTTTCAGGAGGAGGCCCTAGAAAGAAAGCCTCCCAGGGCCTGGGCAGTTGGGGAGGGCATCACAGGACTGGTGAAAAGGAAGTTTTAGTTTTGAGGACAAAATCCTGTGAGCTGGGCAACCACGCTTCCCCTCACAGCCTCTGTCATCTGTGCCCACACTGTGCCTCCCAACTCCTTGGTCTTCAAGGTCCCCGCCCCTCACTGTTTACTCAGGCTCCGCCTCTTCCCAGCCTTGTCCAGTCCAGTTCTCCTCAGACTCATCTGCTCAAGAACAGCTCTTGGCAGCCTTTCCCTGAGCCCTGACTGGGTGCCTGGACATGTGCTAGGCCAAGGCTCTGCACTGCTCCACCTTCCGCAGGGGAGGAGGCACGCCTGACGAGCACCATCGATCAATATGTGGAGGGGGTGTGTGTTAGGTGATGAGCAGGGAGAGAGGACAGGAGAGGTGGGGTGGGGCATGAATCCACCTTGTGAAGGTGACATTTGAGCCAAGACCCAAAAGAAGTGTGGGTAGTGGCCAAGCACAGACAGCTTCAGGAAGTGTTCCGGCCGAGGGAACAACCCGTGCACGCGCAACCACAGACAGTCTGAGCTGGGAGGGTGCTTGGTCATCCTGGGTCAGCGTCCCTCCTCTCTGGGATGGGGAGCCTGAGGCTCAGAGGACAAAGCATGCCCGAGCAGCCCAGAAGAGTCAGCACCGCGGCTGCTCTAGTGCTGCAGAGGGTGGGGCAGGGGCAGGAGCTCACTCCCGTGTCCCAGGGCCAACTGTCCCTACCCCTGTAGACAATGCTCCCCTTCCTGGCTCTGCAGTCCTCCGGCCCCAGTCAGCCTGGGTGACTTCCTGTCAGTGTGTCCTGAAGTCCTGAGCTCCTCCCAGGGACGTTAAGCATACTTGCTGGTTCTTGCTGGTGGGCTGAGAGCCCCTGCTACTTGTAATTACTGATTTCTTTTTTATAAGAATTGTTTTATTTAACTTTACTTATCATTGTTATTTTATTTATTTTAATTGGAGCAGAGAGAGAGAAAGAGGGAAAGCAAGAAAGCAAGCTGCCTGGTCTGGGACTCAAACCACAGTCAGCCATGTGGGTGTCCAGTACCCCAACCACTATGCCTCTGCCGGCCCCTCACTGATTTCTTCATTGCTCTCTCTATAAGCTCTGAGTGCGGCTCATGTCTTACTGGCCTGGTGCACAGTGGAAGCACTGGCGAAATGGAAAGAGTTGAATGCCTAGCAAGAAGTGGGTGCAGCAGGGTCCTCAGCGCCAAGGTGCAGGCAGGCCAGGGATACAGGCATCACTGATAGTCCTTTTACACTCCAAAGTGTTGTCTTAGCAGTGGGGTGCTGGGAGGTACCCAGCTTGAGGAGGGGAAGGCTAGTTTCCTGAGTTCTGGCTCCTCCCATCCCCTCGGTGGATGGGGTTGAGGGTGTGCCACGCAAAGAGGACAGCACAGCAAAGGCAAGGAGGCTTGGCACATCCAAGGACCGAGGCTCCCGGTGGAGAAGGGAGGGAGGCTGCAGGTGAGCAGAAGCCAGTGATGGCTGACACCTGTCCCTCTGCTCCAGATACTTTGAGAATATCCCCAAGGGGCTAGACCGGGAAGGCTGGACTCGAGGGGGCATCCAGCCCCAAATGTCAAGCGGCTATGTTCTCAACCAACCTGTCACCCGCATGGAGGCCACCCCCAACCCCACGGAGAGCCTGCGGCGCCTGCACCCTCATGTGGGAAGGTAGTGGGAAGCCCTCTACCCCGCAGCCCAGCTCTGTCCCTGTGCTCATCTTCCTCCAGGCCTTACCCCTGCCTCTCCTCCCTTCCTCTGTCTGTGCTCCCTGCCTCTGCCTCCACCCTCCTGCCGTGCAGGCTGCTCCCTCCTCTCCACACACTCCCCCAGTGCGTGCGCTGCTCCTCCCCACCGGGTTGCCCGGGGCTCTGGGATGGATCCCAAGATGAATGGACTGTGGCTCTCTCTCACTTGCGACTCCTTTCTGCTCAATTCCATTCCTCCAAAATGACATTTATACCAACAATGACCCAGAGTTGGCAGACAGAGAATGTCTGTGGCTTGGCCGCCCTGCCTCAGCCATGGGCTGGCTCACAGGGAGGGGCAGGCAAGGGAGAAGGCCCAGGCTCTCCTCACCTAACCCTGCCTCCCACTCGCTGCCTCCCTGCAGAACTCTGACCTCAGTAGACCCCTTCTACCGGGACACGCCTCATAGCAGCCGCTTCATGGCACCCAGCTGAGCCTGCAGCCTGGGTAGGTGTGGGCTGGGGCCCATAGCTGCTCCCTGTGCGGGGGCAGCTATTGGAGTTCTGGGTTAAGCCAACCTGCCTTAGGATCTCAGCCTTAGAGTAGAGGGGTGGGAGATTGGGGGAACCAGGGGCGGCTAAGGGCACAGACCCAGCCGGAGCCCTTCACTCAGGCCCACCTCTGTTCCTTCCCTGCAGGTCTGCCAACCTAGCGGACAGGAGCCAGACTCTGTCCGCACACGCCTCCCCCCGCCCCCCCCCCACCGCGACTCCCCAGCTACTTCCCTAAGAGATAAAGAGCACCAAAGCAGAGAAGTGTGCTGGCCACTGTCAGGGGTGGCAGGAAAAGGGAGGGGTGTGCCAGCGTGGAGGGGTGTGCCAGGGTGGAGGGGCCAGCACCAGATCTGGAGTGGAAGGGGGCCCGGTCGTCCCCTCTGACCTCTGAGTCACTGTGACTCTGTGGACAAGGCACTGTACTCTTGGTGTCCCGTCCTGGAAACGTCCCCCTGTGGCCCGTGCTGTCGGGGAACACACTTGGTCAAGTGTAGATGGCAGAAAGCCCAAGCCCCTGAGGGGGCAGGAGGCAGAGGTGGAGGGAGCTGGGCCCAGGGTAAAGTTGCTGGATTTCTTTGCACCTCACTTACCAGGTCTGTAAAATCGGCAGAGGGATGAGGCCAGAAATTCCAGAGCCCTCTGGGCCCCACACTGGATAGCTTAAAGGAGAGGGGAGGACCGTGAGGGGGCTGAGGTCTGCCTCCAGAGAGATGGAAGAGAATCTGCAAAAGACAGACACCTGGGTACCAGCACAGAGAGGGCGGAGGCTGCAGGGAGGTCGGCACTTCCCTCTCTTCAGCCGGGTGAGCAGGGCAGGGCAGTGGCCCCCATGAGAATGAGAACAAGGTGCCCCCGGCAGATGCCCTACATGAGGCATGCCCTACCCAGGCCCCCAGGCCTGTGCTCTAATGAGCAAACACCCCATGGGGAGCAGGCCCCCCTTCCTCTGGTTGTGTCAGCTAGCACTGGGGCCCCCAGCCTGCAAGGCAGAATCTTGAACAGCTCTCGGCATCGCTCGCCACGCTGTCCAGGGGCTTTTGTGCCACGCACAGCTCTGCAATGCTGTGTCGTGTCTCTGCTGGCACCGGCCCCTTATTTTTTATCTTATTTTATTTTTTGAGAGATTTTTTGCTATAGGGCATATGTGCTCATCAGAGAGGCAAACTGAAAGCAAGAAATCATTCCCCAGGGAGGATGGCTACACCACAGTTCCTTCTCCGTTCTTCTCTCGGGATTTTGGGCATGCATGCACACATGCCTGGAGTGAGGTTTTGTTTTTTTTTGAGAGATTTTTGCTATAGGATACATGTGCTTGCCATAGAGACAGAGACAGAAAGTGAAAAATCACCCCCAGGGGGGGGCGGCTGCCCAGCCGCAATCCCTTCTCCTCTATTCTCCTCTTGGGATTTTGGGCACACGTGCACATGCCCCGGGGATGAGTTTTAAACCACTAGGTCTGGACTCCAACCACAGTCGATTCCATGGGAGTCCAGCGACGTAACCATTATGCTATCTGCTGGCCCCAACTGGCTGCTTACTTTACAAACAAGGAGCTGGGACACAGAGAGCGTGCATGAGCTGCTGGAGGTCCTACAGGGCACTAAGGCCGCAGCTGCCCTGACCAGGATGTTCCCTGCACCTTGCAGCCCAGCCCTGCATGCAGAGGGACAGGTCCAGTGGGCTAGCAGCTGTCCCCCTGGCTCCCGCCCCTTAGTTCAGCCAAGCAGCTCTTCTGGCCCCAAAGCCCGATTGTACCCAGCACAGCCTGGAGCAGCAGGCAGCCTGGGGGCTGTCCTCAGCCTGGCGGGGGCTCCATGTGGGATGTGGGTGGCTCCAGCTGGCTCCAGCATAGGAGGAGGGGAGTAGAGGACACGGAGTCTCTCGGCTGCAAACCCAGCCAGACGCATGGCCCAGTAACAGACCGTGGGTGGGGACCTGTTGGTCCACGGCCCCCGGCATCAGGAGTGAGTCACCAAATCAGACTGGGCTCGGTCCCACCATGGCCTGACCATCCTCATGTGGAGGAGTAAGAGAGGCTGGGATCAGCCAGCCCCGCCCCCCACATACCAGTACATGCCGTCTGCACACGAGCACATGTAAATGCAGATAGAAGTGCACATGCGCATCCAAGTACATACAGGCACATGAATGCCCACAGACAAGTACATGTAGACGAACACCACACTCACGGAAACACAGCAGACGTGGACACGGACACACCTGAGATGCTTGCACGTGTAGACACAGTCGTAGGCAGCCCTACAGACACAAAAGCAGATACACAGAGACAGAGCTGAGACACACACGCACCACCCCATTTCCCTTCTCCATTTCTTTTTTTCGGGGGAGAGGTTTGCTATAGGGCATGTGCACTCGCCTGAAAGACAGAGAGATAGAAATCACCCCCTGGGGGGATGGCCACGTCACAATCCCTTCTCCTCTGTTCTTCTCTCTGGATCTTGGGCACACACGCGCACACACCCAGTGTGAGTTTAAGCCACTGGGTCCGGGACTTGAACCGCGATCGACCACATGGGAGTCCAGCGACATAGCCATTATGCCAACTGCTGGTTTCTCCATTTCCTTTTTTTTTTTTGGAGAGGTTTTTGCTATAGGGCGTGTGCGCTTGCCAGACAGAGATATAGAGCCAG
>NW_006207202.1:709998-725889 GCF_000334495.1 Tupaia belangeri chinensis
TGGGCTCTGTGCTGTGCTCTGACGTGGAAGTGGGCAAGTCCAGTGGCAGGCCCTGAGGGAGGGGAGGCTTGCAGGCGAGGACCTTGTGGAAGCGTGAGCTCAAGGCTTGGCCAGGAGCGGGGCAGAGAACAAGTGAGGCTTACAATGGCCCAGTCGAAAACATAAATCGCTTAGATTTCGGGGTGCCTTGAGGGTCACATGTGGGGCTCAGGAGGCTCAGCATGGGCATAGACCATGTCTGTCAGCTTTGGAACTAGAACTCCAAAGCCCAGTTCAGGGCCTGGCACGTCTGGAGGTGCTTGGTAAGTAATGAAGAAGGAGGGAAAGAAGGAAGGAAGGAAGGAAGGAAGGAAGGAAGGAAGGAAGGAAGGAAAGAAGGAAGGAAGGAAGGCTGCCTGCCAGTGAGGGCTTCCAGGCCTCACCAGCCCTGACACCAGGATGCCTGTCACCTAGGTCCTCTGCATCTGTGCAGCCAGACAGCTGGGACCCTGCTGGGCCATTCCCCGTGGTCCAGCTGCCATGGCTGTGGCCCTCAGGATCCCTGCGTTGCCCACCAGGCTGCACCCTTTGCCTCTGCATGTGTCCCCTAGGGCTCCCATCACACGGGGCCCAGCGTCTGACCAAGCCAGAAACTCGCCCAGCTGGTCTAAGGGCCTCCACAGCCCAGCTTTGACCCCCAGTAGACCCCAAGACCAGAGCAGGGTCCTCCCTTTCCCCACCACAATGTAAGGGCGTCCTCTCTATGTCCTCAGGACAGGAGGGTGGACACTTCCTACCTCGCAGCTCCTCAGGCTACTAAACCCCCTTGAAGGGATTGTCCCGCTGCGTGGCCTACTCCATGCCACTTCAGCATGGGCTATCGGGAGTGTGGGAATGTCCTGGCCTCTTCATGACAAGAGTCTGGAAGCGAAGTCCCTCGGAATGCCCCGAGGGAGGAGGAGGTGAGGGGCTGATAACGTGGCTTCTTTTCTGCTGATCTGTCCCCCTGCCCCTCAAGATGAACGTACAGCCGTGCCTGGGCCAGAGCCCCTTCCTGTGCAGGGCCAGGCAGTCAGTGTCGCTATCATAGGCCTGAGCTCTGGAGTCAGATTGTCTGAATTCAAACCCCAGCGCTCCATAGCTGAGGCTGTTCTCTGACACCAGCGTGTGGCCTCCAGTAGGTCACCAACTCACCCGGAGCTTCAGCTAATAACAGCACCCACCCTGTCACTGTGAGACGGTGAGGAAGCACCTGCTTGGATGCTGGAGCAAGCCCACGGAAGCCCACGCAGGGGGGGGGACTCAGTCACGACAGTCCTGGGACAGTCCCTGGGTCTGGCCTATCTCCTGCCTGGCCCTGGGCAGACCCCCCAACACCTTTCTCTGGGAGCAAGTCCCCTCTTCATCGTGGGTGGGCGATCAAGCTGCAAAGCCTCCCTTAGAGGCCTTGGCTGGCCTCAAGGGGACCAGCCTCCCTCTCCATTCCCGAGCCAGCCTCCACAGGCCCTCCTCACAGCTGCTTGCTTCCCCCTCACCTGGGAGCCAGGCTGTGGGCATCGAGTCAAGTCGAGCTGCTCCTTCCAGCGGGTGACTATTGTAATCACTGAGCGCTCCCTGCCCCTCCCCACGAATATCTTAGAAAACGTTCTAAGGTGTACAATGGCGGTGATTAACCTCCATTAAGCCCCCACAGCCTGCCGGGTGCTGAGATTTTTCCGTGGGCCTTTACCTTTTCAGCAAGAACACAGAGGGGCCTCCCTCTGGGGGAAGTTTGGGGACACAGGTGGGTGGGGCGCTGATGACATTGGTGTGGGGGTGTGGAGCCTGAGGCTATGGGAGGGGTGCCAGGTGCCACGCGACCAGGCCCCACTTCTGACGCACGTGGCTGTATGTGAGGCAGCTGCCCGTCTCGGCACCGTGGCAGCTGATGCCGGTAGGTACCATCTGGCCCGGGTCACGTGGTGACAGGCAGAACCGTAGCTCAAGGACTTGACAGCTGTCCAGCTGAGAAAACATGGCTCCTGGCAGTAGGGTGGGGTGGAGGGGAGGCATCTGTCCGTGGGAAATAGAGGCCTGGGGTGGGAATGGGGTGGGGTGGAGGGGAGCCCTGTGTGGGAGGTTGGGGCTGGTGGCTTTGGTACACCCAGAAAGATGGAGTGCATGAGACTGAATCAGTTCACCCCTTCCCACAGAGCCGTCCCCCACACGGCCAAGCGCGCAAGGATGGAGGAACATCAGACCCGGGAAACCCCGCCACGGGCCTCTGGTGAAGGTTCAGAGGGGGTGGGTGGGGTCTGCAGTCGCCCCAGGACTCCGCGCTTCCTCAAGACAGGACAAGGTCTTCGAGTCGTAACCTTCACTTTGAAAGGACCTTTGTGATAACCAGATCAACCTGACCCGCAGAGACCAAGAGACCTGCCCAAAGCCACACGGCTTGTGTGCTCACGCTGTCCCTGCTGCGAATACAAGGCTTCTCCCACCACATGACTTAGCTGGAGTGTCCAGGGGGCAGGGGTGGGAAGCTTCCCAGGAAAGCCAGGCACCACCTTTACAACCGGAGAAAGCATAGGGGCTTCATTTTCTTTTGCTAAAGAAGGGGTATGTGTGTATGTGTGTGTGAGTGTGTGTATGAGGGTGTGTATACGTGTGAGTGTGTGTCTTCTAAAGTCCTAGGTCAAGAGCCACGTCAGAAGGGCATCTGCAGTGCCCTCGTATCTAAGGCCAGGTGAGATGCCGAGGGAGCTGTGTTTAGCAAAGACGTTATGAAACCCGGGGCCCTGCAGCTTCATTACCGGCCTGGTGACGAGCTGTGATCTCTATGGTAAGACGGCCTTGTGACAGAGCCACACTCGCCTGGTGGGTTCTGGCACCAGGGCAGAACCCAGCAAATGTATTCCCGAGCACAGAGGAGGGATGTCACAGTGCAGGGGCTGCTGGGTATGACAGTGGGAGGCTCGGCTGGGGGCAGGGACTAGGGATGATCACGTGAGTCCTTGAGTGATCACACACAGGCTGATAGAACCTGACCCTGTAGGCTATCAGTCAGCATTCTTGGCAAGCAACTGGGACCAGCTTGGGCTAATTTAAGCAGAAAAGGGATTTATTATTATTATTATTCATTTGAATTAATTTTACTTATTTATTCATTTATTTTAATTTGACCAGAGAGGGACACAGAAAGAGAAGGAAAGTGAGAAAGCAAGCAGCCAGGTCTGACACTTGAACCATGGTTGGCCATGTGGGAGTCAAGCGCCTCAACCACCACGCCACCTGCCGGCCCCTTTTATTTATTTATGTTTTTAAAGAGAGGTTACTATAGAACACATGAGATTGCCGGAGAGACAGAAAGAGAGAGGAAAACAGAAAGCAAGAAATTACTCCCCAGGGCATATGGCCATGCCACAATCCCTTCTGCACCATTCTCTAGAGCTCTTGGGCACACATACACACACAGCCAGAGTTTGAAGCTGCTGGGTCTGGAATTCAAACTGTGGTCAACTACGTGGGAGTCCAGCAGTATAACCATTATGCCATGTGCTGGTACCAGAAAAGAGATTTATTAAAAGGACTTAGGGGGCCAACAGGTGGAGTAGTGGTTAAGGCACTGGCCTCCCACATGGCTCACAGTGATTTGAATCCCAGACCTGGCAGCTTGCTTTCTCACTTTCCCACTCTGTCTCTCTCTGGTGAGTGCACCTACTTTCTAACAAATTAAAAGAAAAATAATAATAAATACATTTAATTACTTAAAAAAAAGAAATAATAATAGAATTGTATAAATCTTAAAAACAAACAAACAAACAAAAAGGACTTGGGTGATCACAGAATCTTCAGGTACACCTAAGAACAGAGGCTGCCAGGCAGGAACCATGGCCAAAACCATCCCACGGTGGTGGGCCTGTGAAGACGCCAGGGATGCTAGGGCCTTGCCCACTGCCAGACCCTGCACACAGCCCCTGCCTCCATTCTTCCCGCCTGCCCTCAGAAGGGAGCCTGCACGGTCCCTTCCTCTCACAGTTCTCATTTTTTATTCAAAATCAGCGGGGGAATAGCTCAGGTGTGTGTGGAGGGGGGTGGTTCTCAGGTCACATGCTTGAGCCCAGTTTGCAAGGAATGCTGGGAAAGTCAGTGCTCAGCTTTCTCAGCTTCCACGGTAGAAGAGGGTTCTATTTTATAAGGCAGGCAGGCTGCTCCAACACAGGAAGGAGCTTCAGATATTGGGGGGGCGGCGGCAAAGAAGTGAAATATCTTTCACATGCAGGTCACCATCACTAAGAAGGGAATGAAAAATTGTGGCATGCCTTCTCTGGTCCTATCAGGCCCTTCCTGTAACATGGAAAGCGATGTTCTTCCTTAAGATGCTTGATTCTCACCTGTCAGAAATTGCAGTAATTGGGACCAGCAGTTAGCGTAATAACTGTCGCTGGACTCCCACGTAGTCGACTACAGTTCGTGTCCTGGACCTGGTGGCTTAAACTCACGCCAGACATGTGTGCGTGCATGCCCAAGATCCCGAGAGGAGAAGCGATTGCGGTGTGGCCATCCCCCCTGGGGGGTGATTTCTCGCTTTCTGTCTCTCTGTCTCTCTCTGTCTGTCTGGAGAGCTCACAAGCCCTATAGCAAAAACCTCTCCAAAAAAAAAAAAAAAAAAAAGAAATTGCAGTAATAGTATACCAGTCTACAGTTCCTGGGGCCTTTAACACACAATTTTCTCTCTCTCTCTATTTTGAGAGATTTTTGCTACAGGGTGTTTGCATTTGTGAACAGAAAGTGAGAAATCACCCCTGTCCCCAGGATGAACAGAAAGAAATCACCCCTGTCCCCAGGGGGACAGTCACTATTTGGGGCTCACCTGTCCTGCAAGTGCTGGATCTGGGACTTGAACCACCATGTGTGAGTCCAGCGCCTTAACCACTATACCACCTGCTCATTCTCTCTCTTATTTTTCAGAATTATTTAGTGGGGTCAGCAGGTGGCGTGGTGGTTAAGGTGTTGGATTCCCACATGGCTGACTAGTTCGAGTCCCTGACCTAGTGTTTGCTTTCTCTCTTTTTCCCTCTCTCTGTCTCTCTGGTCAAATAAAAAAAATAATAATTACTTTATTTAACTTTATTAATTATTATTATTATTATTTTAAATTTTGCTATAAGGCAAGTGAGTTCAGCAGAGAAAGAGAAAAGGAGAGGGAAAGTGAGAAAGCAAGCTGCAAGGTCCAGGGCTCAAATTATAGTCAACGATGTGGGAGCCCACTCCCCTGACCACCATGCTACCTGCTGGCCCTATACAGAGTTCTATTGCCCATTAAAGACTGCAATCCTGGTTAAGGCAACATGGCCATCTGTGAAGTCTGAGTCCTGAACTTGATGGCTTGAAAAAACACCCCAAACACGTGTGAGCACATGACCAAAATCCCAAGGGAAGAGTGGAGAAGGGATTGCTGTATGGTCATCCTCCCCCCACCCCCCTGCCCTGAGTGCTTTCTCACTTTGTCTCTCTGTCTCTCCCTGCCCTGAGTGCTTTCTCACTCTGTCTCTCTGTCTCTCTCTCTGGGGAGTGCATGTGCCCTGCAGCAAAATAAAGACCACATCAACCCCCAAAAACCCTAAAATCCTGCTAGTGCAGGAATTCTGTCTCTCTCCCTGGCAGGGTGTACGTATTCCATGGAGGAGTTTTGCTCTATTGCGGGGAAGGCATCGTCCACGTTAACTTCCCTGAGATGTGGGCTTCGGGTCATCCGAACCTGTCCCTCCTACACCTGCCCAGAAACAACCGCGACCTTCTGACCTTTGTTTGCCAAGGTCATGCAATCCACCCACTGCTGCCCTACCTGGACCACACTGCCCCTCCAGGTTCACCGGCTTGCTCTCAGCCACAGCTGAGTCCATCTTGGAGGTGCAGAAACTTCTGGATGCTCCTTCTAGTGACAAGGATGTAAGGAGTCAGGGTAGGGGCGCGCACTGTCATTCCTACTCCACTGAGGACTCTCCATAGGTAGGACCGCTGCGTCCTCACACCGCACCCGGTAAGGGATGTGCAGATCGGTCCTCGCTGCCAGGTTGGTCTTCAAGCTACCAGGGGCTTCCCTCCTGCCAGCCCCCAGGCTCAGCCCAGAGAAGGTGGGGCTGAGGACGGCTTTGGGGGGCTCTCCTCTCCCACCTGCCGGTTGAGCCTTTATCTCCATTTGGGTGGGCTCTTGCTTCCTCGAGGCTGCATCCATTCTCTCTCCAGAGTTTATGGCAGCAGCTCCCTACTCTCCAAGTTCAAAGCCAAGCTTTTAGACTTACAAAAAGCGATTTCTCTTTTAAAGCCCAGCTCTTGTAAGGCTGTATCTCAGCTCTAGGTTTCAAAGCGTCTTTTGCAACTCAAAGCCAAGGATTCTCCCCTTTGTTCTGGGTTCCCCTGGAGAGCGGTGAATTCGGGAAGCTTACTTAGCATCTGAATGGAGAGGAATGGATATTGGGAAACCGTCTACCCTGGCAGGTAGTTAATGGCTCAGAATGACGGTACCCCGCTGCCCTGTGATCTCACCGCTGCTTTTCGGCCATCCTTAGAGGGCGACCATGCCATTCCAGAGCTGGGACTATGGTAAGGGGTGAGCACTTGTCCCAAGAACAGTATTTAAAGGAGTGCCAAAAGCTCCAAGGTCAAGGTGAGTAGTGATTGGATGCCATCATTTTCTTTTTATTTTTTGCTATAGGGTGTGTGCGCTCGCCAGAAAGACAGAGCGAGACAGAGAGACAGAAAGTGAGAAATCACCCCTCCCCCACAGGGAGCATGGCCATGCCGCAATCCCTCCCCCTCCATCCGCCTCTCGGGATCTTGGGCACACACACACACACACACACACACCGCGTGTGCACGCGCGCCTGGTGTGAGTTCAAGTCACTGGGTCTGGGACTCAAACCACGGTTGACTACATGGAAGTCCAGCCATGTAGCCGTTACGCCATCTGCTGGTCCCATTTTTAAAATAAAAATTAGAGACAGCCATTGGTTTGGTGGTTAAGGCGGCTAGATGCCACGTAGCCGACTGCACGTTTCTTTTCTTTTCTTTTCTTTTTAAAGAATTATTTTATTTAACTTTATTTCTTTATTTTAATTTGACCAGAGAGAGACAGAGTGAGAGAAAGAGAGAGAGAGGGAAAGTGAGAAAGCAAGCCGCCAGGTCTGGGACTCGAACTATGGTCAGCCATGTGGGAGTCCAGCACCTTAACCACCACACCACTTGCCACCCCCCCACACACACACACACTGCTCATTTTAAGTCCTGGACCTGGAGTCTTGGGGAACACGTCATGCATGTGTGCGTGACCCAGATCTCAAGAGAAGAATGGGAGAGAGGGGACTGCAATATGACCAGCCCCATTGGGGTGTTTGGGGGGGGGGTTGTTTTGTTTTTTAAGACTTTTTTGCCATAGGGCATGTGCACTTGCCAGAGAGAGACAGAGGGGAAAAGTGAGAAATCACTCCCCAGTGGAGGATGGTCACACACCAATCCCTTCTCCTCCATTCTCCTCTAGGGATTTTGGGCACACACACACACACAAAGACACACACTCACACACACACACACACACACACACACGGGCCTGACATGCTTTTCTAGCCACCGGATCTGGGACCTGAACCGTGGTCAGTCATATGGGAGTCCAGTGCCTTAACCACCACATCACCTACTGGTCCCTGGGTGTGCTTTCTCTCTGTCTCTGGTGAGTGCCTCTGCTCTCCACCAAAAAAAAAAAAAAAAACAAATTACACCCTAAATTCATAATCAATAAAATTAACAATATTTTAAATAATAACAGGGTTACTTTTATGATATTTCCTTTTGCCACAGGCTCAAATAATGACTCAGCATAGTAGTGGTACAGATCTAGTCAGTATTTAAAATGTTGATATTTTGCTCAACATGGATATTTTGGCATTAATTTAAAAATTTAAAAAAATACTACATTTGGGCCAGTAGGTAGCATGGTGGTTAAGGCACTAAATCCCGCATGGCCAATAGCGCAGTTCAAATCCAGGACCTGGCAGCTCAAAAACCATGCCAGGTGTGTGTGCATACATGCCCCAAATCCCAAGGGGAGAATGGAGGAGAAGGGACTGCAGTGTGACCATCCTTCTTGGGGGTGATTTTTCACTTTCCCTTTCTTTCTGTCTCTCTCTGCCAAGCACACATGCCCCATGACAAAAATCTGAAAAGAAACATTGCGTTTGAGCCAGACTGTGGCTCAGTGGTAGGACACAACCTTCTACAAGAGACACCCACACAGCAGGGTTGCAGGCTGGAGACCACCCTGAGGCTGGGCATGTGCGGCCCACGATCTAGAGGCTGGCTAAAACTGGGATGGGTCATGTTGTCGAGACCTAGTTGAGGGTGTTCTCTGTCTCTCTCCACCTGCTCATGGAAGAAATAAAGAAACTTAGAATTACATTAAACTAATACTTACCTTGAATAGAGGAGTTTTTTGCCCCACCTCCACCCCCCCTTTTTTCTTTTTTGCTATAGGGCATGTGCACCCACCAGAGAAAGACAGAGAGGGAAAGTGAGAAATCATCTCCCCGGGGGACCAGCAGTTAGCATAATGGCTATGTCGCTGAACTCCCATGTAGCCAACCATGGTTCGAGTCCCGGACCCGGTAGCTAAAACTCACTCCAGGCATGTGTGCGTGCATGCCCAAAATCCCGAGAGAAGAATGGAGGAGAAGGGATTGTGGTGTGGCCATCACCCCTGGGGGGGGTGATTTCTTGCTTTCTATCTCTCTGTCTTTCTGGTGAGCACATGCACCCTACAACAAAAACCTCTCCAAAAAAAAGAAAAAAGAAATCCCCCAGGGGAGATGTCTATGGTACATTCCCCTCTCCTCCATTTTCTCTCTTCCCCCAACCCCCAGAGGTTTTTGGTATAGGGTGTGAGCACTCGCCAGAAAGACAGAGAGAGATAGAGAGACAGAAAGCGAGAGATCACTCCCCAAGCGGGGGTGGCCAAGCCGCAATCCCTTCTCCATTCTCCTCTTGGGATCTTGGGCACGCACGCACACGTGCCTGGTGTGAGTTTAAGCCACCAGGTCTGAGACTCAAACTGTGGTCGATCACACGGGAGTCCAGCGACATAGCCATTATGCTAACGGCTGGTCCCACCCTTCTTCCTAGGATTTTGGACACACATGCACATGTGCCCAGCATGATTTTCAAGCCACCAGGTCCGGCACTTAAACATGTGGGAATCCAGTGTCTTAACCACCACACAACCTGCTGGCCTCTCCAGAACATAAAAACGGGTGGTGGATTGTGTATCAATATAAGTTTTCCTCTATCCGTATCCACTGGGCCTGGGGAAAGTAGTTTTGCTGAGTGTCCAGAAAAAGAGAGGGGAAAACAGAAGCTGGTGGCCCTCAGCAGCCCCTGCCCCAGGGAGGGGGACCAGGACAGGCAAGTTCTTTGAGGTCATGGTTGGGACCTGGGTCTATATTCTCAGAGCAGATCTGATTTGTACTGGGCCATGGCTCCAGGCAGGTGCTAACATAAGGGCAACTTCCGACCACTGTGGCCTATTCCCTGGAGGAAGATGCCAACATGCTTAGAACCCATTCTGCACCATGGTGTCCTACCAGCACCCATTAAGATGGCCAGGTTCCTGCCCAAGAAATGGAGGCGTGGCTCTGGGCACCAAGCCCACTTTTCCCCTCTATCACAGCCCCCCTTGGCTTCTGTTGCTCTAGCTCTTGTGTGGGGAGCAGGGGTTAGGGTGGGGTGGGGGGAGCGGGGGGAGCAGTGAGAGGGACTCAGCTTTCAACAGACCAGGCAGGTAACTTGCAGAGCTCGGTTCCAGGAAAATGTGATCCGTGAGGACAAGCTTGGGCTCTGGTTTCTCGGGGTTGGAGGAGCAGGTTGGCCGTATTTTAGACAACCCATGTCCCCTGGAGGGCCCTGGGCCAACAGCTAGCTAGAATTGCACGGAATTTGCTATCAGATAAACCCAAGCCCAGATCATAGGCCTAGGGTGACCCTGAACTTGGAGGCCTCATTACTATGTTCTCTTGAAGCTTTTGGGGAGGTTCCTAGGTTTACCATGTATGTTTCAAGGTACCCTAGTTAGGCAAACACACCGAGCCTTGGGGTACGGAAGGGAGAGTGATGTGGCTTTTAGCCAAGCCACTGTTGCTTTTTCTGGGAACGGCAGCATCTCCTAGTGGGGCACTCCTGGAAATCATTTGGCTGATTGCAGGATGGGTGGGGAGACTATTTGGGCACCCCGGGTGGTCTCTTTAGTTTTTCCCCAGCCTAGAGAACCAATGAGGCATAGGAGGAAAAGGCCCAGGCTTTGCAAAAAGACAACTGAGTTTGAAAACTGGTAATGCCCTTTACCAGCTGTGTGACCTCGACTGAGCTACTTAACTTCTCTGAAGCTGTCGCCTCCTCTGTAGAGTAGGAGGGTGGTGGGGACTCTAGTACCTCCTGGCAGAGGCACGGAGAAGGGTAAATTAGACAAGCTGGAGGTGCTCGGTAAATGACAACGCTCGTTATCCCGTGGGAGAGAACTAGGGTGAGAGAGTATGACCTGCACCAGCTCTCCCCTCAGCGCGCGTGCGCACACACACGCACATACTCCTTTCTAGAGCTGCAGCCAAACGGATCCTGTTTACTTTGAGAATTATTTTATTGAATTTGATTTCTTATTATTACTTTTTGATTTGGCCAGAAAGAGAGAGGGAAAGCAAGAAAGCAAGTTGCCAGTCCAGGACTTGAACCACAGTCAGCCATATGGGAGTCCAGGGCCTCAACCACCACACGGCCTGCTAGCCTCCAGATGGATCCTATTCAAATGTGTGTCCTCTGCTCAGAGACCCCCATTGACCTCGCAGCCAGAGTCAAAGGCTGTCTTCATGAAGGGCCAGGCCCTCTTCACTTTCCCTCTCTGACCTCTTCTGTCCCCATAAAACTTCCTGGGCTCCAGCAACCCTGGGCTCCTTGCCACCCCCGGAAGGCCCAGGTGTACTTCTGCCTCGGGGTCTTGGCACTGCCCTCCCCTGTGCCAGGAGCACACCCTGTCCAGACATCTGCACGCCTCACTTCTTGATCACTTCTCCTCTGCTTAATGCCATCCTCTCAACGCGGCCTCCCCTGGGCACTCAGTTTGAAATGGCAGCCCCCACCCGTTTCTCAGTTCTCTCTCCTCCTCACTCTCCTTCCTCCATAGCCTGGTGTAGTCTGTTGATGATCTCCACTCTCAACAATGGCAGTTCCACAAAGGCAGGGGTTTTCGTCTATCGTGTTTACACTCAGTATTCCCAGCCTAGGCACTGAGGCAGGTGCTCAGTGTTTGTTGAATGGATATCTGAAAAATGGCAAAGGCTCAAATTCTGGCCCCCTCCCCCCAAATGAGGGAGTTGGCCTGGACTCCCCCCAGGAGGCTGCAAACCTACAGGAATGTTGCACATCACCAGTAAGTTCCTGCTCCCATGGACTTTTCTGGGATGAGGGTCCCTAGCTTCTTGCAGTCATTTAACAAGAGTTTGCGACCTCTCAGAGGAGCTAAGCAGTCTCCCAGCTCTGGCATTTCATGGTTGGCCCTGACAGGCTTAAATTCTTGCTTTCCAAGAACATTCCATAATCGTATTCAAGTATCAGCAGCCATAGTGGTCCTGGAAGGCAGGAAGGGGAGCTCAGAGGGGCTCTTGGCAGAGTCAGCATGAAAGGGATGGGGTGCTTGTGGGGATACCAGAGAGGAGACAGAAGCAGACCTCTATATTCCATGCTCTGTTTTCTTCCCGTCATTTAAAAGAAAATGAATTGAAAACAAGCAGGACAACGTGTGAACCGTGGTCAAAGCTAGATGTAGGGTACAGGGGTGTCTATCGTAGAGAGCTTTTGTATTTTTTCTATATTTAAATTCTTTTTCTTTTCTGTTTTTAAACTTTACTTATTCAGTTATTTTAATTTGACCAGAGAGGGACAGAGAGAGAGAGAGAGAGGAAGAGAGAGAGAAAATGAGAAAGCAAGCCGCCAGGTTCGGTACTTGAACTGCAGTCAGCCATGTTGTAACCCAGTACCCTTAACCACCATGGCACCTGCCAACCCTTCTGTGTTTAAATTCTTAAAATATCCAGGTTTGGGGGCCAGCGGATGGCGTGGCGGTTAAGACACTGGGTTCCCACATGGCTGACCATGGTTCGAGTCCCAGACCTGGCGGTTTGCTTTTTCACTTTCTCTCTTTCTCTGTCTCTCTCTCTGGTGAGTACACGTGCCCTATAGCAAATTTAAAAAACGATAATGATAAATAAAAAATTCTTTAAAAAAATACTAGTTTGGGGCTGGGCACCATCGTTACAGTTCATGATTAGGTAGAGAGAGGCGGTTTCTGGGAGCTGAGGAGATGGCCGTGGTCTGGGACCCAGTCTTGGAGCTGTCCAAGTTCTTTCTCCTTGCTGCCTCCTCCCAGGTCTCAGTTTCCTGCCTTCCTGGGTTGTGGGAGAGGCTGAGAGGCCCCGTGCTGAGGGCGAAGCTAATTCATTAGTGACGCCTCAACAAGAACCGGGCGCCTGCGGTGACAGCATGATTCACAATGATGATTGCCCCGCTGCCAGCCTGCGTGGGCCCGGAACGCCAGCACATTCTACCTCTACCCACTGAGAGGAGCCTGGTGGGAGGCGAAGGTACAGGATCTACCGAGTGCAAGGAAAAACTCGGAGAAAGAGCAGGGCCGATCCTCCATGGCCCCAGGAAGTGGTGCCAGGTTGGCGCTGGAGGGTCACTCCTGTGGCTACTGCCAGTGCAGACAGAGCCCAGGAGGGCCGCCTGGGGCTGGAGGACCTGGCCCGTGCATGTGTGGTGGGTGGCTGGGAGCTTCCTCATCCACAACAAATGTTCTCCTCCTGAGCCAGCCTGGGAGGGTGTGTGTGGGGGAGGCTTGCCCATCAGCCTGGCTTGGGGTTTCCCCAGCACTCTGGCTTTTGAGACACCCATGTCTTCCACGAAGTCCCCCAGATGAGTAGCAGGGAGAAAGTTGGATTGGGGCTTAATGGGCCTGGGGGAGGAGCTTGAGCCTCTCTGGCTGGAGCTGAGAATCCTTGTCCATCCCAGGACTGGGGTCTGGGCTCTGCTTTTTCTCTGCCTGGGTACCCTCCTTTGGCTTGGAGTCCTGCCTTCATCTTGTTAGATTCTCCGGGGGGGGTTGCTTTTGGGGTGTGCCTATTGTTTCTGTTTTGTCCCCAGAGAAACAGTGTTTTGTATTCTGTACCCTGCCTTTGTGTCCCTCATTACCTGTTCACCCCAAGATACTCCTCGCCCAGTCACGACTGTTGTTGTTCTGCCCTTTCCTTCTTTTATTCAACAAATATGTATTGAGTATCTGAGCAAGTCAGAAGGAAAAGAGGATGTGGGGGCCAGCAGGTGGCATGGTGGTTAAGGCACTGGACACTCCCACATGGCCGACCAGGGTTCGAGTCCTGAATCTGGTGGCTTGCTTTCTCACTTCCTCTCTCTCACCCTCTGTCTCTCTCTGGTCAAATTAAAATATAAATGAATGAATAAATAAAAGAAAATAAATAATTATTTTTAAAAAAAGAAAAAGAGAGGATGTGCTGAATATGTTTTTAAAGAATTATTTTATTTAACTTTATTTATTTAAATTTGACCAGAGAGGCACAGAGAGAGAGAAAGTGAGAAAGCAAGCCGCCTGGTCTGGGACTCGAACCACAGTCAGACATGTGGGAGTCCAGCATCCTCAACCACTACGCCATCTACCGGCCCTGAATATTTTTGTTTTTTACTTACATTTAATCACATATATCTCTACAGTGTACACCATTTCTTTTCCAGCACAAATCCCACGTGTATCAGTCAAAACAAATATATTACTATATACATTATCGTCAGCAAATAGCTTCTCGTTTTTCCGTCAATTAAACATACTCTTACTTTTTCTCTTTTTATTTATTTATTTATATGTTTCTTTTATGTGAGATTCAGAACAGGCATAAACTGAGCCATGATAATAGCTGCCTCTGGGAGGCAGGGATTGACTGGAAGGTGAGGGAATCTGGGGGTGACAGAAATATGACATGAGCCTGTACATCCCATTGTGCAGTTCTGTTCTGTGCATTCCACTATACACATTTGCCTCCATTTAAAAAATAAATTGATTCATTTAAAATAATTATTTATTTTTAAAATTTTAAAATTATTATTATTATTTAAAATTTGACCCGAGAGAGACGGAGGAGGAGAGAGAAAGGGAAAGTGAGAAAACAAGCCACCAGGTTCAGTCAGGAATGTGGGAGTTCTGGCACCTTAACCACCATGCCACCGGCCAACCCCACACCTTTATTTATTTACCTGGTGTTTTTAACAATTATTTATTTATTTAATTCCATTTATTATTTTTTAATTTGACCAGAGAAAGAGAGAAAAAAAAGGAGAAGGAGAAAGCAAGCCCCTGGATCTGGGACTCGAACTGCCATGTGGGACTCCAACACCATTAACCACCATTATTTATTTATCTATTTACTTGCTGTCATTTGCAAGCTACCAGTTTGAGACTTGAACTGCAGTCAGTCATGTGGGAATCCAGACCCTTAACCACCATGCCACCTGCTGGTCCTGCGTCCATTTTTTTACATGTTAAAAATTTCCTTGACTGTCTACCATGCACCTGACCTGCCTGTCCACATAGCCTGTACGCTGTGGGTGTGGTTCTTGTCCTTGGGTTGAGTGGCAACTGCTCTCAAATCCTCCCTTGCAGTGGGGATGGCAGTCTATCCATTCAGCCAGTTACAGGGGTCACACCAGCCAGGGTCCAAAGAAGGCAGGTTAGGAGACTTTGCGTCTGCCCTGGACTCCCTGTCACCTCTGTTCTGCGTGACCTTACTAGCAGGTTGCCTAATCCCTGTGGAACCACTGCCCTCATCTTTCCTATGGGATTAATAATACTTTCCTAGAGTTTCATCATGCCAGCCAGAGGCTCTGTCCTGAGAAGATTCACTACCAGAGGTGGAGCGATTCATTATTGTTTGCTTGTTTTGGTGCAGGCTCTCAAAACACACCGCCCAACTTCAAAGGTAAGCGGCCCACCAGGTGGGTGACCTGAGCAAGTCACCCAGGTCAAGTCAAATCTCTGAGCTCAGTTTCTCCATCTGTAAGGCTGGGGGATGTGAGGGTGTACCTCATAGGCTGCCCTAAGGATCCAGCGCAACCGGCTGCTGGCGCTGCCCGCAGATTTCGCGCAGCTGCAGAGCCTGAGCTGCCTGTGGATCGAGGGCAACTTCTCAGGCATAGCCTAACCCTAACCCTGGCATATGGTAGGTTCTCAGTAAAGAGAGGAGAGGGCGTGTCTGCCAGGAGCTCTGGCAGGAGGGCTGGGAATAAGAGAAGGGGGAAAGACGAGGCAAATGCGCAACATTCAGAGGGAGGGTGGTCACCGCTGGTGGCGCTCAAAGTCTTCACATGTCCCAGTCCTCTGTCCACCGCAGACAGCCGCACCCATCTGTTCTGGGTCCCCGCAGAGGACCCTGCAAAGACCAAAGTGTCAGAATTTCGAGTTACTATCCCGATGTAACCCAGCAGAGTATCTGATCGCACACCGCTGGACGTGAACGGTTGGCAGTGACTGTGCCCCTTGGCCTCGTTTCGCGAGCCACTTGTTCAGAATCGTGGGTCCCATGCCAGTGTTTCCTTCGTTCTCGGTTTCTTCTTGGGCCCGTGGCTCCGAGGCGCACACAACCGCATTCCCAACTGCTCGCAGTGACTGAAGGTGTGCAGTCGGCCTGGAATGTCGGGTCTCGGTGCCAGCACAATGCCAGGTTTGCGGGCAAGGGACCTTGGGTTGGCGCTTGCTCCCGGGAGGGTGCGGTGGGCCGACGAGGGGCGGGCCCGGGCGCCCAGACCCCGCTAGGGTAGCGTATTGTCCCGCCC
>NW_006207202.1:726617-735557 GCF_000334495.1 Tupaia belangeri chinensis
CTTGCGTGGCCTCTGGCTCTACGGCAACCGCTTCGAGGAGTTCCCGCCCGCGCTGCTGCGCATGGGCCGCCTGCACATCCTCGACCTCGACCGCAACCGCCTGGGTGGCTTCCCCGACCTGCACCCGCTGCGTGCTCTGCGCGTCTTCTCCTACGACCACAACCCTGTCACTGGACCCCCGCGCGTCGCCGACACTGTCTTCCTCGTGGGCGAGGGTGCAGTCGAGCGCATGGCCGAGCGCGACGAGCCCACGCCCCGCCCGCCACCTCGGCGCCCAGCGCGGGCCTTTGAAGATGAGGAGGAAGAAGACCTGCTCATAGGAGGAGCTAGCACCCGGGCTCTGGGACCTGGAGAGGGCAGTCTTCGTGCCCTGGAAGCTGCTCCAGGGCTGGGCACCTGAGCCTCTGCTCTGGGTGATGGGCTCCTGCCACTCTGAGCAGAGCGCCTCTGGGAAGCTTGGCTGCTCAGGTCTGTGGGACCGTGGGCTCCTACCTGGGGGAAGTGGAAGGGCTGCTTTGGGCAAGCTGCAGGCACAGGCGGGCCTGGGGGCCATCTTCAGACACTCCTGGGTAGCAAGAAGACTGCCCCTGACTGATTTGTGGCCCGCGATCAGACCAATAAGTCTGGGCTCCATCCAGTGGGTGGTGGAGCCTCTACCACCACAGAGATGCCAGCTTCCTCTGGGAACCAGGGTCCCCGCTGTCCCTGGAAGCATCACCTCATGCTGAGTCTGGATGCCCAGAGCCCGCGCCCTCCAACCCCCCTCCTTCTGGGGTTTGGGTCTCCTGGGCCTACCCTTTCTGGTGCGGAGTGCTTACCTCTGGAGTAACCATCTGTGTGAGAACGCCCCTGGGAGAAGGACCAGGGACAGGGACTTGGAGTTGGGGTTGGTGCCCAGGGCAGATGTGGGAAACAGACTGGGGCCCTGACACCACAGCTGCCCTCACCCCTCTGCGGGGCTCACGCTACATACCTCCCTCCCCAGGCCCACTCAAGTTTGGAAGGCATGGTCTCCTCCCCATCCTTCCTCCCATCAAGCGCTTGGGATCGGATCTCGCTAGGAAAGAAAGTGCTCCCTCCCTTCCCCACAGCCTGAGCCTTCCAGCTGTCAAGTTGGAGGAGAAGCCACTGTGCCTCCAGGGCCTCCTGCCCCAGAGAAGGGCTCTCTGCTCTGGGAGGCTGGCTCCAGGGCCTCTCCCACTGCCTGCACTCTCCATTCCCTTACATGGGCACAGCCAGGGTGGCTGGCACGGCTCGGGGCACGGCACGAGCGCTGTGAGCCTCCACTCCGTCACCAGGGACAGCCTCGAGGGGGTGAGGAGAGGGGCCTTGCACTGCAATTCCCAGGACCAGATCTCTCCCATTCAAGCAATAACGGGAGGAGAGGGCCAGGGCCAAGGGACACTCAGGGACACTGTGAGGGGCAGGGGCCCCGCCTGGTAGTGTTTTCTTTAGGATGAAAAAACTGGCTGTAAACATAAATGCTATTTCTTGGAGAAAGAATGTGCATTTCCTCTATGCCTGTTTATTTCTAAGCCCTGGGAGCACCGGGTGCCACTGCTGAGGGGACCCTGGGCTCCCTCTGCACCGCCTCTCTGTCCCTGTGCCCCTGCGCTGGGTCAGGCTGACCCCAGCCCACTGCTGTGTCCGGTCTGTCTGGGGAGCAAGTGGTGGTCGGCAGACAGAAGTGGCTTTGGCCATGTCTGGTGTCCTGGCTGGTGTCCCGCCTTTTGATATCTTATTTCCTGTTTCCCAGCTCACCCCCTCCCTTGGTCAGGCTGTGGGTCTCCTCCAGCTCGTTCTCAGGTTCTCTATTCTTAGCATGGCTTGGCGTCTCCCCTCCACCCCCAAGCTGGGCTGACTTTACTCTGTCCCCGGTACTGCTGCCACCCCAAAGCTCTACTCGCGTCCTTCTTTCTTGCCCTCTTTTCCTCCTCCTCTCACGCTCTGAGTTTCTTTTTGCTCAGTTTCGACTTTACCTTCTCCCCTTGTTATTTGGTGGTGGCAGGGGGTAGGGGGAGGCGGAATGAAGGATTTCATGAAAGGAAGAACATTGTAAAACCTCAAGCCTAGAAGACCATTTCCCATGAGAAGATCCTGCCAGGCCTACATCACCATGGCAACGGGCTGATGTCATACTGGGCCAAAAGGTCAGGCCTTGCCCAGCAGCTCAGCGGGCACACTGGGTCCTGATGAGGGAGGAGGCTGGGCACGGATCTGGAGCAGTCTGCTTGCAAGAGAGAGTGAAGGCCTTGAAGAGACAAAGGGGTGCTAGGGTGGGGACGACTAGGGGCTGTCCTTACCCAAGGAGAAGGAGAGGTCTGGAACTTGAGTGACAGGGCTTCCCCTACTCAGGTTCCATCCGGGCTTTTGTGGGACCTGGGATCTCGGAGGAAGAAATTTGAGAGATCATTTGGTCTCTCCTGACCCCACTCAGGCCAGGGACTGTCCTCTTGGGCTGCCCCTTGCATCAGGGCGTAGGGGAAATACTGCAGGGTCTGGGATCAGAAGGCTTGGGTGCCAGCCCTAGTGACCGAGTGACCTTGAACAAGCCATGCCCCTGGGCCTCGGTTTCTCCATCTGTACACAAGGAGTTAGGCTCATTTCCATCTGATACTGCAGCTCCATAGCCCATGCAAAGTGTCTGGCTACAGGGCTTTCATGCGAGTCTTAGACACGGGAGCGGGGTGTGGATGCTTGGGTCACCTTGGAGGAACTGCCGGGCAGAGCTGTCCCCTCGCCCTCTGTGGGCTGTCTCCCTGCTGCTCTTTGCTGTTGCACTAACCCAGGACTCGGCGCAGGGCAAGGCCCTGAGATGAGTCTCCCGGGCTGTCCTGGGACACACAGGCCCTGCCTTTCCACATGGTCAAACATGGCACTCTTATTCATGCCCAGCAGGGGCTGCCAAGGCTGAGCCTCTCCCCAGGAAGAGGAGAGGACAGTGGTCTCGGCTTCGCTACTAGCTTGTGCAGCAGCAGGAGCTGGTTCCTCCTGGCAAATTGGGATTTGGTTTAAGAGGGTGCTAACGCCTGGCTTTAGAGCCCTAGGAGGATCTGTCTCTGTGCAGAAGTGAGGGAGACCACGGTGGGGGCTTCTGTCAAAAATAGCCATGGGAACCAGCAGTTAGCATAATGGCTATGTCGCTGGACTCCCACGTAGTCGACTGTGGTTCGTGTCCTGGCCCCGGTGGCTTAAAACTCATGCCGGGCGCGTGTGCGTGCGTGCCCAAGATCCCGAGAGGAGAATGGAGAAGGGATTGCGGCGTGGTCATCCCCCCTGGGGGGTGATTTCTCGCTTTCTGTCTCTATGTTTATCTCTGTCTGGCGAGTGCACGTGCCCTATAGCAAAAATCTCTCTCTCTCACACACACACACAAATAATAGATGGCCATCACAGCCCCTCTTGGTGATGGGGCAAGCCCCAAATGAGAAGTTCTAGCACTCTTCCCCTCTAACTTCCTGGGACTCCTCACTTGGCCTCTGGTATACGGGGAGACTTTAGGGGCACTTGTAGCAACAGCCACGTCTGTGGTTCCCCACATCATCCCGGGGCAGTCAGAGATGGGCATGGGGGAATGGAGGAGGGCCCCAGAAAAGTCGTGTCTGTGCCAGGCAGTGCAGGGGCAGAGGCCAAGGGAGTTGGTTAAGGCAGGAAGGAGGTCTGTGGGAGCTGTGGTGAGAACAGGGCAGGGGAAGGGTTAGGGCTAGAACCAGGTCCGGAGAGTGTAGACTTGCCATAAATGGGGGTGAGGACTCCTAGCCTGGTGCTCAGCCAGGCTACGTGGGAGCGACCCTGGGGAGGCTGACTGTCACTTAGGGGAGTGGTATGGACGAGGATCGAGGATCGCAGCTGGTTCTTCCTGTCCCCAGAGCCCAGAGCCTCCTGACAGCAGACCTCTTGGCCAGCAGAGCAGCGGAGACATGCACCGAGGGGGGCTGTTTGCCCGGCTGTTGTTACTGCCATGTCTCACTCCCCTCCCACCCACCTCAGGGGCCTGGGAAAGGAGGAGGACAGGGTGTCAGGGAGCCGGGGACCTAATGCCACCACACCGCAATGTCAGCCACCTGTCCCAAAGCTCCCTCAAGACACCCGGGCACTCTTGCTCTGAAGATGAACATTTATTAGCACACCCTGGCGTGCCACACAGAACGTGGATTCAGACAGGGATCCCTGCCCAGGGGGGCTCACAATCTAAACAAGACACGACACGTACACGCAGGACACAGACACGGGGAGCGGGACGTCGTCACGGGAAACAGATGGTCAGGGAGCCACGGGCTGGGGCATACGGTGGGCTCGCGCGATGTCCTTCTGGCTGTCTTTGTGGGGGAGGGAGAGGCGTGCAGGATGAACCCAGGATCGCCTTCTAGAGAGCAGTGGTGTCCAGGAGGGACTTGCGGGAGAAAGAAAAGGGGGCAGTGGTCCCAGGTACGGGGACAGGTGGGCGAATATCTCAGAGTAAGCGTGGATGGAGACAGATTGGAAGGAGGGCGCCAACGCAGAGGGACGAGGCGGAGTCCAGGGAGAGCCCTGAGGCCTCTGCCGGAGCAGAGCCGTCTCTGCTTCGAGGCTCAGTTGTCCAAGGCTGATTTCACAGAGAAAGCCTGAACAGAAGCTCTGGCAGGGGGCGCTCCTGAGGCTACTTACCTGACCCCCAGGGCCCCCTCCCTCTGGAACAGAGATCAGAAGCCAAAAAGAATTACCTTTGAAAGGAACATTTCAACCAGACTGTAGGGAATGGAGGGGACAGAAGGAAAGAGAGGGGGCAGCTTCAGGCAGGGTCTTTAGTGCAGCGGGAGGAGGCAGCCACCAGCCGGAGGAGCCGGGGAGCAGGAGGTGCAGTGTGGCTTTGGAGTGCGCAGCGCCCGCAGACACGCTTGTCCCTTCTGTGCCTGAGCGGGCGTAGCACCTTCCTTCCGAAGTACCCTGAGAGCTGCCAGGCCTTGGCTTCCCCTGGGCTGGGTGTGGAGAGGGAACGGGGAAGGGGTTGGAGGGGTTATTGCTTTTTCGTGGGCTGAGGGAACTATGAGCCAGCCAGGAAACAGCCCAGGGCCACCGAGACTGGAGAAGGGCTTGGAACCAGTGTCCCAGGCCCCGCAAGCTGGAAGGTACACTTTTGAGTTGGAACCTTTTCTAATGCTAAAGAATCCAACTAGAAAATGTTGGCAAGGAGCCGGGCCGGGTGACAGACCTAGAGCTCCCATGGGGACCAGGAAGGAGAGACTGGCCTGAAACCACAGTGGTCCAGAGGGTGGTGGATGCGGTCAAGATGGAAGGGCCCCTTTCCGTTTGTCTGACCTGCCTTGGAGGGTGGAGACGGTCCCCTGGGAACTCAGGGAGAGGATATCAGGGGGACACCCCTAAGGCCGGGCAGGGACATCACTCCTGTGAGCCCTGCTTCAGGCCTGGCCTGAGAGATGTAACTGCTCCCCTGTTTTCTGGCAGCCGGTGGGATTGTATTTTAGATCTGAGAATGAGCTAGGAACTCAGAAAGGACCTGGTCACTAGCAAAGTCGAATCGCAAAGGTTACAAGCTGAGGGGAGACTCAGTCCCAGGCTCCCCAGCCCCCTCACCCCACTGCCTCTTCCCCTGGAGAGGTGAGAGAGGGCTGGGGCCCACGGAGGAAACAGCCAAGGCCCTACTTTTTCATGATCCTTTATTAATCAGAACAGGCCCTGCCACAAAAAGCAGGGCCCATTCCCACAAAAATAGGATTTTTGCAAAGAGGAAATCCTGCTGGCTTAGAAGGTGTGTGTGAGATGGCAAAAATTTCGTATGGTTTTGTTTCCTTTTTTTTTTTTTCTTCAGTTTTTTTCTTCGTTTCTCTTTGCTGTTTTTTTTTTTTCTTTTTTGTGATAGTGGGTTTTGGTTTGTTTTTTTTTTTTTTTTTCTTTTTTGTGATAGTGGGTTTTGTTTTTTTTTTTTTTTTATATAAAACATTTGCGCTGAGGACTCAAACACAATACAAACTGGCCACCGATCCCCACCCCTCGGGCCCCAGCTGGGGGCCTCTTGGCTCTTTTGTGATTGTTTTCTTTTCCCCTCCCCAGGCAGCTGGTGCCAGTGGGCAGGCATTGGGGGGTCCTGGGGCAAGTGGAATTTGTAGAGAAGTTACACAGGGAAATGGCTACAGAAAGAGAACTAAATTTAGGGCACCCACATAGAAGGCAGATGACGCTCAGGAAGGGGCCGGGGACACAGTGGAGACAGACGGGCCTGGTCTGGGCCCACCATCCCTGGAGGCTCCCTGTGGGGAACGGCAGGTGGGCTTACTCTCAGGTCTCCTTACTGTCAGTAATACTTTGCTCCCGAGCAGCACCTTCAGAGTCCTCCTGCCTTGACCCCCAGGTCAGGTGACGGTGGCCTCACAACCTCCCCCATGAGGTAGGTGAAGTATTATTACCATCATTTTGCGGATGGGGAAACAGGCCCAGGGAGTGTGGGTGACTTGCCCAAGGTCCTGGGAAGGTGGCAGGGATCCCATGCACCCCCCCCCAAATTTCTCCTTATCAGTCTGGAATGCCCATCCCCACCCCACCCGCCACCAGCCCATCAACCATTGGCCCAGCGCTTGCCGCTCCTCCCCCGGGTCCCCGGCGCCCCAGCTGTACTGGGGGAACCCCAGGCAGGTCACCAGTGTGCCTGGGTGGGATCTGATTGGGAAGCCACCGGATGCTCCCTGCATTGGCTCAGAGCTTGGTGGGTGGGGCTCGGAGAGAGGGGGCTGCGGTCGGTCGCTGGCTCCCTTGATGCTGGGAACCAGGAGTGCCCCTGCGGTGGGCCTTCCAGCGGGGTGAGGGGACACCAGTCTGAGGTGGTTCTGAGGGAGGGGTGGAGGATGACAGATACCCTCGATTTCTCAAAACTTCGACAACACCCTCTCTTACTTCCACACAGCTTCTGGGGCACTGCCCTCCTGTCCCCCTGGGGGTTGGCGCCCAGTCCCCCCAAGGCTCAGGCAGCTAGGGCCCACTCCACTTCAAGCAGAGCTACAATATGGAAACATTTGGATTGACAAGCGATGTGGGTGACTATTTGCTTCACATGAGAATCGTCCACAAAGTTTCCCCAGGTCCCTGGGGGTGGGGTGGGGGCACGGCGGGATTCAATTTAAGAACATTTTGGTTTTAAAGGGGCCCACTGTATGGCACAGAGGCGTGGCTCTGGGGCAGCCCACTGAAGGAAAATAGTTCCAAAATACCTATGCTTCTGCTGTACTCAACCCCTGTCCAGTCTCCTTTTTTTCTTTGGGGTGTCAGGCCCACCCTGGGTAGAACTGTGGACGACTGCCTGGCCACAGACTGAGGTGTCCTGACGCCACCTGGTGGTGTGTGTAGTGAATGCCAGGCCCAGGCTTGCAGACCCCCCTGGGTTGGAGGCTGTCACCAGCTGGGCCTTGTATCAATACCAGGACCAGCATGGGGATGAGAAGGCTTAAGCAGGATCATCCTGAAATCTGCTGTCTCCAAGGAGAAGCTGGCTCTAGCTCAGCAGTAGCAGAAGCAGAGAAACCATGGACCCCTGCCTGGGCTTACCCTGCGTCCTCCTCCTGCACTGAGTGGGTGGGGCAGCAGGCGCTGCTCTGGGTTACCAGGGTGTGGGGGAGGGTGAGAAGACAGTCCTGGAGGTGGTCAGGTGATGGCCGGTGGGGAGGCCATGTGTGGTGAGAGGGAACAGGAGGGGAGGTCCACAAGCCTTGGGTAGTGGGAGGGGTGAAGGAGCCAGGGGCAGGGGCCCTGCACAGGCAGGGAGACCCGAGGAAGGGCAAGGAAGTGGGAAAGCAGGGAGAATGTTGCCAACTTAGCCAGCGGACGAGCTCTGGGGAGGGTCTTTGGATGTGGGTGCTCGGGAGGAGCTGTGGGGCTTGGGACCCCTGAGAAGGAAGGGAGTGAGTGAGTCCTGGTGGGATGCTATGCACACAGTAGGTGCCTAAAAGATGCAGATGGATGTTCAAGAGCTGAAATTGCTGAGAGAGGAGCTAGAGGAGGATTTTGGGAAAAGGGGACACCCATGGGGGAGGAAGAGGCAGGGGACGGAGGGAGGCAGCCCAGCTTCCGGGTCTGCCTCTCCCATCCCGGTCCCCATCCTGGAGGCCCTCGCCTGCCTCTCCCACTCTGGCCTCTGTGGCCTTGACCTCTCCAGCCTCCAGGCCCACCTCACCTTCATGGGACTCTGCCTTTTCTGCACAGTCTTCAGCACTGCCAGCCCCAGGGGGACAAGGAGCGAGTCGCCCCTCCACGCGCGCACACACACATACACACACACACACACACACACACACCGTAGACACATCACAAGTACACAGGGCCACGGCTCCAGGACCCAGGAGCAGGCTATACACGATCCTTGGCATTCAGGGCCCAGCCGGCACCTGAACTGCCCTGGGGACAGGCCTCTTCTGGCCAGGCCGGGGCCAAACGCCTTGGTCTCCCCTCTCCTGGGCCCGCGTAGGGACCTGGGGAGGCAGCAGTGGCCTCTCTCCACTCCAGGCACTGCCTTAAAGAAAACGGGGGACCATGCCCACCTGGCGGGCCTCTGGAGGGATCTGCCCATCTGCCCAACTGGCTCTCGGACCTCCCACCCCTCTTTAGTATCAGCAAGTCGGGAAGGAAAGGGGCAAAGCAGGAAAATGGCTCCCAGAGCCCCTCCCCCCAAGCTGGACAGGAAGGGGGTGGAGCTGGTACTTCCTAGAAACAGGCCCCAATTAAGTCCTAGGACCCCTCCCTGGCTGAGCCCTCAGGGTCCTCCCCTCACCCATGGCAGGGGGGCCAAGCTGGGCGTTGTGCATAAAGTGGTAAGGACATGATGGGGACCCAGGCCCTCGGCCCCCTGGGCCTCCCTTGGCCCTAACTCAGGCCTTCAGCTGGTGCCACTGGGCCACAGGCTGCCGTGGACGGGCAATCATGTCCTTCCAGTGCTTCACCTCCCCTGGCCCGCTC
>NW_006207202.1:735576-744465 GCF_000334495.1 Tupaia belangeri chinensis
CGCTCTTCCAGGACAGGTAGATCTGGGGAGAAAGGGGAGAGCAGGGCGTTAGTGCAGTCTCTGGGGCATCGCCCTTGCCCCCAGCAGGGGGCGATACGCCAATCCCACAAGGACACCCTGGCATGGGACCAGGACCTCTGCCTGTAGTCACCACCTACCTGGCAGATGAAGTGGGTGGGGGGGGGGAGTGGAGCTGGCACTTTCTCCTTCCCCGCTGCCAGCCTGACCTTTCTTCTGGGTTGTGCCTCCCCTCTGGAGCCTGGGCACTATTGGTCCTTCAGAATTAGGGTGTCTGCCGGTTTTTGTGGCTGGCCTCCTCTGCCCTACCTGTGGGATGCTGTCTAGCTCACTTAATCACAGCTGCTGCCACTTCCGGGCACCACTACCTGCCAGGCACTGAGCTACCGAGATCGCCGGATGCTTACTACTGTGAGGCAGCTATGTTTATATTATTGCCCCAGATGAAGACACTGAGGTATGAAGAGCTAAGAGACTTCCCCGCGGTCACAGAGTCTGTAAGCGGTGCAGAGGGATTGAAATCCCGTTTCTTCGGGTTGTATGCTACCAGCTCAGTCCTGCCGCCTCTCTGTGTTAGGGGCTTCCCAGACGCGCAGGCCTGCATGCATGGCTCTCCCAGGATCCCCCAGGGTAGGCCTAGAGGCCTCCAGTTTGGGACTGGCGGGTGGTTAAGAGTACAGACACTTGGGGGGAAGACTGCCTGGGAGGCGTTCTCTAGGACACCCAGCCAGTTCACCCTAAGACCGTCAAGTTCGTGGAGAGCAGGGGAGACTGAGAGAGTCCTCAGTCAGAGGACCCCGGAGGCATGACAGCTAAATGTAATGTGATACACTGGACTGGATCCTGGAGCAGAGAGGACAGTAATGGAAACACCGATGAAATACAAATAAACCCTTTGAAGTTTAGCTCACAGTAATACGTTGATGTTGGTTCCTTAAGCTGTGACAAATGTCCCATCATAAGAAGAGAAGCTAACAACCACGGAAACAGGGGTATATTGGAACTTTCTGAACTATCTGTGCCATTTTTCGGTAAATCTAAAATTAATCCAAAATAAAGATTACAGTAAGAAAAAAGAGGGAGGAGCCTGGTGGTGGTGCAGGGGTAATGCAGTTGGACCTGTAGAGGAAAGGCCTTGGGTTCCCGTCCCTGGTTGTGCATGCCTATGACCTGGGCCAGAGGAGATGAGGGGGACCCTGTTGGGGGTGCCTGTCTCTCTCTCTCACATGGAAGAAATAGGTTATTTTTTTCTTTTAAAGTGGAAGGAAGTCCAGCATTTGGTGTGGTGGTCCGAGTGCTGGACTCCCACATGGCCAACTATGGTTTGAGTCTCGGGCAGCTTGAAAATAACACTGGGTGGAACCAGCAGTTGGCGTAATGGCTATGTCGCTGGACTCATATGTAGTAGATTGCGGTTCGAGTCCTGGACCCAGTGGCTTAAACTCACTCCAGGCACATGTGCGTGCATGTATGGCCAAGATCCCGAGAAGAGAATGGAGGAGAAGGGATTGTGGCGTGGCCATCTTCCCTGGGGGGTGATTTCTCGCTTTCTGTCTCTCTGTCTCTCTCTGACTTTCTGGCGAGCGCACGTGCCCTATAGCAAAAACCTCTCCAAAAAAAAAGAAAAGAAAAGGAAAGAAAGAAAAAGAAAATAACACTGGGCACATGTTCACGCATGCTCAAAATCCTGAGAGGAGAATGGAGGAGAAGGAATTGTGGCATAGTCACCCCCCTTCAGGAGTGATTTCTCACTTTTCCTCTCTCTGTCTCTGTCTCTCTCTCTGTGTCAAGCACACATGCCCTAGGGGCAAAAAAACATCTTAAAAAAAATGGGAGCGTACCCCAGCTTTGCCACATACAAGTGTGGTGACTTCACTCAGTCTCCTCTGTAAAGAGGTCCACCTCTGTAAAATGGGCTGATGGTGGCAGCTGGGATGGTGCATGTCATGTGCTCAGCCGGGTGTGGTGGCCTGCCCTCATGTGGCTAGTTCTCTCAGTCAGAGGGCTCCAACCCTCTAAAGCCGGTTAATTATTAACTCCCACAGGGAGGGGGCCCTCTGAGAATGGCCTACATTTGCAACCTCAGCCAGCATGATGCTCACAGCCTCAGGGGATGCCAGACACAGAGGAAGGGCAGACTCCTGGCATCCAGAGGCTGAGATGGGGCTGGAAGTCGGAAGGATTCAGACATGTCTGGGCTCTCGTAGCTACCCAGGCCAAAGCGAGAACAAATCCACCTTCACGTTAGTTTGAATGTGTCCTCCCCAAATGCAGGGGTTGAGCCACCTTAAGAGGATTATAAAGGTGAAATTGATCCAATTATTGTGTTGAGGTGGGACTTTTAGGAGATGAGTGATTGGGTGGTAGTGAAGGGCCCCATGACTGAGTCCTGGTAGGTTTACAGGAGGAGAAATGCAGGCGGAGAGAGATACACACGGAACGTGGACCACGCTCTTCTGCCTTCCACCGTATACATGTACCACATGTGGCCCCAGATCCTGGACTTCCCAACCGTGAGCTGAATAAACCTCTACTTTAACAAATCAGTCAGTGTCAGGTACTTTATGTTATTAGCCATAAAATGGACTAGAATACCTTGGCGTGGCCAAGAGAAGGTAGGGCTGTCTCAAAGGAGCTATTGCTCCTCTATGCATTTTTGCATAGAGAAAACTATGTCATGACTTTTCCGATAACCCAGCATAGTTGGTAGCTAAGGAGCACTCCACACCCAAAGGCTAAGCTTCAAAAGACCCTGGAAGTAGATAAAGTTACTTGGACCTTGGCCTGAGCTGGTCAAGGGGTGTGTGTGTGTGTGTGTGTGGAGGGTGGGTGGGGGGCTCAGTCGACTCTGAGCCCTTCCCAGAGCACTTGCTCTTGCTGGAATGTGGGTAGTTCTGCCCTGGAGAGCTGACCCACCTATGACCACAGTTAGCCAGTCCCTGGGCCAAAGCAGAACCAGCTTTCTTCTTTGAGGCCAGGTGCCTCCCTCACTTGTGTTATCTTATTTAATCCTCCTGGCCCGTTGTGAGGTTAAGACTGTTCCACTCATTTTTGAGAAGAGGAAATAAAACTCAGAGAGGTTACATCTTGTTAAGAGGTAGAGGTGGGGCTGGGACCCAAGCAGTCTGACTCCCAAGGCCCTACTCTCATCACTAAACTGTAAACAAACACAGGCACAGACATTTCAAAGCAGAAGAATGAAAGAGTTTGTGTCACAGAATCACATCCTGGCAAACCTTAAGACTGAGTATGGATTTTTTTGGTTAACGTTTGATTAGGAGAGGTCCCTTTCTCCAAGAAGAATGTCCACATCTCAGGCAATCACTACACTGCCCTGTGAAGTTCTGTAGGGTTGGTAATAGTTGCTCCATTGTATAAATGCGAGCACTGAAGCTCAGAGAGGCCAAGTGACTTGCCCGAGGTTATACTGTTGTTTATCAGCAGATGAGGGAGAAATTGAAGTCAAGCCTATGCAGTCTGAGTACAATGGTCAACACTGCCCCCCACACAACTCACCCTGTGTAGACAGGACACTGGGAAACCCTCCTGTCTGAGAGTCTTGTTCAGAAAATCTTCCTTTTGGGACCTAGGGTACTTCTCTCTCCTACTTCCTTCTTTCCATGCTCTTCCAGTGGTCTGTCCTGAGCTGACCCACCCATAGGAGGGAACTTAGGAAGAAACCTTAGGGAGGGGCTCATCTAATCTCCTTGTTTTCAGATGAAGAAATGGAGGCCCAACAAGGAAAAAGACTGACCTGATCTCTCTTGGCATCCAACTCTGTGTTCGCCCACTACCCACTGCTTTTAAGGAATGGGCCCTGCTGGGCACCAGCTATGTGCGCCATCCCGCCTGCCTCGTCCCTACCTTGCCAATGACGTCATTGCGGCTGAGCTTGTCCTTGTCCATAACAGTGATGATGATGGTCGTCTCCCTCAGCTTCTCCGTGGGGATATCGAAGGCAAAGGACTCATTGAAGATAGGATTCAGGTTCCTCTTCATTGTCACTGTCTTCTTTTTCTCCACCCGCTTGTCTTTGTACATCAGCCACACCTTCACATAGGGGTCTGGGGGTAGGGTAGAGAAGGGGTTAGAGGGGCAGTGGGGAGCAGACGACTTAGGGACCCTTTCCCTTTCAAGATATGGAAGCTGAAGTAGGAGGGGCTGTATGCTTTCCCCAGAGGACAGGGAAGTCCCAAGGAAGGATGAAGGGAATCTGGGGGGACCAACAGATGGGCCTCGGCCATCACGTAGTGCCCTCTTATAGCACGGAGCAGGAAACAGAGCCCCAGAGAGGCCAGGTCTTGCCCCAAATCATAGACAAATAGTGCTGGAGCTGGGGCTAGAACCCAGATCTCCCCACCACAAGGTTCCTTTGCCTCCTGATTCTAGGAAGGACAGAGTCCAAGATGATGCTGATCCAGAAGGGGTTCCAAAGGGGGCCTCCAAGGGCAGAGGAGTTAGGACCAGAGACAGGGCAGCAAGGGATCAGGGGTAAGGCCCACAGCAGACCCCACTGCCTACATCTGGTGTGACCCCCATGTGTCACCCTAACGCCCTAGTCCACCCAGCCTCTGCTGTGAGAGCCCCAGCACCTGATGTGCCCCCGATGTCCATGGCTTTGAGGTTCCGGGCTTTGATGATGTTCACGATGATGGAGTTGGCAGAGGGGTTGTAGCAGAGGGACAAGAGCAGTTCCCCTCGGCTCCCCTAGGAGGGACAACAGAGGGGTGAGGCTGGACCAAGGGACATGGGAGCTGCTCCCCTCAGCTTCCCTGGTAAGGAGCGCAGGAGGGATTAGAGAAACAGAATGGCTGGAGAACCATCCAGCTGGCCCAGCTGCCAGGAGGGCCCTCTCACCTTATTTTGACCCGGGGCTGATCTGTCCCCTCTGTCACACTTTGTCTCCCCTTCTCTGCCAGGACTGTGCACCTTCCTGCCCAGGGCCCCTACTCCCTCAACAGCCCTGGGTTCCTTCTCTCACACAGGCCAGTCCCCATGAAAGCCAAGCACCGCACTTGGCTCACAGCTGGGAATACCTGGCCCACCTGTCTGCACGCCCAGCCCTCCTGGCAGTCTCAGGGACTAGAACCAGATCGGCCGGCCCCGACCCACCAGCCCCCTCCAGCCAGAGACCTGTCAGTGGGGCCTTACACTCCCATCACTGCATGGCTTCAGATCCTTCCAGAAGGTCTGCATCTGGGTCAGGTCCACCTTGTTAAGGGGAATGGACACCTCCCCAATGGGGTCATTGCGGCTGAAGCGGTCATAGTCCAGGACCTGGAGGTAGAGGACCCTCTGCACCACCTTCTCATAGGGGAAACCTGAGGAACAGACAAACGCAGGTGAGGAGTGGGACAGAGGGACCACACAGGCCATGTGAGCAGGAGGCTGGCCCTGTGCCTTCCCACTGCCACCCCGCCAAAGCCAGCAGGCAGCACCTGATGGCCATGGGACCTTGCTAAGGCGCTAGCAAGAACTGTCACTGTCTCACATGACTCTCTCAACCACTCTCCAACATGGACCGTATCTTGTCCGTGTTACAGATGAGGAAACTGAGGCTCGACAGCTTAATGAGAGCCGTGGGCTTCGAGTCCTACAGCTAATAAGCTGCAGAACCAGGACCACCGATTCACTCGCTCATCACCAGTGCAGCTCGGTGGCTGGGCAGGGGTCCCTGTGATCTCTGAGGCCAAGAGCAGGCCCCAGCAGAGCTCAGGCCAGAGGAAAACGGCCAAGGCATAGACACAGCCGTGGACACCTGCCCTGGGCGCCCCTTCCCCCTTGGCTCCTTCCAACGCACCAGCCTGTCCTTCTTCCTCCTCTAGCCGTCGCCTTCTCCACTGCCACCTCCCTCATCCAAGCCCTGGCACCCTTGCTTAGATAGCAAGTCTCCAAACAGCCCGCCCCGCTTCCACGCTTTCTCCTAGTCCACTCTCAACGCAGTCAGAGAGATGGGTTAAAAATAGAAATCGCATCCTGATACTCTCCTGCTTAAAGCCTCTCAATGGCTCCCCGTGCACTTAGAATAAAAGCTGGGCACCCTACCTTGGCTTCAAGTCCTTCCACAGTCTGGCCCGGCTGTCCTCTCCCTGCTTGTCCTGCGGCCGCTCTGCAATGGCTGGGCTCCAGCCCCACGGCCTCCTTCCTGGCCCTTCAACAGCCTGCCTCCTCCTGCCTGGGGGCCTGGCGCTGCCGCCTCCCACCACGCCCCCTCCCGCTGGCTGACTCTCACCCTTCAGGCCTGGGCTTTCTTCCCCGACATCCCAGCCAGGGCTGGGTGCTGAGACCCGTCTAGCCCTTTCCTGTCCAACACACTGAGGCCCTGCGACAGAGATTCCTCCATCCAGAGAGATCATTCCTTCATTATGGTCTTACACCTGTGCTAGGCGAGGGCTTCCGGGGAGCCGCCTCTGTGATCAGCCCCCGGATTGCAGCCCCTCCCACCGTTTCTGGCACGTAGTAGGCGCTCGATATGTATTTGTTAAGTGCATCGATAATCGAAGGGATGAATAAATGCCCGTGAAATGGCCTGATGGAGCCGCAGGAGTGTGCTGAGGCGGGCAGGGCGGGGGAGGAGCTGGGCTGGGATGGAGAAGGTAGGAGGAAGCCAGGGAAGGTCTGAGGTGGGAGTCGTCACCCCCACCCCGGGGCGGCTCAATCAGAACTGGGGCTGGTCTGGGAGGTGCAGGGGCACAGCCAGCCGGGAGGCCTGAGGGGCTGAGATCCTGAATCCGGGTGTGAGCCAGAAGGAAGGACGCCTAGTACTTTGGCCTGACAGGTCGAGAAGATGAAGGCAAGGAAAGAGCTTTGGAGGATTCTAGCACCTTCGCCCAGAGACACTGCGAGCACAGAGGCACCTCTGACGGGGGCTGGAAGAGGAAATCCTCTGAATTCATTCAGGGCCTCTTTCCTCGTGTTGAGAGAAGCTGTGTCTTGCTTAGCTCAGAGTCCCTGAGGGACCTTGCCCAGGTGATCCGTGGCATCGCGTTGGTAAAATGCAAGACGAGTGTTCTGGGAATGCTGGCGCTCCGAGAATTCCCTGTACCTGAGTTAGCTCTCCGCAACACCAGAGGAGGCATTCTCCTAGCTGGCAAACTCTTACTCATCCATCAGAACCTATCTGGAATGGCCCCTTTTTTGGTTTTTGGTTTTTTTTTTTTTTTTTTTTTTTTTTTTTTTTTTGCCATCGGGTATGTGTGTTCGCTGGAGAGAGACAGAAAGAGACAGTGCAAGGGAAAGTGAGAAATCACTCCCCCACCCAAGGGAGACAGCCACACTGCAATCCCTTCTCCATTCTCCTCCTGGAATTTTGGGCATACACGCACACACGCCCAGCATGAGTTTCAAGCTACCAGGTCCAGGACTCGTACCATGGTCTACCACGTGGGAGTCCAGCACCTTTAACCACCACGCCACCTGCTGGCCCCAGTGTCTCGTTCTTTTCTGCACCCCCAGAGTCCAGGAGAGCGCCCGGCTTGTAGTTATGCCGGGTCAATGCTTGCAGCAGGACCAGGGCATTCTGCCCATAAGCCTCACCCTGCCAGCTGGCTGCATGCACCTCCAGGCAGCAGATACTTCTCACCTGGGCCATCTCTCAGCTGGGCCCACACTGACCTGGGGAGGAGAAGGGCCAGAAATGCACGGGCCTCCACTGCTCATCCTCCCGGACTTCTTTAGAGGTGAGCTGCAGAATGGGTGGCGTGCTGAGTGGCCAAGACCCCAGAGACGGAAGTGTCCCTGGGTGCACACTGAAGGTCTTAGAAAACTGGGGCACTGGCAGTTGGAATGGTAGGGATTTGTTGGCACTGGTTAACGGGGTTGTGGAGAGAGGGTCACGGCTTCTCTGAGTGGGGTCCTAGCACCCAGAGCCTTGGGATGGAAACTGCTCCCTAATTACATGCCTAGTTTCCTGGTTACCTCGAGTCCTCAGAGATAAGGGTGAAGACGGGCCTTCAGGAAGGGCTTGTGGGAGAGAGGAAGGACGCTTGCCCCAGTGGCTTCCAGGCACAGCTCAGAGTTGTTCCTGCCCCAGGTGGGGGCAGAGTTCAGCGAATAGCAACAGATGAGCGTTTAACGAACAGGCACCCAGCGTGTTCTGGGTATTCGGCACTGTGCTATCTGAGTTTACAACGCCCTCATCTGTTTGATCCTATTGTCGCTCCATTTTATAGACGAGGAAACAGAGGCACAGAGAGGGTCAAGAACTTGCCTAAGGTCACACAGCTAGTGAGTGGTGGAGCTTAGGCCATCACCTGTGCCCGTAACCACTATACTCTGTTGTTCCAGGGTGCTCCACCTCTGACTCCTAGGGGTGCTCCCTCCCCTCCTGCCCTCCACAGGCTGAGTTCTGTGTCTGGGCTGAGACCCAGGCGATGGGCCCAGCTTTCCTCCTCGGCCTCTGGCTGTGATGCTGGCTCCACTCGGCTCCTGTGACCTGATCCCAGCTAGACACAAAACGCAGCAGGTTAACTGGGCCAAGGTGCGTGCCTGTGTGGGTGTGGGGGGGGGCTCGTGCACGTGTGTATCTGTACGCGTGCACACATGCATGCGTGTCTGTGCCTGGAGGCGTGTGCACGTGTGTTTGTGCATGTGCTCACATGTGCGTGGTTGGGTGGGGATGGTGGCGTGCAGGAGATGACCGTGGGCAGGGAGGGCAGCACCAGCCTCACCTTCAAAGAGGAAGGTCTCATTCCAGTGGGGGTTCAGGTTCTTCCGCTTCACCTTGGTTTCCAGCTTGTGCTTCTTGTCTGGCAGCAGGTAGATCTTGACAAAGGGGTCACTGGTGCCGCTGAAGTCCTTGGCCGGCAGCTCCTGGGCCTTCATGATCTTCACAGTGAGTGTGGACTCCTGGAAGTTGTAGCCGACACCGAA
>NW_006207202.1:746277-752679 GCF_000334495.1 Tupaia belangeri chinensis
TTTTTTTTTGCCATCGGGTATGTGTGTTCGCTGGAGAGAGACAGAAAGAGACAGTGCAAGGGAAAGTGAGAAATCACTCCCCCACCCAAGGGAGACAGCCACACTGCAATCCCTTCTCCATTCTCCTCCTGGAATTTTGGGCATACACGCACACACGCCCAGCATGAGTTTCAAGCTACCAGGTCCAGGACTCGTACCATGGTCTACCACGTGGGAGTCCAGCACCTTTAACCACCACGCCACCTGCTGGCCCCAGTGTCTCGTTCTTTTCTGCACCCCCAGAGTCCAGGAGAGCGCCCGGCTTGTAGTTATGCCGGGTCAATGCTTGCAGCAGGACCAGGGCATTCTGCCCATAAGCCTCACCCTGCCAGCTGGCTGCATGCACCTCCAGGCAGCAGATACTTCTCACCTGGGCCATCTCTCAGCTGGGCCCACACTGACCTGGGGAGGAGAAGGGCCAGAAATGCACGGGCCTCCACTGCTCATCCTCCCGGACTTCTTTAGAGGTGAGCTGCAGAATGGGTGGCGTGCTGAGTGGCCAAGACCCCAGAGACGGAAGTGTCCCTGGGTGCACACTGAAGGTCTTAGAAAACTGGGGCACTGGCAGTTGGAATGGTAGGGATTTGTTGGCACTGGTTAACGGGGTTGTGGAGAGAGGGTCACGGCTTCTCTGAGTGGGGTCCTAGCACCCAGAGCCTTGGGATGGAAACTGCTCCCTAATTACATGCCTAGTTTCCTGGTTACCTCGAGTCCTCAGAGATAAGGGTGAAGACGGGCCTTCAGGAAGGGCTTGTGGGAGAGAGGAAGGACGCTTGCCCCAGTGGCTTCCAGGCACAGCTCAGAGTTGTTCCTGCCCCAGGTGGGGACAGAGTTCAGCGAATAGCAACAGATGAGCGTGTTCAACGAACAGGCACCCAGCGTGTTCTGGGTATTCGGCACTGTGCTATGTGAGTTTACAACGCCCTCATCTGTTTGATCCTATTGTCGCTCCATTTTATAGACGAGGAAACAGAGGCACAGAGAGGGTCAAGAACTTGCCTAAGGTCACACAGCTAGTGAGTGGTGGAGCTTAGGCTATCACCTGTGCCCGTAACCACTATACTCTGTTGTTCCAGGGTGCTCCACCTCTGACTCCTAGGGGTGCTCCCTCCCCTCCTGCCCTCCACAGGCTGAGTTCTGTGTCTGGGCTGAGACCCAGGCGATGGGCCCAGCTTTCCTCCTCGGCCTCTGGCTGTGATGCTGGCTCCACTCGGCTCCTGTGACCTGATCCCAGCTAGACACAAAACGCAGCAGGTTAACTGGGCCAAGGTGCGTGCCTGTGTGGGTGTGGGGGGGGGCTCGTGCACGTGTGTATCTGTACGCGTGCACACATGCATGCGTGTCTGTGCCTGGAGGCGTGTGCACGTGTGTTTGTGCATGTGCTCACATGTGCGTGGTTGGGTGGGGATGGTGGCGTGCAGGAGATGACCGTGGGCAGGGAGGGCAGCACCAGCCTCACCTTCAAAGAGGAAGGTCTCATTCCAGTGGGGGTTCAGGTTCTTCCGCTTCACCTTGGTTTCCAGCTTGTGCTTCTTGTCTGGCAGCAGGTAGATCTTGACAAAGGGGTCACTGGTGCCGCTGAAGTCCTTGGCCGGCAGCTCCTGGGCCTTCATGATCTTCACAGTGAGTGTGGACTCCTGGAAGTTGTAGCCGACACTGAACTGGATCCGGCCCAGGTTCTCTCGGCTGCAACCCTCATGGGCCTCGTCCTCCTCCGAGCCTGGGGAGAGCTGGGGGCAGGGAAGAGGCCAACAGGGTTGGGAAGGACTCTGCTTCCCCATTGCCCCACTGCAGCCCAGCACACGGAGAGCCTGTCTGTGTGGAGGGCTGTCCAGCTGCTGAGAGCTGCTCTCTCCTGGACACAGCGTGGAGCTGGGCAGGCCTTGGCGGTGGCCTGGCCCACATTCACAGCCAACAGGGGCTGCTCAGGCCCAGAAGGCCACAGGAAGGAGGAAACGGGTATAGACCCACGTCTGGAACCCCGAAAAGCAGTGCATAGCCGCTACCAGCTTCTTCTCACAGCCCGGGGTCGAGCCCTTCCCCAGGCTCCAGCCAGGATGACGCCCTCTGGCACAGCTGCCCTGGTGCATGCCGGGGCTCCTGAGTTCCCTCCGCCTCTGCAGGACCTGCTGTGAAATGCACCGACACCAACTTGGGCTCCAGAGCAGATGAGGGAGGCTGTTCGCATCTCAGAAGAGTTTACCACAATATTTCTTAGGACAGGGCTCTCTGGGGTGCCAAGGATGATGTGATTTATGAATGAGGCTGGCTTTCAGGAGCGAGGTGTTTGTGTAAGGCAGAATCCTCAGAAACACGACAAATACCGATTCCCCTGGCTCGTCCCCAGGAGCTCTGCTCCGATGGGGCTGGGCTGGGCTGGGCCTGAGCACTGGTGGTTCCAAAGGCACCTGAGGAGGCTTGCCTCTGCAAGCCTGGGGCAGGGGACCGCTGCAGGGAAGGCTCCTCCTGTACCCAGTCTCCACCCCCAGGGCTGGGCCTGGGGCTGGCCCCGCAGTGGGTAGGTGGTCATGAGGAGTGACTGAAACACAGGAAGCAGTTGGGGGACAGCCTTCCAGCCAAGTGTCTGAAACAGAGCTCCTCCTCAGAAATGCCTGGGAAGTTCTAGAACCCTGCCCCTCCTCCAGCCCCAGGCTACCACCTCCAACAGTCAGGGAGTCCACATGGCCCAGGCGGCCCTGTCTCCAAAAGTGCAAGCCGTGGGACTCAGGACACCACAGTCAGGACGAAACTGCAGGCCCTGTCTCCTCTCCCCCACCTCCCCTGCAGACTCCCCTGTCTCTCCTCCTTCAGGCTGGACAGGCAGCCCCAGGCCCTGGGTCCCACAGACAATAATAACGCATACAGGGTGCACCTGCCACCGCACCCAGCGTGTATGTCACCTTCTCACTGAGTCACAACAGCCATGTGAGGCCGCTGTCACTGCCCCGAGCTGGGGAGACTGGCTCAGAGAGGTTGGGACACATGTGCACGACTGCACTGCAGGGTGACCCTCTTGGGCCTGCAAGTCCACTCTTCCCACCAAAGCAGGCATACACCCCTTGGTAATGGCGAGATTTCACCGGTACCAGGTGAAAAGCACCAAATCACACTAACAGTGGTGACCACCATGTGCTTGCCGGCCACTCACCTCACCGGGCCCTGCCCTGGGCCATGTACTCACCCTCCTTTACCCACTATGGTACCCAACGAGATAGGCATTAGCGTGTTTTCGTTGGAACACTGAGGGCTTCAGTAACTTGGCTCATCACCGGTGAGGAAGGGCGAGTCGGGACTCAAACCCGGGCTATGCCCAGCAATGACGAATGCCCTTCTTCCTGCCCTGTCTCACACTCTCACATCTAGTGTCTGGGGCCTTAGCCCTGGTCCTGCCAGGGACCAGGCAGGAGGAGGTGCTGAGCGGCCTCGTCTGCCCTTCCTCACAGTGGAAGAGGGTCCCACCAGCCTTCACCCCCTGGCCGATCCAGACACACCCATAAGCTGCATCCCAGGTCCGCAGAAACCGTGGCTTTCCACCTGGAGGCAGTTTGCCCTCTGCTCAGGCTGGCCCCACTCCCTTCGCACCTGTTTCTGCATCTGCAGAATGGGGACCAGAGACCTACCTTGCGGAGCTTCCTGGAGGGTTAAGTGGGTCCATGTCCCTTCCACAGTCCTGCTCCACAGCCTGGCCCATTGGCCGTGGGACTGGGCCCGGGGCATGGCATGAGCAGGCAGTGCCGCTCTCCCTCCATTCCTTCTGAAGTCCGATGGCGTCATCGCGCACTGCAGCCCAGGGTAGCCCCAGCCCCACCTGGGGTCCTTCCAGTCACTTGGCTCCCAAACACGGCCGTCTGGGGGAAGCCCAGGCTTAGCCTCGGAAGGGGGCAGCAGCTCTGTCTTCCGACTCTTCCTAAGCCACAGCCCTGAGCCCTAATTAACCAGCCAGGGAGCTTGCAGAGCCATCTCCATGGCAACTGGGCTGGCTACCCCCACCACAGCCCCAGGGGAGGTGCTGCCTAAGCCCCTGCACCAGGGCACATGCGGGTGTGGCCGGGCTGCTTCCCTGACACCCTCTGCTCTCAGCCCCTTCTCTGGGCAGCTCTGGATGCTTGGCTCTTGTCTCCTGGCCCCAGCTTCTATAGCTGAGCTCATGGCAGGTTTATTCTGCCCAGCTTAGCTTTATCATCAATGCTAATGCCAATGACCCAGCTTGGGCATGAGGCTGGGTAATTAAACCCTGCCGTCCCACCTCTGAGCATCCGCTGAGCTGAGCACGTGAGAGGGAGCTAGTGCCTGCACTTCCTTCCCTGGCTGTGGCTGTTAGGCCTCTCCCTGGGGGCAGCCAAGCTGGCTGGGAAAGAGCCGTCCCTTCTGGGAACCCAGCGACCGACTGGGAAGCCATAACCAATTAAGGGGGATGCAGGAGGCAGGGTGGGCTGTGGCCATCCAGAGGAGAGGATGGCCGGGCCAGCCCACATGGGTGAGGGAGGATGGAGAGGAGGCAGTGGGGGGCCAGACATGCAGGAGCTTGTGGGGCAGGGAGGAGGGAGAAGACATTGATGTGGGGTGGCAAAGTTCTGATGCTTTAATCTGGGTCCCAGAGAAATGCAGACTCGGACCCCACCTTAGGCCTGCTGAGTAGGAATCAGTCCCCTGGCCCTGTGACTTGTATGGGTATGGCCCTGGCAAAGGGCAGTGGGGACTGGATGGTGGGAGGTGGTGAATGGCAGAAGGGTAGGGCCTGGAGGCAGGGGAGCGGCAGGGCTGTAGTTCGGGGGAACTGGGAACTGCATGTCAGGACTGGCGGGGCCAGCGGGGGAGGAGGCAGCGGCTCTGTGCCCACTCGCAACCTCACGTTCTCTCCAAGCCTTCCTGGGACTCTGGAGCTGCCAGCCCTTTCAGTACTTCCTGCCTGCAGACCTCCAGCAGTGCCAAGGACAGCCTCCTCCCTCTGGGGCTCTTTGGAAAGTACTGGCTGGGCAAGTGGCTGTGATTCATTGATGCCACCAGGGGGCGCCATGAGAAGCCACAACTTCTACCTAGGTGAAAACTACCTAGAACTAGGATCCCATTGGGCTAGAGGCTATCCAGGACCAGGACAGCGTAGATAGGAGCAACCCAGCACAGCTCTCTGCTCCCTTGTAGGAATCAGGATCAGAGAGTTCCTGCTCTCCTGTTTCCTGGGCCTCCAAGCAGTGGGGAGTGGGGAAGGTCATTGCTATGGGGCCACAAAGCCCACTGGGCAAGGGGCTTTACCCTGACCTCTGCTCTAGGGGATGCAGCTCCGAGGGAGGAGACACCATCAGCCCCAAGTCTCCTGCCTACCAGCCTTTCCTTCTGAGATTATAAAGATGTCTTGAGGGACCAGCAGATGGCATAATGGTTATATTGCTGGACTTCCAGAGTCGACTGTGGTTCGAGTCTTGGACTCGGTGGCTTAAAACTCACCCTGGGTGCGTGTGTGTGCGTGCCTAAAATCCCGAGAGGAGAATGGAGGAGGAACTGAGGCGTAGCCATTCCCCTGGGAAGTGATTTCTTGCTTTCTGTTTTTCTGTCTCTCTGTCTCTACAGCCTGTGGATAAGCCCCATGGCAAAAATCTCTCTCTAAAAAAAAAAAGATGTCGGGACTGGCAGGTGGCATGGTGGTTAGACTCCCACACGGCCAACCATGGTTCGAGTCCTGCACCTGGAGGCTTGCTTTCTCATTTTCCTTCTCTCTCTTTCTCCCTCGAAATATTAAAATAATAATAATAAATAAAGTTAAGTAAAATAATTTTTTTTTTTAAAGATGTCCTAAATGAGTAAGCTCAATTCTAAGAGCCTCATTCTCAGCCCAGAAAGGGATCCAAAGAGAATGGGTATTCTTTTTTTTTAATTGCTAGAGAGTACGGGCACTCATCAGAGAGAGGAGGGAGGGGAGGGGCAGGGAGGAAGCACCCTTAACGGGGCATAGTCAGGTTGCAAACCCTTCTCCATCCCGTTGGGATCTGGGGCACACACATGCACCTGGCATGATTTTCAAGCACCAGGGCCAGGATTTGAACTGCGGTTGGCCATGTGGGATCTGGTTCCCTTAACCATCAGGCTATGGGCTGGCAGAGGATGGGCATTTTTATTCTCACTTAAAAAAATGAGGAAACGGAGGCACAAGGAGGTTTTGGCAAAAGAGCCCAGACCTAGCTCACTTAGTCAGAGCACTGAGGGGTACCCATGCTGGCCAGGGTCTCCAGGGGCCTCTGACTCAGCCCCTCTGATTTTCACAGGTGCCCTCCCCCAGCTCAGTTCCCTGGTGGGCTCAGGCCTTCCGTCCTTCTCACCATGAGCATCTCGCTGGTGAGGGAGTTGACGAGGTCCGAGACGGAAGAG
>NW_006207202.1:752710-762252 GCF_000334495.1 Tupaia belangeri chinensis
CCGGCGGTCAGACTCATCGTGGGGTGTCTGGCCTGGCACTGGCGCCGTGTTCACTGCCTTCCCTCCTGCAGGCAACCTGGGGGTGGGGAAGTCAGAATGAATGTGGGCTGGGCGGTGGGCTGGGCGGGGTGCCATGGGCCTTCTGTGAGGACCCGAGCAGCTGCCACCTCCTCACAACCTCCTTGTCCATGGGGAGGCCTGGTATTCCCTGGAAACCAGTACTTAGGGCCTATCCTCCTCGCAGCCTCTGCCCCACGTAGCTCTGGCTGAACTACCTCTGTGGGGACTGTCTTGGGGACTGTTCCCAATCTTCCTGTTCCCCAGTTCCCTCCAGGTACTGGAGTGCATGGTTGGTCTCTGAGCTCCCCCACCCCCCAGGGGCCTTCTCCAATCTGTCCATCCCAGAGAGAGCCCGGCAGGGTGGGGGTGGCACTCCAGGTGTCTCTCCGCGTCATTACTCTCTGTAAACACACCCAGAGTGCCTGTCTCCTGGAGGCCTCACCCGTGTTTGCTCAGTGAGCACACAGGTGCTCCCCCACCCTGCAGACGCAGACTGACCAGGTGGGGTCGGGGCCCCTGCCGCACAGCTCTGTCCGACAGGACGTCCCACGATGGCAGGATTGTTCAGTACCTGTACAGCCCCACGCAGTAGCCACTGGCCATGTGGGGAGACAGCATGTGCCATGTGGCCAGAGCAACTGAGAACTGCATTTTTAAATCTTCCTAGTGTAAACTAACAGGCTTAGGTGCCACACACGGGGGCGGCAAGCCTATGCCCCCCTGCTCCACTCCCTTTGCCCATTCTGAGAACTGCACAGCTGATAGGCTCTTACCCAGGGTCAGAGACAGGCACCACAGAGAAGCCCTGTCCGCACCCGCCTCCATGCTGTTCCCAGGAAGCCGGGCTCTCTGGCCCAGGGGCTGGGCGGTGAGCCCAGGCTCTTCAGCTGGGACTCAGGAAGGGGCACTAAAGCCTGTCCAGGGACCAGGCTGGAACGTCCCAGGAGGAGGAAGACAGGCAGGGGCAGGCAGCGAGGAGAAGACGGGGACTGGCAGCATGAGGTCCAGGACAATAAAATAGAACAGCTTTGAGAGCACAGAGCCACAGGCTCAGAGCCACATGAGCTGGACACAAGCCATGGCCTCTGGTCCAGACCAGCCGCCAGCACACAGGTGGCCACGGCAGGCACAGACACACATGCACAGACCACGCCAGGCCCTGGGGGAGACCAGGGCCCAGCAGCGGGGTAAGCACACACAGACACACACACACATGTCCCGCGGACACCTGGAAGAACAGGGAGAGAATGGCACGGGCAGCGGGCAGGACAACCAGAGCAGCCGTGACGACACACACAGCGACACACTGAGATCCCAAGAGGAGACACATTTGAGGAGATGCGGCATGCCAGGGCGCACACATGAACTGGGACACGCTGGGACGGAAGAAGCAGAGAGCGCAGCTTCAGGGACAGACACCCTGATTATCAGATGCGGGATGCACCTGCTTTGAAAACCTGGCCTGGCCTCGACAGCACAGAACCGCCCTGCCCTGCCAGCACCTGGCTGGGCTGCCCCCTCCCAGAGCTGTGGACCCAGCAGTGTATGCACCTGCGGGTGCACACACGGCCACGCACACACGGACACACACACGCACGGACACGTGCTCACGCAGACAGGCACAGGGAAGGAAGAGGAGACTGAAATAGCTGGAGAGGTAAAGTCAGGTTAAAAATAGAGCGGGAGGGGAGGAGAGAGTGCGAGATTGACTGCTGAAGGTATGAGAAAGTCGGAGTTATTTTGGCCACGCCACAGCGTCAGCACAGCTGCAAAGCAGCCTGGGAAGGATGGTCAGCGCCACTGAAGCTGTCGGAGGTCACAGGACAGAGAGACAGAGAGACGTGAGGCACAGAGAGAGGCAGAGGGAGAGGCCGAGGGGCCTGTCACCAGCCCAGGGACATCCCTGTGAGGAGCAGATGGGAGGAAGGAGAGAGGGAGGGAGAGAGAGATAGAGGCCAAGAAAGGTTAGTCAGAGACGTGTGAAGGCTGCTGGGTGGACAAGGGGACAGGAGGAGCGAGGCGGCCGACAGGAGAGGCAGAGAGGAGGCGGGGGACACACACCAGGGCAGAGGAGTATGGTGGCTTCAGAGCGAGGAGAGTGATGGGGTGGCCTGGTCCCCGCCCTCGGGTGAGGGAGGGCCACGGTGGAAGCCATTTGGATCCCAAGGAGCAATGGTGGAAGGCTGACTGAGAGCATGAGGGGGATGGGTGGGCGTGATGGGTGGAGGTGGGATGGGCACGGCAGGGCGTGGGAGCCAGGGCTGCCTTGGTTTCTCTTCCTCCTGGGCCCACGTGCATGCTGAGGCTCTGTATGGAGGCCCAGGGCCGGGGGGTTTCTGAGGGGGGCTTCAGGGTATTGAGAACAGAGGGATGGGAGGCAGTGACTGACCTGGCCACTTCCTTGCTGCTGGTTGGACACACTCTACCCAGTTGGGACCTGGAATGGTTGCTCCTCCTCCCACAAGCCTGTTAACAGACCTGGGAGGCCACTGCCAAGTGGTGGTGCTCAAGGACTTCCACCCCTTCCTCCAGAGACATCTGGCCCGGAGGTCCGCAGGGAGGGGTGGGACAGTGAAACGGGGAGCAGGGTGGGCAGACCCTGGGTCCAGAGGGGAAAGCTGAAGTGAAAGGGACAGCTGGTCTACCACTCCAGGGTCTGAGGATCTGGGATCCCAGCGGGATGGGCCCTAAGGTGCTCGGGACCTGGCGGGCGGTGCCAATGCCAAGTTTGTGGGGGAGAGTCTGCCGGAGAGAAGTACTTGACTCCAGAGCCCCTGGCGGAGACCCCCTTACACACAGGGAAACTCCCCAATGGCCATGAGAAATGAGTTTCCAGGATGGCAGGGCGTGACCAGATGGGAATGGCATGTGTTTACTCGGAAAGTCAGGCTGGGTGGGGCGAAGGCCCATGCCTCACCCCTCACCTCCACACCCACCTTTCCCGGGAAGGCAAGGGACGAGCTGATGTAATGATCAGAAGGGATAGGTGTGTTAAAATATGAAGTGAGACCCAAGTGGCAAGGAGGTAAAAATAGGCTGTGGGTGAAAATGGAGCCGGTTAATTAACACATGGGTGATGTGAAATCTCGTTTCCAGCCTGCGTCTGCTCCCTCACGCTTCACACCTTTCCTGGCAAGGGCTCCGGTTCTTAGCAGGCTTGCAGAGGGCTCCAGCCCGCCTGCATCCTCACCCCGGCCTTGTGGCCAGCTTCCATTACCCACCCAAGGACACCACGGACCCTGTTGGGCCCAGGTGGGCTCGGGGGAGGGCAGGCTCCACCTGTCCTGTACCCCAAGACGTGGGCTCAGGACCTGACACCATCTATGCCACTGAATGACAGGTCCCATTCCGGGGGTTCCCGGCTGTGCCCACTATAGACAGGCAACTACAGGCTCCAGATGGGAAGAAAATGTGAGGGCAGGTCTCCAGAAGCCCGAGGGAGAGGTCGGTCACCATCTAACTCACCCTACCCTAATCCACCTTGCCCTAACCTACCAGGCCCTGGCAGCAGCCTGGAACATCCCTTCTTGCCCCCAAGGGCCTCTTAATGAGTGTCAGGGTTACCCATCCGGACACAGTCCCTGCCCCGCTCATAGGACCTGACAAGTAGCCTGGTGCGAGGGCCTGTTTTCCTCATTAGAAGCTTCGCCTGTCTAAGCAGGAAGGGCCATTCCTGTGAGGTCACCCTGTCCAGTCCTTCCCCCAGCGGATGAGAAAGTGGAGGCCCCGAGAGGGGCTGTGCCTTGCTCAAGGCTGCAGAACCCGAGCAAGGAGGAGGGTGTTCCGGCTGCAGGGCCACACACTCTCCAGTAGAGCCTGCCCAGTAGGGCCTGCGGTCTGACGAGAAGCAGACCTGACCAAGGTGACCAGCCTTCCTCTCCTCTCTGGGGACTACAGGGACGGGCGTCAGCCCAGCCTCAGGCCAGGGTGGCCCCACCTTTGTGATGCTCTGGGGGGGCAATAACCCACAAGGCTCCTCCTTCCCCAAGAGCAACGCCCCGCCCCTCCCTGAGACAAGGGACAGCGGGAGACACTTCCTGAATTCTTCATGGCTGAGTTACGGACCTCTAGATGCTCAGACTGCGCTGTGGCCACAGGGGCTGCCCCTGGGCCCCTGGGACGAGAGAAAGGGGCTCTGCCGCCATCTTGCAAGGGGACTATGCAGGCAGGTTTGGGTTCCCAGTGGAGGGTCTTAGGAATTTGCAATCCAATGAGCACTGCACCCCAGGGGTCAGCAGCCAGGCCTCACCCTCACTCAGGGCTGCCACCTCAGCTGCTCTGAGTCCTTGTCCCAGCCTCCCCCTCCTGGCACCCAGGATTCAGGGGCTACCCTTCTAGTTCTTTCAGGTCTCTCCCATACCCCACCCCTTCCCAACTGGGGTTCTTCCTCCACCAGCCAAAGAGCAGCCCCCGGGGACCTTCAGGCAAGAGGGAGGTTGAGGTGGTGGGGATGAGGGAGAACAGGCTGGTGCCCCTTCCCTGACATCCCCCCCTGCCCCTCAACCACCAGAGAAACTGGGATTTCTGGAGCAGGGGTGGGGGCAGAGATGAGAGATGGAGGGGCAGCAGAGGAGAGCCAAGCAGGAAGATGGGCAAAGAAGGCTGGGCTTGCTCCAGGCCAGGGCAAGCATGCTAGGGAGCAGGCTTGATCCAGAATGGTCCCAGGATGGCCACGAGTGGCTTCAGACCCGAGGGATGCCACCAGGGTGACCGTGCATGAGGGCACCGGCCAGGGAGGGGGCTCGTCCTCCCGCTCCAGCATCCACTGAAGGCACCACCACCTCGTCCCGCAGCCGGGCCGGTTGAGGCAGGTGGCCTCTCTGCGCCTCCTTCTCTGCTGTCGCCGCCGCCGCAGGCCCTCGCCTGTGCTCGTACCTCTTGTCCCCCTGAGCGTTCTGGTTCTGCTGGGTTCCTGGGTTTTGCAGGTCAGGGATATTGGCAAAGTCATCCTGTTCCGAAAGCCCTAAGACCAAGGATAGCACCACCATCCGGCCTTCCCTACCCGGGGTGGGCAGCCCACCAGCCGGGGTGAAACGAGGAGGCCCCATGGGCGGGGGGGTGGGGGAGAGGAGAGAGAGAGAGACAAAGACAGAGACAAAGAGAGAGAAGAAAAACAGCGTAAGAAACTGGCCCTGCAGGAAAGAAACCAAACTTCAGTCAACAGTTGTAGAACAGAGCGGGTGGAGGCAGGGAGGGAGGGGTGGAGGGGAGGCATCGTGGTGGAGACCCAGTTTGCCTTGGGCCAAGAGAAGATTCTCTGGAGCAAAACCGGGGAGGGGCTGGCAGAGGCCCGTGGAGATGGCCCGTGACTGGGGCAGTCCCAAGGGAACTTGTAAGGCCAGGGCGATGGAGCCTAAGCCCTGGGACGCGGTGGATATCTAAAGGCTAATTCACCCCCAGTGGAACTTGCTCTGACCATCCAGGCCACAGGGAGGAGGGGGAAGGGCTTGTCACCATCTTGCACAGAGACTGTGCAGGCAGGTTTGGGCTCCAGGAGGAGGGTCTTAGAAAATGTTGAAACCCAATGGGCACTGCACCCTGTGTTTATAGAAGCCCTTCACAAACAGCTTTGGGGTCATGGTCAACCAGATGTCCTCGAGCCCAGAGTGGTCTAAAGAGCTCCCTCCCGCAGGCTCCCAGAGACACAGCCCATTGGAAGAGAATGGGCATCCCTTCTGGCATAGTGCATCCTGGCCATGGTGGGCTGCCTCCTGTGTCCCCCTTCCTGGAGATCAAGGGAGCGACCACCAAGGCCTCTGGGTCCAGTTCAGAGGCCCTTCTTTGGGGAAGCAGTCCAGAAGTCACCAAAAAGCAAAGGCAGAGAGAAAGTACAGGAACTTGGCAGGGTCTGGAGAAGTCTTGGCAGGACTGCAGGGAGCCTGTGCCTGCAATGAGAGATTGTGCTTTGAGGGAGGCACCGTCAAGGCAGAGCGGGCAGGCAGACAAGGAGAAGGCAAGAGTCTCTCGGAGCAGACGTGTGGGTGGCAGCCTGGGGCCAGAGGCCAAGGTGCGGCACACCTTTAGTAGAAGGCATTCTCAGAGTGCCACTGGGCAACTGCCCAGGGACCTTGCAGGACTGCCTGCATTTTCCAGGAGGGAAAAGGAAGCTTCAAGGGCCATGCCCTTCAAAAGCATCAGAGTCCGTGAGTGTTTCCTGGGTGCTTGGTGGAGCGCATCCAGCGGTGGGGCTCAGCAGAACAGAGGGCTTCTCAGATGGGGCAGGCACAGGAGCACGTCTCCAGAAAAGCCAAGGGAAAGATGGTAAGGTTGATGGAATGTTCCAGAAGGGAAAGGATCCTGGGTCAGGAAGTCTACCACTTCACCCAACGTGAAGGAAAGTGGGGTTTAGAGAGGAAGAGCTGGGTGTGATTCTTTCCCAGAGGGGTGATCACAAAAGGGAACCCGGGGGAGAAATGGGCGAGGTGAGGAATGAGGGCACGGGCGTCTTGGAGCCTGAGGAGGGGAGGATACTAAGAGGGGTGGGGGGGGTGCCGCCCCGCATCTTTGCATCTCAGTCCGGGGCACAGTTACTCCAGGCTGACACTTGTGCTGGCACCTCTAACTTTTGGGAAATGACTCCTCCCCTTCCCTCAGGACAAATCCTCATTTGCTTTGTTCTCTGCCCACCGGTGCTGTTTTAGAATTGGTAAAATTCCATTTGGCTGCTGGGGAGTTGGTTGAGCTGGGGGAAGGCAAACCCGATGAAAACAACATGTTTTTCCCTGGTTAATGCATTTTTCAGATACTCCTTTTGCTCCTCTGCATAAACGCCCAATTTGTCGTTCTCTCCAGCTTCACTGGCCACTAGGGCAAGCAGGAGGGGCAAGGGCCAGAGAGGTTGGGGGTAGAAGCCGGAGGGGCCATCGAGCAGGAGGGCTGCCCTGTTCCTGTGAGGGGAGGTTGGGAGCTCAGTCTGGTTCTCCAATGGGGCCACCAGTGTCTGGAATAAGGGCAGAGCCCCAGAAGCCTGGCAGCTAAACCACGGGGTCATCGGGAGAGCCACAGCACACCTTTACACAGAAAAACACGCCATGACTTTTCTGACGACCGAATCGGAGGCAGGGGTTGGCAGACTACCGCCTGTGGCCTGGTTCTGTACAGCCCACAGGCTAAAAAAATTGTTTAAAAAAGTTTTTGCTATAGGACACATGTGCTCACCAGAGAAAAATGGAGAGAGAGGGAAAGTGAGAAACTACCCCCCAGGGGGGATGGCCATGCCACAGTCTCTCCTCATTCTCCTCTCAAGATTTCGGACATGTACACACATGCCCCCGGTGTGATTTTCGAGTGGCTGGGTAGGGACTTGAACCATGCAGCAGGTCATGTAGGAATCCAGCATCTTAACTTCCGTGCCACCTGCTAACCCTACATTCTTTTTTTTTTTTCCCTTAAAGACAGAGTCTGTCTATGCCACACTCCTCCTGCCTCAGCCTTCAGAGTCACTGGGATTACAGGTGTGCCATCATGCCTGGCCTTTGGGTTGGATGAGAAACTGAACCAGCGAACCAGGGCCTCCCCTGTGGGCCCAGTCTATAAAGCATATCATCTTACCAGCACATGTCACTGAGGCTGGGCCAGTTTTTTATATCTTTAGAGTTGCTTAGGAAAAAACAAACAAACAAAAAAACAAACAAAAAAACCCAAGATGTGATAGAGACCACCTGTGTCCCACAAGGCCTAAAATATTTATTATCTGGCCCTTTAAGGGGAATTTGCTACCCCTGCTGTGAGGAAGCGTAAGTGTGGGCAGAGTACTGAGGTGAGCTTTGGAGGTGGCCCTCTGTAGGCATCAGTGCAAACACAGGATGCTGGCGCATGAGCCATGCACGTCAAATCCTGATTGGCTAGAAAGGTGGAGGCAAGACCAGTTGGTGTGGGGCTCCTCTTGCAGCTGGGGAAAACCTGGGGATTGCCCTCCGCCCAGTCTGATAGCTGCTGGGCCAGGGAGTGGGCGACTACGGTGCGAAGAGCAGCCCGAGGTCAGGAGGAGCAGAAGGAGCCAGGGCCCGGCTGCCTCTAGTTCTGCTCAAGCCACAGCAGAACCGATTCCCTCCACTCTTAGATTCACACCAGGGCATGGCATCGGTCCCAAAACAAACTGCCACCTGGACGACAGTGCTGGGCATCTTGTCTCATGCAGGTGTCCAGCTGGATTCCTGAGGGTTCTCGGGTGGGGCAGGGCCCCAGCAAACACGCTGCCCTGATTTGTCAAGGAGTCACAAACAGCATGCCCTGCTGGGCTGGGGCCACAGGCCACTTGCACAGGCACGGAGAGCTGGTGTGAGAGGCCTCTTGCTAGGCTGCCTCTGCCCAGAGCTGCCCGAGAAGCTCTGGCTGGGCTTTCAGCAGGGGAGGCAGGATGCTCGGAGGAACCAGCTTGTCTTTGGAATCCCTACATTTTGCCAAGGAGCTGGGCCTTGGCCTCAGCTTCTCCCTCCTGCTCCCTTTCTCCTCCCGTAGGCTTAGTGTCCTGGTCTCCTGCTCTGTGAAAAGTGCTCCAGGAAAGACATAGGTGGTGGGATAATCCCCAGAGCCTGGAAGGAAGCTCAGGCAAGGGGTGATACAGGGTACCGCAGCCCAGCTCTGTCCTGGGCTCTGGGAATGAGCCCGGCGGGATGCCAGGAAGGGCTACCTGGGCAGGACCTTTCCCAGTGAGGGCGGGGGGACGGCTGAGGTTAGACATGGACGGTGTGGTGTTACTTCTCAGACTACTATTCCTGAAAGAAGGCTCTGATCTAGACACGACACTTTCTAAAGTCGAGCAGGAACATCTCAGGTTTATCCTTCGGGGACAACGGGCCATCACGGGGAGGAGGGAGCCTCAGGAGGCCAGGGCAGGAGATGGAGGGCAGGTGCTATGGAAGGTCAGAGACAGGGGACAGGGCTGATGGCAGGGACAGGACAAGGGAAGGGAGGGAGGAAGTGTGGGGCAGGAAGGCGTGCAGAGTCAGAGTCGGGTTACAGGGGAGAAGTAAACTGGAGGGAGGACGGCAGGGCTGGGAGATGGAGGGAAGGGAAAGGCTTGGGAGGAGAGGCAGGGCGGAGAGAGGTCGCTGGGCTGCGGGGAGGCAGAGCGGCCTGCGTCTGGCCAGGAAGAGGACACAGATGTCAGGCCCTGAGCAGCCCTGTCTAGTCTCTCCACTCGACCTTTGGGGAAAGCCTTCTCTAAGCCCCGGAGGCACTGAGGCAGCCTGGTCCTCGGAGGGGGTAGCTCGAATACAAATCCTTCCACAGGGGGCTTCAGCACAGACCACAGAGGCTGAGCTGGGGGCAGCCCGGCCCACTTGGCGCCCTGCCGAGGAGATGGAGGGCCAGGAGTGCACAACCAGCGGCTCCCAGGGAGGTGGGGGAAGGAGGCTGGGTTGGGGAGGTGGGGGGCCGGCCCGCTCAAGGGGAGGACTTACAGGAAGGATTTCATGTCCAAGCCTCGGTTTCGAATCTGCCCCACCACGTGGTCCCAGCTGCCTGGGTTGGAGCGGCTG
>NW_006207202.1:762308-766210 GCF_000334495.1 Tupaia belangeri chinensis
GTGTGGCGGGTGGGGGGCTGGCGGGGCGGCCGGCCCCGCTGGTGCTGCCTCAGCGGCTGCTGCAGGCTCTGCTGCCGCATCAGGGTGCGGGGTCGCTGGTATTTCGGCTCTCCCGTGGAGCTGGGGATAGACTCAAGGGTAGTGGCCGTGGACAGGGTGGAGTCCTCGAAACTTGGGGCAGGTGGAGGAGAGGAGAGAAAGGAGAAGCAGGTGAAGGGATCACAGTGGAGGAGAAAGAAGCCGAGGGCCAGGACTAGGAGGCCCCAGTGCAGGGCGCGCTCTGCAGGACCTCGCCAGGCCTCCATCGGAGTTGTTGCTGCTGCCGTCGCCGCCACTGACTCCCCCAGGAGGCCACAAAGCCCACGCCACCCCGGCCCCCAGGTCGGCCCCACCCACCGCCCCTGGCCCTGGCTCAGCTAGCGCGGATACCTCTGTCTGGGCCGACCTCTCTGCAGGTCTGAGTGGGCCGCGGGAGCTGCGGAGGCTGCGTGGTGAAGGCGGGTCCCCGGGGCCCTGCTGCTGCCTGTCTTGTTGGGATGGGAGGGGGTAGAGGGAGCTGCTGCCACCCCCTCCCGCTGTCTCGCTGGGGGACACCAGGAAAGTCTGCCTCCGTGTTCTAAGTACGACTGTCCTTTGGAGACAGGAGGAAATCCAGGCCAGCACAGAGCTGGCCTAGTAACGCTCAGCAAGCTGGCGAAGCCACAGCTCTCGTACTTGGCCCGCGGAGGTGAGGAAGGAGCCGCAGGCTCACACACTTCTGCTCCATGGCCAGGGCTGCCTCAGGCGTCAGCCTGGCATGGCTTCTGCCCTCCTTCCCAGGTTCCTTGTCCCCAAGGTCCAGCAACCTCTCCTGGTTCTGTGAGGTGGGATCCCAGTCAGCAGACCAAGGACACAGGCCGATGGGACAGGAGGCCCAGTGACCGCTCATCTGCCATCTCGCCACAGTGCTGACGGAGAGCAGGGCGACTTCCTGTCCTCGGTGCACTTGCAGAAGGGGATCTGTCTCACAGGCCCCCAGCATCTCTGGAAAATGCTGGCGAGTGGGCCGAGGACAGACAGGAAGCAGGATGTGGCTGGTCAGATGTAGTGGAGGGTCAGAGAGATTTGGATTCAAACCCTAGCTCTGGGCTAGCCCAATAGCCTGGTAGTTAAGGGAGCCAGATTCTGCCTGGCTAGCTATGGTTCGAATCCCAGCCTTGGCAGCTTAAAAAACACGCCAGGCACATACGTGTGAATGCCCCCACATCCCGGCAGGATAAAGAAATGGAGGAGAGACTGCAGCATATCTATGCCCCAAGGATGCTTTTCTTCCTCTCTGTTTCTTTCTGGAGTGGGCATATGCCCTCTGGCAATTTTAAAAAACAAACATAAAACAAACAAAAAAACCCAGATTCTCTGCCGCTTACTAACTGCGGGGCTTTGGAAAAGTTATCCCACCTCGGTTTCTCCATCTGTAAAGTGGGGGTATGAAATGACCTCGAAGCTGCCTCCATCACTGAGCTGCCGTGAGGACGTCGTGAAGCGAGGCCCGGGGTATGCTGTATCAACAAATGCTCCCACGCCAGTGGTAGGACTCAGAAGGCCCGGGACTCAGAACTCCCCTGGCTAACCTGCTTGCTTTATGTGCTGGCCAGAGATTTCGGCACTCCTATGGGTGGGGCCAGAACCGGACGATCATAGAGCACCACAGGGCCAAACCAGGACCTGGGCCGAACGGCTCCGGGTGAGGCAGGTCTCTCTGAGACTCAGAGGATCCGACTTCTTCCTCCCCTGTTCCTTCTCTTCATCTCCCAATCCAATGGTCGAGGGCAGGGGTTGGCATGGGGGCAAACGTGGCCTGCCACCTGTCTTCGTAAATAAAGTTTGGCTGGAACAGTCACTGGCATTACTTTATAGGCTGCTTTTAGGCTACATTCACCATATGGCTTGTGAGCCTGTGTATTTCCTAGCTGACCGCTTTAAAGAGAAAGTTCGCCAACCCCTGGGCTGCCCAAGAAAGGAGGCCCCAGGGCCCTTGGGAGTCACTTTCACCACTGCAACCTGCCCTCAGCTTTGCTCACCCCCTGAACCTACCCTGGGAACCAAAAGGCAACAGTTAGGCTGCCCCTGTGGGCTGAGAGAGAGAGAGAGAGAGAGAGAGAGAGAGAAAACGAGAGCAGGAGAGAGAGAGAAAGAGTATAGTACAGAGAGAACAAAAAGAGAGAAGAAAGCAAAACGTGGCTTTTGGTGGGGTCTTGGGGACAGGGGGTAGCAGTCTTGTCTGACTCAGGCCTGGAATCAGGGCCACCATAGGGGCAGGCCCAGGCCTGACTGGCCAGCTAGGCCCACAGCTCCCCGGGGGCAGGCCGAGGCCGAGGGAGGACGGCACACTGGCAGCCGCCGCCTCCTCCTTGCTGACCTCATTTTGGTTTCCTATCACATCCAAAATTAGTCCAATTTACAACCTCTCAGTCACAGGAAACTAAAATTGGTTCTTCTAGGCCTGGAGCCAGCGGATAGCATGGAGGCCGCTCAGCCTGGACATTGGCTGGAACAGCCTTGGAAGGGTGGGGCGCTGGGCCTGGTTCCCTGAAGGAGTGATGGACTTCCCTCTGGGACCCTCCTGAAAGCAGATGTCAGGAGAGAAATTGGCACGAGTTCACGTAAACCCACAAGTAAATGTGTCTCAGCATAGTGGCCCTCAGTGGTCCCAAGGGTATGTACCACAGGTCTTCTGAAGAGAGTGAGGAATGTCTTAAGTTGAAGCAACAGGATGGCCAAACAGCTAAAAAGGGGCCAGAGCTGTTGGCCTTTTCTAAGTGGGAGGTTGTTCCGTGAGCGGGGGTGAGGGTGTTCTAAAAGCTGAAAGTGGAACCTACAGCCCAGCGGGTGAGAATGGTCATAGCTCAAAGGGCTTAGGGGCTGGAAAGGCTCTGTTGTGGGGATTGGAAGTTTTTAGATGCCAAGATAAGACTGAGATTGCCCCACAGTGGTGGTGGTGGGACATACCACCTGTGGAGAACAGGGGCCAATCCTATGTTCATCGCCCAAGACTGGGACTGACTGACAAGCTCAGACGGCTGTTATAAAGGGAACAGCTCTTCTGTCCGATGCCCAGACCACCCTCTGACCTCTGAAAAGAGAAGCTCATTGGGACTCAACAACCCAACCTCCAAGAACACAAAATCCCAACAGCTGACAGTGAGCCAGCTTGTGGACCAAGACTGGGATAGCCAGTGGGGATGGCTGGGATGAGGATGAGCCAATGGGGTGGCCCGGCGGCTGCTCACAGGTGACCGCTGCAACAGAGGGTGTTATGAACAAGCAAGACTGGAACAAGCCAATGGAGTCCTCAGATGGACAGAGATGGAATGGCTCAATTGCTGGGTCTAGAGCCACCTAGTGGCTGTAGAGGGAAGGCCTGGTGGTGATGAGTGGCATAAAACACAGGCTGAGAGTGGGTGGGCTCCCAAGGATGGGATGGTCCAATGCTTGAACAACCACAGGCCTGCTGCCTGTGGAGGGACAGCCTGACAGCTGGGATGGGCGATCAAAGAGGATGGGATGACCCAAGGACGGAAATGAAGCTGCCCTGGGCAGGAAATGGAATGACCTGGTCACTGGTAAAGGAAGAGACTGATGGGGCAGCAGCCGGAGGCTGAAATGGGACATTCATGGCTGAGTTAGTTGTGCCTGATGGCAAGGACGATGAGAGTCTTGTGAGGGGATGGAATGAACCAGGGGCCAAGGACGGCACCTCTGGGGCAGCAGCAGGTATGCCAGGGGTCCCGCTGTCCACCTGGCGGGGGCAGGCCTGAGCTCACGGCTCTGGCGGCCATGGGGCGCCATCACTCACTTGGACAAGTTGAGCTTCCCTGCGGCCAGGTGGCTCTGCACCGTCCGCCAGCGGCCTCTCCCCGCCT
>NW_006207202.1:766392-787188 GCF_000334495.1 Tupaia belangeri chinensis
CCCCGACAGGAGGGTGCCACTGGAGATAGGCACAAGGCAGCCGGGCCAGAGGGGCACCGGGGTGGCGGTGGGGAGGGAGGGCAGGTCACAGGTGGGGGTGGGAGCGGAAGAGGAGGAAAAACAATGACAGATAAAAGGAAGAAAGAGACAGTGAGAGAGGAGGAGAGAGACAGACGGACAAGAGACAGACAGAGAGAGAAAGAGAGAGAGAGACGTCAGCGCGGCAAATGGGTTAACAGCGGAGCCTGCAGAGAGGAGAGAGGGGACCGGGCGGGCTGGGGTCGGAGAACAACGCACCACGACAACGGAGGGGGGCCCCTCCCCACCGCCTGGGGGAGCCACCACCACCACGGACCACCGAGCACCGAGCACCGAGCACCGAGCAGCCAGCACACAGCAGCAGGGAGGAGAAAGCGAGCCGCCACCAAGAGGGAGGGACCAAAACGGGCAACCCCATCCTGACTGCGGAGGGCGGGGTGAGGGCCCTGGGACCAGCTGGGGGCCAGGCGTGACTGCGGAGGGGGCTCCTGCATGGCTGGCCCTGGGGAGGGGACAGGAGCGGGCAAGCGGATGGGGGGCAGGGAAGGAGGGCGTGCGCGGATACTCGTACATATTCAAACCAGGTAAAGTCACTCACTTGAGGGACAGTCGTGGGTCGCCATAAGGGGCGTAGGGTGAAATGTTTAGAATAAACTCCTTGGGAGGGTAGGAGCTCCATTTCTGCTGCACTGTGCTCTCATTGTTATTCCAAAAGTCTCTGTCTAGATCACTGGAGGGGCAGAGAGAGAGGGGAGAAGACAGGGAGATACAAGAAGAAACAAGAACCGCCAGTCCTGTGGGGGCAGAAGGGACGCAGGGCCCCCGGGCACGCAGAGGGCGGGGCTTCGAGGGTCTGCTCCTGCAGGAGGAAGAAAGGCAGGGGGGCACCGCGGCCTGTGCCGGGCACACGCGCACATGCACGCACACGCGCACGCACACATGCATGCTGTCATGTGCACTCACACACATACACACACACGCACTGGAGGGTCGCACAGGATGGAGGCAAACTGCAGGTAGGCAGACCGGAGCCTCGACCCTGGAAGCTGGCAGGAGACAGAAAGATGGTGAGAGAGTAGGGGATGGAGGGAAGGGGGGGTCGGGGACAACCCCTGGTGTGGCATGGGCAGGGGGCGGGAGGAGGAGAGGGTGCTGGTTTCTGCCTAGGACCTGAAAAGTAGATCAGATCCTCCTGCCAGCTTGCTGGGTTCCACCTCTCCTGGCCTCCGTTTCCCTGTCTGTCAAGGGAGGAGGTTGACGGTAACTGAGAAGCCACCAGCAGAGGTCGTCGTTCTGGAAGACCAGGGGGGCTTCTGTCTTCCACCTTCTCCCTCCTGTGCCACTCTTGGGGCGGGTCCAGCTTCCTGCCTGTCTTTCTCTCCTCCCATTGGTCTGAGGTGTCTCCTGGCCTCCTCTGCTCTCTCTCCCCATTAAGCAGGTTTAGGAGGCAGTGTTTTCATGAAATTGGGGGTTCTCTGTTGGGCCAGAAACCCTCTCTTTTCATTGCAAATGTGGTTGAATCAGTTGCTGGGAAAGGGAAGAGGTCCCAGCTCTTTGACCTTACTGAGATGATACCAAGGTCAGCAGGAGCCCCTGCAGGTCCTATGTCCTGGGGCCTGTATGGAAGGAGCCTGCCCTTCTCTGGGCACAGACAATGGGGCAGATAGCCTCAGGCCCTTGGTGCACACTGACCTGCCACCAGGGAGCCCCGCCCTATACCTCATCCCTTTCCAAGGTGGAGCTGCTGGATCCAGAATGGACTCTCCCCCAGCCTCCACTCCTCCTCATGTCATGCTTAAGGAGCAGATAAGCTAGAGCACAGAGAATGTGGGGCTTTGGTGTGGGGTGGGCAGCAGAAGCCTGAGCCAGCAAAGAGCATGGCCTAAAGCCCATGTGCCTAGGCCCAGGGGCTCCGCCAGCTTGTCAGGCTCCTGGGGCCCCAGGGCTGGGAGGACAAAGAGAGAACAACTCCAACCTAGAGGACCATTCTGGAAGGATGTCATGCCTAGCCACAGAACTGCTTCTATGGGAGGGCCCCGAGAGGAATGGTGAGGGTGGGTCTTGAGTACGCTGAGGCTGCACACTGCTAAACACCGTGGGCACTGCTGGGGGCGGCACCCCGAGGGGACTGAGCAGACTTGTTCTTGTGGGACCCACTCCTCTTCCTCCTGCTAGTTTGACCTGGATCTTGGTCCTCAAATTCAGGCTCAAGAACAAATGTCACAAAGGCAAGGGGGTGTTGAGGTGCCAGAGGCTCCAAGAAGACTATGGCCCTGGGCCTCCCAGTGTAGACAGCGCTCTCTGCCCAGAGGCCATTTGAAAGTGCCTCTGAGGGGACTCTGTGCCCAAAGCCAGAAGGGCAGTAGGGGCTGGGGGTAGGGAGGTGGAATCTACTCCAGGGGAACCTCAATTAAAGACCCTACTCCCACCAGAGATGTCCTCTGGCCCCCTTCCTCCTGCCCCTGCATCACACAAAAGGATAAATGGGGTTTCCTGCGTCAAGTATGTAAGAGACAAAGCAGGTGGAAGGCCTCTCCCTCCCAGCTCCTTCCACATTCCCAAATCCAGGGCTACCCAACCTTCCATTCTAGAGAAGACCCACCCAGGGTCATCACTGTCACTGGGTCCCTACCCTGTATTCTGAGCAGCTCCAGAGTCCCTTGGGTTTCCACTGAAATACTGGAAAAGATGATCTTTAAAAAGTTTGGGAAGTGGGACCAGCAGTTGACGTAATGGCTATGTTGCTGGACTCCCATGTAGTCGACTGCGGTTTGAGTCCCGGACCCAGTGGCTTAAACTCATGCCTGGCATGTGTGCGTGTGTGCGTGAGTGCATGCGTGCCCAACATCCAGAGAGGAGAATGGAGGAGAAGGGATTGTGGCGTGGCCATCCCCCCTGGGGGGTGATTTCTCGCCTTCTGTCTCTCTCTCTGGCGAGCACATGTGCCCTATAGCAAAAAACCTCTCCAAAAAAAAAAAAAAGTTTGGGAAGGGCTGGGTCGGCAAGTAGTATAATAGTTAAGGTGATGGACTCCCACATGGCTGACCATGGTTTGGGTCCCGGCACTGGTGGCTTGGTTTCTCACTTTCTCTTTCTCTCTCTGGTCAAATCAAAAATAATAGTAATAATAATAATTAATAAAATAAAACATTAAGATAAATAAAAAGTTTGGGAAACACAGATTCCTTTCTTGCAGGACTTCTCAGAGCCTTGAATATGGCAGTGCATATCGGTATTACCAACAGGGAGAGAGAGTGTGTAGTGTTTCCCACCATGGAATCCTCAATTCATGGAATCGACTACTGGTCACTTATGGGGCCTAAGTGCTCTGACGAACACAGTCTGGGAAGCGCTGCTGAGGAACACAGCTTCCCAGAGTCCTTGACAAGATCAGGAGGAGGCCTCAAGCCCCGGGCGAGCTGGGCTGGAAGCAGGCTCAGTTCCTGCACTCCACCCACTGGCTTGATGTCTTGCTGCTCTTCTCTGGCAAGAGGCAAAGGCCCAGGAACCTAGGGACCATGGGTGTGCCTCCTGCCCCCATGGTGGAGGGTCTGACCGCTCTGCAGGGAAAGATTGTGGATGGTGGGGCTGCAGGACCACAGAGAGGTGGGCAGGACTTTGACTTGGATAGGCCTGTGGGCGCTGGCCCCAGCCTGGCAGATGCACACCCTGCTGCCCTCCCCCTGCTTATTGGGAACCCTGTCTTCTCTGGTGCTCCTGGCCCTGCAACATGCACCCCAGTTCAGGAAGCTTTTGGTCACCTCGCTGGGTCGGGTCCCTTGCACTGGCCATAGCTGCACATGGCCTGGCTTGGAGGCAGCGCAGGTGCTCAGCTGGCCCTGCGCTCCCCTGCGTGGCCCCTCCATCTTCAGAGAGCCGAGGCCTGCACTCTGCAGCAGCCCCTGAGACCTGCCAGTTCCTGGCTTTGAAGACAGGAGAGTGTGCAACCAAACCCAGCTTCAAAGGCTCCTGCTGCTGCTCTGGAGCCTCCTCCCACCCCCAGCCTCAGCCTGGCCCACCCCTCCACTTGCCCCCACCCCAGACATACACCCACAGCTTCTGTGAAGACCTGAAACAGGGTCAGAGCAAGAGATGAAAAAAGAGGAGGGCCAGGCAGGGAGCCCTCAGGAGTGGGGGAGGAGGGACAGGAAGAAGGGAGAAAGAAGCACAGGGGACTGGCAGGGGAGCGGGCTTGGAAAGGGGAGGCATGGAAGGGGCTGGGGAGGGCAGCTGGGGCCTTGAGTTGAAGGAGGGAAGGGGTGCAGAGGGCCTGGGAGGGTGCTCAGTTTCCAGGCAGAGCCCCTTGGCTAGCTGGCTTGGCCCTGGCCTGGCGAGGACACAGGGCCAACCATCCCTACCTCAGCTGGCAGCCTCCCAGTGCAGGCTTGGGTTCACAGAGAGGAAAGGGTGGGGCCCCTGGCCCCTGGGCACAGAGTCCTCCAGAACTTGGGTCCCCTGAGCTCCTAGTCAGGTGGCCAGGGAGCTCCTTCTGGTGTCTCCTGGGGACCCTGCAGTGGACTGGCCAGGGGGTCTGCAGAGGGAAGGCAGACCTCCCAACTGAAGCAAAGTGGGGACACCTGGGCAAATCAGGGCAGAGAGACGTGTGGGGGAGACTTGGGGCAGCAGGGGGGAAGAAGCCCTTTCCTCGTCATTCTGCTTCCCGCATGACCCAGCTCCAGGGCCAACTGGGGCCCAAGGCTTGTCTGCCTCCCATTCCAGGGACCTGAGAAAAGAAGTGAGTCCACTAGAAGGGGTTCCCCAGCCCTGGAGCAGGGACTTGGAGGTCCAGGGCAGTCAAGGAAGGGCTGGGGACAGAATATGTGACGGAGGGCCAGGTGGAAGGCCTGGCTACCAGGTTGGTATAGGGCACGGATAGTGCGGGGGGGAAGGACAGCCAGAAAAGGGGCTGGGGCTTGAAACATTGAGAGGGCCTGCAGAGCACAGGCAGAAAAGGTGGGGCCCTAGGGCCACCTTGAGGTGTTGGGAGTGAGCGCACACGTGTTTGTGTGTGTGCACACTCATGCACGTGCGTGACATCAGGGTGTGAGGGGGAACTGAATGTGTGGGAGGCCAGGTCTGGGGGTGTGCAGAGGGGCTCTTCCCACCTGGGCTGCCTGCATGCCCCCACCCCAAACTGGCAGCCTGGCACCTACTTGATGGCCTTCTTCTCACTGCGCCCACGCCCTGAGTCTGGCGTGCCCACCGTCTCCAAGGAGTTCTTGTAGCGTTTGCCCTGTGGAGATAGCACCAGGGTCACTTCTGGGGGACAGGGTTGTATTTTTCCCCCTCCCCCGCAGAGGATGGACCCCGGGGAAAAGGACGTAGGAGTCGAGCCTGGGCAGCAAAGTGCCATGCCAGCGTGTGAGGGTGGCACCCTGTGAGGCACCTGCTCCCCGCCCTATAAGGCTCTGGACCTGTCCCGCCCCCTCGACCTGCAGTTCATCCCTGACCCTCAGGGATCTGGCACCTCCTGTCTCCTGGGGCTCTGGCCTGGCTCCCAGAAACGGCTCCCTCTGCCACAGACAGACGGCTCTCAGGCGCCTGGCCACGTCACACTGTCCACGTCACCGCCCCCAGATGGTGGGGGTGGCATCCTGCAGGGCAAGGTTGGCAGCGGCCAGTGACGTGAGCGGCGGGGGCGGGGAGAAGGCCACATGCCCAGTCCTGCCCAGGGCTGGGTCCTTCACTATCTGGGGGTCCCCAGGGAGCTCTCAGGCCCTGGGGCTGGGAAGTAGGGGCAGGGCCTTTTTTAGAAAGGACCTTCAAGAAGAGAGGCTGCCTGCTGACCCTGACGAGGGTACTGGGGGGCAACCTGATGGCCCCCCCAGAGTTCCTCATGCCAGCATGAGGAAGAGAGAGGGGAAGGGGACAGGAGGGCAGCCCAGGCCCCCCAGGTAAAGGAAGGGCCACGCTGAAACGCCAACTGGACCTGCTGCTGGGAAGGTGAGCACCATTCACCTTCTCGGTGTGGGTTTCTAAATTTAGCTCATGCAGAGCCCGGCCCCATTAACATTCCTGGCTGCCACCAAGCGTCCTCACGCGCACCCATGGGCCACGGGCCTGGGCCAGGCCCAGGGCTGACGGGAGCAGAAGGGAGGATGGGGGCTATGCAGTGCCGGGCTTCCTTGCCCTCTAGCCCATTCTCCCACTGGCACTGGCCTCCTCCTGCCCTGCTGAGTGGGGACAGACAGACAGACACACACACACACACGCTCACACATACACATGCACACACGCACACGCTCACACATACACACGCACACACTCACACTTCTCCAACGTCCCATCATGTGCACAAACACTACAGCCACAACAGCCAATTAGCCCATCCTCCCTTAAGCAAAATGAGAGCCGCCGGAGCCGCCTTCCCGGTGCTCCTGCAGCTGCAGCCCTTGCCCGACAGAGGCCACGGACTTAGCATTTGGGCAGCAAATACCCGGGGAGGCCAGCTTTGGGGGGGAGGCCCTGGTTTCCAGCACCCCTCCATCTCAGGGGCACCTGCGTCATCCTGGCCAAGTCCCTCCCCCTCTCTGGCCTGTCCTTCCTCCTTTCTGGAAGAGGGTGGCGTCACCAGGTCAGTCCCAGGACTCCTCCTCCTTCAAGGCTCTCATCACAGACATCGTGGTTTCTGTTTATCGGCTTCAGCTTCCGTCCGCCAGAATGCAGCCCCATATGGCAGGGCTGGATGGTCTCTAGTACCCAGTGTAGGACCTGGTACCAGGTGGGCAGTTCTCAAAAGTCACCAACCGGAAGTGCCCCTTTTGTGTCCTCAGCCACCCTGGGGGCTGGGGTGCCCACTGTTGTCCTGGAGCCTAAACATTTAGAGTTAAAAAACAGAGGATGGATTCTCTGGATTCACAGAAGCTGCCCTCTCTCAGGCCTGCCTCTGATCCTGCCCATCAGGAGCCAGAATTTCTTTCTTCCTTTCTTTTTTTTTTTTTTTTTTGGAGAGGTTTTTGCTATAGGGCGCATGCACTCTCCAGAAAGACAGAGAGGGACAGAGACAGAAAGCGAGAAATCACCCCCCAGGGGGGATGGCTACACTACAATCCCTTCTCCTCCATTCTCCTCTCAGGACCTTGGGCACGCACGCACACGCACCTGGTGTGAGTTTAAGCCACTGAGTCCGGGACTTGAACTGTGGTGGACTACATGGGAGTCCAGTGACATAGCCATTATGCCAACTGCTGGTCCCAGGAGCCAGAATCTTGATCCCAAACAAGTCCCACTTCCAACTGGAAAGATCGGGCAGAGCTGCTCTCTGGTGGCCAAGGGCCCTCTCTGGCAGGAGCCCGGCAGTGTGGTGCAGGCAGGCTCAGAGAGCATCCCTGACCCTCCCCCTTTCCTTCTGTTCTGAGCAGGAGAACTTGTCATGGTCAGCAGGGCAGGGCTGGGGTCACTGTGTCCATGCCCAGGGCATTCTGGGAGCCTCTGCCTTCCTTCTTCCTTCCACAGCTCAGAGAACCTCCCCCTGTTGCAGGAATTGGGGTACCGTGGGGGACAGGAGCAAGGGCACGACTTGATTTGGGGGCAATGGGACAACTCAAGGTAATAGGAAACCCAGGAGGGTCCAGGAGACATCAGGCAGCCCCAAAGGAGCCCAGTACCACCAATCCGCTCACCAGGAAGGGGGTTAGCCAGGCTGATCCGGAAAAAGCCAGCCGGAGATTAAGGAAGTTATTAATGTTTGGAAATGGGATCTGGGCTGTCAGGGTATCACGTCACTTCTGCTGAGGGGACAGGCAGGCAAAGGACAGCCCAGGGTGGATGTAGGCATTTTAAAGACCCTTCCATGGAGCAAGGAGACAGCCTGGGCCAAAGCTTCTTGACGTCTGAGACCCTGAGGGCAGGTGGGAGGAGGTGGTCGGGTTTAGCAGGCTGGGACCAGGGAACATTTATCAAGAGCCAGTCACGGATAGACCGTGGTCTGGATCCCTGAGAGGGTTCCCAGCTAGGGACTAGGGGCAGGGGCTGGGACCAAGGAGGAGGCTACTTTGTCATCTCTCAGCTGCATAAGTGACCTCCTGTGTTCACAGCCCCCAACCTGCTACAAAAGCTGTCATCCTGAAGTCCTGCCCCAGGCCTGGCCCCTGATAGGAGATTAGAAGTGATGGGAGTAGGGACCAGTTGTCCCCTCATCTTGGAAGGTGCACACACACACACAGGTGCACACACACTGCAGCACACAAGCAGGGGAGTCTGCCTGGCGGGCAAACCTCAGCATTAGCTCACACAGGAATCTGAGGAGATGGTCCAGATCCCCCTGCTCAGGGATGAACAGACACACACACACTCGCACACACACACACACACACACACACACATACACACACACACTGCACCAGTACCTTCAAAGTCAACACACTCAGCACAAGCCCCCACCACCACACACAAACACACGCAAGGTCACCTGCAGAACTTGTTCATACAATTTTTTCCCCCGCCTTAAAATACAGACCGAAAGAGCCTAGCGGGCCCTGCAACAAGATGCACAGGGCTGCAGTGCGCACTCAGCCACTCCCGTGGCCTCGGAGGACACTTGCACACTAAGGCACGTGGCCAAGCCCCCTCCGCCACCTCCCTGAAATTCTGAGACAGATGCAGACACAGGGAACCCAGGAACAATGCAAGGCAGCCAGCCCGGTTCCACACCTGCACGCAGGGAGCAGGCCAGGTCACGCACACACTCACAGTCACTCGCACACGCACAGAGCTGGCCTTCGCTATGGTTCCTTCCTGCCATGGGGCGCTGTCTGAAGTTCCCCTGGGGGAGGGGAAGAGACTGCTCCCAATCCCCAAGTTTGCCTATCCTGAAGAACCTGCTAGGCTGTTGGCCTCTTGGGTCTTCCCCCCCAGGTCCTTCAGAGGATCCCAAGGGTATCTGCCCCTTTTCTTCCTCCACTGGAGTGAGGCATAAAGCCCCCCTCCCCCGCCCCCATTCAGTGCCCACAGCCACAGCCCGCGCCCTTTGTCCTTAAGGCCACTCTGTAGCTGGACTGGAAGAGAATGGCATTCTCAGATGTGGCACCCTGCACCCACTCCCACTATTCTCAACCTGGGATGGGGGGTGACGCGACACTAGCGAAGACCCTGCACCTCTACACCTCAAGGTCCATCGTCGGGGTCTCCCCTGCAGGCCCCCCAAAATCCCACTGAACTTCCGGGCAGCGATAGCAGGACCCCAGCTGAGGGGCGTGGGAGTAGGGGGCTCTTGCTGAGCTCGGCTCTCTGGGAGCTACCGGCTGTGGGCTGGGAGGAAGGCTGAGCCTCGCTTCCCCTCCCGGCGCCCTCGAGTGATGAATGTCCCTCCTGACGGTCTCGTTACTTATTGATGGCCTAATCCTGCTCGTTAATTCCCCAGCCCTCGTTAAAAATGAAAAGAAGCCGTTTGTGCTTGTACAAACCCGGAGAACCAGGATGGATGTGCGGGCGGCTGGGGGGTGGGGTAGGGCGGGCGGCGCTTCCTCATTGGCCAGGAAACCGGGCTCGGCCACGCCCACCTCGGGGGCCTCAATTCTCAGTCTGCGCGTGTGTGCCTGCGGTTCTTTATGCGGGAGGTGTGTGTGTGTGTGTGTGTGTGTGTGTGTGTGTATTTGCAAGCGTGAGAAGGCCTATGAGACCAAGTCTGTCCACGTGTGGCTCTGGGTGTACACAGGGAATGGGGTCAACACTCAGGCAAATGCAGGGCGAGCATGCGAGTGCGTGTGGTGTGGATTTCCAAGGAAGTGTGTTTGACTATGTGGGCAGGTGGGCCATGGGCACGCGCACTCAGGGAGAGAACTCACGAGTCTGTAATTGTGGGGGCGGGGTTGAGGGTCAGGCCCCGCCCCCAGGGACCCTCCGGAGCCTCACCAGTTTGCGCTGACACCAGTGGCAGAGGCCGCATAGGACGACAGTGACGCTAAGGCTGACGGTGATGATGGCAGAGACCAGCAGGACATCGCGGGTGGGCGCCCCTGGGGAGGACATGCACAGGTCAGACCCTCACTGGCCAGGGCCAGCCACCGCCCTGCAGCCCAGAGCTCCCAGAACAAACCACCTGCCCTCTGGCCCCAGCGCTGCGAGATCTGAACTCAGGTTCTGCTCCCAGCTTTACTCTGCTGCGTGAACTTGGGAAGCCCCTTCCTCTCTCTGTGCCTCAGTTTCCTCACCTAAAACGAGGAAATTGTACCAGCTGGCATCTCTCTTGGTCTCTCCCTAAAGACCTGTGTGAGACCATGAGATCTGTGCCATCCTCCAAACTAGTCACCCTCCCAGGGAGAGGTCAAACGTGCTGCTCAGCTCAGTTGGCATTTACCAGTCCGTCAAATCCCTCTGCAGGAGCTCTGCTTCTCAAGGCCTTCCTGCCCCACACTCTTCCATCTCCCTGCCCCGCTCCTCTGAGCCTCTGACAGCTCCAGCTATGTTTGCCCAGAGGGTTATTAGTTGTTGCAGTCCCTCTAAGCCCATCTGCCTCATGGACACTAACAGATCCTCCTGGTATGTGGCCAAGACTCAACAGCCACACGTGTAGTCAAAGAGGAAGCTCTGGAACCCCTCGACCAGCTGTTGCCCCCTGTAGCTCTGTTCTCCCTGGGCCGGAAGCCCACCCATCTAGCCTCTCCACTCTCCATTCCTCAGCCCAACTTGGCCGGCCCACTGTGTGCAACGTCTTAAGTGCCCACAGTGGGGGGACACCTGGCAGCACATGTTCCAAGCACGGAAGGTCATACGCTTCGGGAGTGGGTATGACGCCTCTCACAGAAGAATAGACCTGCCCTGGGAGGAAAATCACAGGTTCTGTCTAAACCACACCTCTTCCACTCACAGAACCACTCACTTTTCTCCCCGCAAATGCAAATTAAACCTTTTTCCCTGCCTTCCTCACAGGTGGTTGCAAACATTAGCCCAAACCAAATGTAAGGAAGGAAAAACACTGACCAGAAACTGTCACGTGAGGGTGTGAGTGGAGAGAGAAGGGCATGGATCGCCTGTGAATTGTGAATATGTGTGCACAGCGATGCCTCCAGAAAACAGGGTGATACCACCTATTTACAGAGGAGCTGTGTGGTGCTAATTAACAGTTGGTGATGGGGCAAATGGGTGCGTGGTGGTTAAGGCTCTGGACTCCCATGTGGCCAACCGTGGTTCAAGTCCTGGAGCCAGCAGCTTGAGACTTAAGCTGGGTGCATATGTGTGCATGCCCCAAATCCTGAGAGGACAATGGAGAAGGAATTGTGGCATGGCCATCCCCCCAGGGGGTGATTTCTTGCTTTCTAGCCTCTCTTCCTTTCAGTCTTTCTTGCTCAACCGTGGAGCCTCATGGAGGAGAGTCCATTGGGCACTCTCAGTTCTCATGGCCCCCTAGACTCCTCCCATCAATGCTCCAGCACCCTAGGCAGCCCGTTCACAACCTCTTCTCACTAGGTTCCTGCTTGGACCCCACCTTTCTCTTCCCAACTTCCTAAGCTGTTTAGCACTGGGGAAGAGGCACCCGTGCCCAGCCCCCACCTGTCTTCCTGCCAGGCCAACTGAGTAAGTCCCCTCTTGAACCAAGTCTGCAGCCTCACGCCCAGGAAGGCCCTGCACCCAGGTCACCGTCAGCCTCAGGGCCCTCAGCACTCGTGAGCTTTGACCTGAACAAACCGCCACACTCCAAGGTCTAGTCCCTTCTCCAATCTGAGGGGCACAGCTCAGCATGGTTGGAGGGACCACATTTGTCCAAGTTTTCAGGCCAAATGAGAGGTCTAGATTTTTTAAAAAGAAAATATATGGGAACCAGCAGTTAGCGTAATGGCTATGTCGCTGAACTCCCATGTAGCCAACTGCAGTTTGAGTCCCGGACCCGGTAGCTTAAACTCATGCCAGTTGCATGTGCATGTGTGCTCAACATCCCAAGAGGAGAATAGAGAAGGGATTGCGGCATGGTCATCCTTCCTGGGAGGTGGTTTCTCGCTTTCTGTCTCTCTGTCTCTCTCTGTCTTTCTGGTGAACACATGCGCCCTACAGAAAAAAAAAAAAAAAAAAAAAAAAAAAAAAAAAAAAAAAAAAACCACCAAAAAAAAAAAAAAAAAAAAAAAAAAAAAAAAACAAAAAAACCCCACAACAACAACAACAACAAAAAAACCCCCAAAAAAAAAAAACTAAAAAAAAAAACCCTCAAAAAAAAATCCTCAAAAAAAAAAAAAAAGAAAATATGATAGAGCACATGCATGAGAGAGAGAGAGAGAGAGAGACTCTCTCTACAGGGCTTGGTCATGCTCTAATCCCCTTCCTCCAGTCCTCTAGCCTCCGAGGATGCTAAGCACTTATGCAGGCATCCCACCTGTTTTCAGGCCCGCTAGACTGGAGACTCAAACCACGGTTGGCATGTGACTTCTAGCTCTGCAGCCCTGCAACCCACTGGTTATGTCACAGAAACTGGGCTGGTCTTTGTCTTTAACCTCCAGGCTTCTGAGGGACAGTAAGGGCAGGGCCACGTGAAGACTACCGCTCAAACGGGAAAGACAGGCAAGAATTCAGCTAATTGTTTCCTTGCATGACACCTGCCTCCAAACTCACAAGCAGCAGGACACTCAGCCTAGGGCTCTAGACTCCAGGACTTCAGAAAGACCCTAGTGTGAGTACCACCTCTGCCTCCTAAAAGCTGTGTGGCACTGGACAAGCGTCTTAACCACTCAGTGTCTCATTTACTCTTTCGTGTTTTTAAATTTTGTTATAGGACATATATGCTCACCAGACACACACACACACACACAGAGAGAGAGAGAGAGAGAGCACTCCCTAGGGGGATGGTCACACTGCAATCCCTTTTCCTCATTGTCCTCCCAGGATTTTGATTGTTTCTTTCTTTTTATTATTAGGTTTTTGCCATAGGACGTGTGCACTCACTGGAGAAAGACAGAAAGAGGAAAGTGAGGAATTACTCACCCCCCAGGATGGGTAGCTACACCACAATTCCTTCTCCTTCATTCTCCTCCTGGGATTTTGGACATGCGTGCATACATGCTTGGCATGATTTTTAAGCTACCAGGTCAGGGATTCGAACCACAGTTAGCTGCTGGGACCTGCTCGGCTGCTCTCCACAGTTGGCCATGTGGGACTCTAGTACCTTAATTTCCATGCCATCTGCTGACCTCAGCCTCTCAAGATTTTCAAGCTCCCAGGCCAGGGGCTCGAACCATGCAGTGGGCCAGGCAGGGTCCACCATGCCACTGGCTGGCCCCATTTACTCCCGTCTAAACTGAAGTTAATAACAGTGCTTACCCCATGGGGTTTTTGTCAGTACTGGGACACTGGAAAAGTCATGAAGTATTTTTCTGTTTTTCTATGCAAAAATGCATCATGATTTTTCCAATGACCCAACAGATGGGGAATATTGTACTTATTGATATTTATTTCATCACAGATATAAACGATGGAATACAGAAGAAAACATGATTAACCTGGCTGGATGAGGGAGCTATCCGGGAAGGCTTCCCTGAGGAGGTGCTGTGTGGTGTGGTCTGGGGATGGAGGTGAGGGTACAACATTCTGGGCAGAGGGAAGGGCAAGAGCCAAGGCAAGGAGGTGAGAAAAGCCTCATGCACGTTTTCTGAGGACTGAAGTGGTGGAGACAGGTCAGAGAAGAGAGCCCGATGGGGAAGGCGGCTGTCTGTCAGGACCAGAGGCTTGTTTTGTTCAGTAGACCCGGGGAGCCATGGAGGGACAGGATCGGAGTGGGTACCAGTAAGCTCATGATCTGGTGGCTATATCAGGAGGCCCGTTCAAGGTCCCAGTGACACTGCACCGTCCTGGTGCACTCACCCACTCCCACCATGGACCTCTTGGCCATGGGGCGATTCCCCAAAGGGTCACTCCCCCTGGAGCTCCCTCTCTGTGTCAGACAAAGTCCTTCTCAAAAGCTGCTCCTCGATCTCCATTGTGGGCCAGAGAGTCCCTAGGGACAGAAGCCTGTCGATCCCAGAGGCCAGTGGGCATACTCTGAAAGGTTCTCAGAGACCCAAGGGAACACCCATCTCAAGCAATTATCATTCTGTGGGTACAGCAGGAGCCCTGGGCTTGGCGTCTACGAGAATCAACCTGGGCCCTGTTCCAGCAATGAACCAGTTGTGTGGCCATGGGCAAGGCACTCAGCCTCTCAGATACCCACACCCCCATCGGTAGAAGAAGTGACCCTTCCCCACTCAGATGACAAGACAGCTGTGCCAGGTGCTCCACACGCAGCAACAACCTAGTCTTCACAACCATGTTACGGGAAACTGAGGCACAGAGGGATCGACTACTATGCCCAGGGTCATCCAGTTAGTAAGTGGGGGAGCCAGCATTTGAGCCTGGGCAGTCTGGCTCAGAGTCCACACCCTTTGCATTGACATTGCCCCCACTACAGAGGTAGGCAGTGGTGGGTTTTTTGTTTTTGTGTTCTTTGGAGAGATTTTTGTTATGGGGCACATGCGCTTACCAGAGACAGTGAGAGACACAGAGACAGAAAGCGAGAAATCATGCCCCACAGGTGACGGCCATGCTGCAGTCTCCTCTCCTTCATTCTCCTCTTGGGATTTTGAGCATGTACGCACATGCGTCTGCATGAATTTTAAGCCACCGAGTCTGAGACTCAAACCATGGTCAATTACATGGGAGTCTAGCGACGTAACCATTATACCATCCACTGGTCTCCTTTAATTTTTTTTTTTTTTTGAGCGGTTTTTGCTTTAGGGCGCGTGCGCTTGCCAGACAGACAGAGAGAGACAGAGAGACAGAAAGTGAGAAATCACCCCCCAGGGGGGATGGCCACGCCCCAATCCCTTCTCCTCCATTCTCCTCTCGGAATCTTGGGCACGCATGCACACGCGCCGGGTGTGTAATTTTTTTTTAAGAATTATTTATTTTATTATGTTTTTATTTTATTTTATTATTCTTCATTTTTATCAGAGCTAGGCGGAGAGAGAGAGAGGGAGAGAGAAAGAGAGGGAGAGTGAGAAAGCAAGCCCCCAGGTCCAAGACTCGAACCACAGTTGGCCATGTGGGAGTCCAACGCTCCAATCACCACACCACCTGCCGTCCCCTTAGTTTTGTTTTGGAAACCTTTGTGTCATGGGCTGACTCTCAACAGACCTCAGCGAAGGAGCCGCTCTGCCGTGTGCAAAACCGTGAGCCAGGTCCCAGGAGCAGGTCATCTAGGCACGGGTCAGCACCAGTCTCTGCACGCACATGTGTTGTGTGACATGTGAGGAAGCGGCCCCCTTCCCGGCTGCATCCCGATTCCTGGCAGTGGTTTGTACATGTGTTGTTCAGAACCCCGAGGGTTCTCCAGAATCTCTGGGGGGCCGTGGAGGTGGATGCTGAGCAGATAAAGCTGTGGTCCCTCAAGCCCACTTTAAGCAGAGCAGCTCTGCTTCCCTCTGTTTTGCATACTGGGCTGCTGCAGAACATTCTATTTCAAGAAGGGGATGTGTTGCTAAGGGAAGGTGAACCCTCCGGATCGGTGACCCTTGGGTTCCCTGTGGTGTGGGTGGATGCTGTTATCTGCCAGGCAGCTGACCCCTCCTGCCCAAGCTCCCCCGGCCCCTCAGCATCACTCAGACAGCCCCTGAGGCAGGGTGAGACAAACACTTGCCATTGCAAATTGCATTGATGTTGTAAATAAAAGTGACACGATGTCCTCAGCCAGCATCAAGTGATGTTGCCACCAAGGGGTCCAAGTGTGCCCCTGCCTGCCAGCCAGAGCCAGCCCCTCCCAGAGCATCGGGTCATTGTGTCCCTGGTAGGAAGGGACCTTGAAAGTCATGGAGTCGGGCCACATGCAAGCATCAGCCCCCTGGGCAGCCCTGTCGGTGACAGAGAGCTGCTTTTGCCGAGGTGGCCCTCCTCCACAGGCGCGGTCTGGGAGGGCTGCTGTGCCTCGTGCTGAGCAGAATCTGTCTCCCTAGAACTTTCCTCTTGGTCTTCAGCCTGCCCTCCAAAGCAGTGGGGAGCAAGCCGGCTGCCTCTGCCACATGACAGGCTTCCAAATCCTTGTCGACAGTTCTCATGTCCCCTTCGAGTCTACTCCAGGCAAAGCCGCCCCAGCCCTTCCAACCCTTCCTCGGATGACATACATGGTTTCAAGTCCCCTTATCGTCAGCATATTAACATTCGGGGAAAGAAAATATTGCAGCCCTAGTCAGCCTTCTGACAGGGCTGAGTTCCACTACTTATCCTTGGGCAGAGGAGACATCCTGGGTCCCTGGGGGCGAGATACAGACAAGGGCAGACAGATGACATCGGAAGACCTGGGAGGCAGGGGGAGCTAGGAGCTAGGCAGAGCCAGGCCTCTGGGTCCCACCCCGGGGATGTCCCGAGGGTGAGGTGTGAGCAGGCATGCCGCTGCCCCTCTGCCCAGGCCTGCGGCTGGCATGGCAGCTGGTGAGAGCGTTAGAGAGTCAATTGGGTCCTGCATTTGGCCGGATCCTGTGGGCAGACCCTGTGCTCCGGACTGTGCTACCCCCAAGGAGACCTAAGGGAAAGCACGTGTACCCTAGGGAGTGGCTCACCCTGGAGGACGGACAAGTGCCCCCTGGCGTGTCAGGCCCCAGGGCGAGGCATGCTTGCTGGCTCACCACTGGATTGCCAGCACTGAGGACAGAACCTGACCCAGCAGTTGCATAATGAATGCTGGTTGAAAGAAGGAATGCGGAGGAATCGCAGGCCTCTACGAATAAGGGTAATAGAAACCGCCCTGTATTATGCACCTACTGTGTGCTACACTCCAAGGGCCATGGAGGCAGGGGCTGTGTGTTTCTCATTCCAGTACCGCTGTGACAAACTCAGTGTCTGACACCCAGGAGGTGCTCCGTAAATATTTGTTGTATGTTCAATGCTTGCATGTGTTATCTCGTTTGTCACTCAAGCAAGATGGAAGAGAAGAGATGGGAGAGGCGGCAGGGAGAGTTTGAGAGCCTCTCTCTTCTACACACTCACACACACACACACACACACCCACACACACACACACCCACACACACACACACCCACACACACACACACCCACACACACACACACCCACACACACACACACCCACACACACACACACCCACACACACACACACCCACACACACACACACCCACACACACACACACCCACACACACACACACCCACACACACACACACCCACACACACACACACCCACACACACACACACCCACACACACACACACCCACACACACACACACCCACACACACACACACCCACACACACACACACCCACACACACACACACCCACACACACACACACCCACACACACACACACCCACACACACACACACCCACACACACACACACCCACACACACACACACCCACACACACACACACCCACACACACACACACCCACACACACACACACCCACACACACACACACCCACACACACACACACCCACACACACACACACCCACACACACACACACCCACACACACACACACCCACACACACACACACACACACACACTCCGGGATCCCTTCTGTTCTTCCTCCGTACCCAACTTTGCCTGTCAAACTCCTGGTTTTTCTAGACCCAGAGAAAACACCTCCTCCACGAAGCCTTCCTAAGTCTGCCCAATGGGTGTTAGTTTCTCTCGCCTCCGAGGTGTCATCTCTTGGTAGAGATTAAATGCCAGGGCTCTGGAGTCAGACTGCCTGGGCTCAAATTCCAGATATTCTTCCAAGCTGTGTGGCCTGATCTCTGCGTGCCTTGGTTTGCCCATCTGTAAGTGGGGGCTAAGAGCAGCACAGGTCTCTAGGGCTATCACGAGGTTTAGAGGAATTAGCACACATAATGCGCTTAGCAGTGCCTGCCGCAGAGTAAGTAGGCAATAAACGCCAGCTATTAGCATAGCATTACCATGTCATGCCCCGTTGTAGAGGTATCTAGGGCACGGAGTCGGCACCCGACGAGCGTTGAATGAAATACTGAACTGGACTCACTCTAGTTTTCTTCACAGGATAGCAGAGGTCAGGGGTCACATCTTACTCAATTCTGTGCATCCCAGTCCCCTGCCCTGGGACCTGACTCAGAGCTTGACCAGAGAAAGCATGGGTGGCACGGGAGAGGAGGTCTGATGAATGGGGGTCTGGGGTAGGGTGTGACAGCTGGAAGTCGGGCTGGGCCTCAGGTGTGAACTGCAGATCAACCGGTCTCTTGCCAGGGCTCTGCCCCACTCCCAGCTCCTTCTCATCTCCTCAGCAAGCCATGATTTATGGATGAACAGAATCACACAGGGCTGCCGGCTGCTGGGGCGCCCTGGGGAGCTGCCAGGGAAGGAATGGACTTCTAAGGGCAAGCTCACCCGCTGTCCAGGAGCCAGAGCGGGAGCAGGTACATACACACAGGTCACAGAAAGAGAAACCCCTGGCTTCCAGACAGACACACACACAGCCACGGAGAATTGCCACCCATGCACATGCTGACACACACACACACACACACACACACACACACCCATGGTCAAGGCTATGGGCCGATGCCTCCCCCACCTTGCTGTTCCCAGGTCTAGACGTTCATGCCCCTGCCCCGGCCTGGAATCCTCTCTCCATGAATTTTCTCCCATCAGTCTCCTGGAAATCTGTCCGTCAGAGGCAGAGCAGTGCGACGTGCAGTAGACGTGAGGCAGATGCCCCGGGCTCAAGCGCCTGCTCTGCCCCTGGCCAGCTACAAGACTCAGGGCAAGGCCCATGCGGGGTCTCAGTGCTCTACATTCAGATGATGGTAATAACCACCCTGGGGTACTGCAGGATCAAGTAATGGTTGACAGTCATTGAATATGCGCAGAGTGGCCGGCATCTTTGGGTTGTGCCAGGACGTCTCCGCTCCATCTCCGCAACCGCAGACCCTTACATCCCCATTGCACAGGGGAAGAAACCGAGGCATGAGGAATGAAAGGTGCTCGAGCCTGTCCTTTCCCCTTCGAGCCGAAGGGTGCAACAACACCCTGTAACGCGGACGCTGCACGATTCAGCCACACCCGCCTTACCTCCTCCCCGGAGCAGGCCAACTTCTCTCACAGCTACGAGGCTTTGCATCAGCCCTTCCCTGCCTAGAATGCCTTTTCTTCCATTCTGCATCCCCGAGGGACCTAGACGAAGATGGTCTCCATTCCCTCCCACAATCCTTTCTCCTCTGTAATCATTACAACACACCATTTGGGGTTAATAACCAGCTCTTTCTGTGTCGTCCCCTCACCGGGAGCACCTCAGAGCTGAGATCCCAGATCAGTCAGCTCTGAGTCCAAGGCCTAGTACATGAGAAAGAGAGTGGGGAAGTCATCGTTAAGCAAATGCATCGAACTATTCAAGGTCCAGGTAGGCCCACCTCTGCCAGGAAGCCCTCCCCAACGGCAGACACTCATAATAGCAGTCTCTTCCTTTTCTAAGGGTCAACCCATCCCCCAGCAGGGGCAGTGGGATGACAGCCTGTCTCCCCATTGTGCAGGGCCTTCCACAGCTTGTAGCCCAGACCACAGTACAGCGAAGCTGCAGGACGTACTAGAAATCTGTGCGCAGAGGCTCCTCCCAGAACGCGCCTGCGCTTACGCTCCCGGATAGTGACACGCACACTCCCTATATCCAGAGCCCTTTCGGACCTATGCCATCACCCCGAACCCTCCTGGGCCGCTCTCCCTTCCAGGCATCCCCAGATCCCAGACTTCTGCCCTCCTTACCAAGGGCCCCAGTCACAGTAACTAACATGCTCAATGTTGAAGCATGCCCATAGTCCTCGGCAACTCTCTGAAATGCTCTAATGCTCAGTTGACAAAGAAGGGAAGTGAGGCTCAGAAGGATTGCCTAGGGGACCAGCAGATGGCATAATGGTTATGTCGCTGGACCCCCGTGGAGTCTATTGTAGTTCGAGTACCAGACTCAGCGACTTGAAACTCATGCCAAGTACATATGCATGGGTGCTTGAAATGCCAAGAGGAAAATGGAGAAGGGATTGTGGCATGGCCATACCCTCCAGGGGGTGATGTCTCACTTTCTGTCTCTCCAGTGAGCACATGCACCCTATAGCAAAAATCTCTAAATTAAAATAATAATAATAATAATAATAATAATAATAATAATAATAATAATAAGTTGCCCAGGAACACACAGCATAGAAGAAGTGAAGCCAGGATTGGACCTGAGGTCTGCAAGACTGCGAACCCTGCAGCTCTCACTCTCGTTCCACCCTAGGGAAGTTATGCCTGAAACAAGTCACACGGAGGCGAGAGGGAAGAGAAGAAAGAAACCAAGCAAACCCAAAATAAAAGCAGCTAGGGAGGGGGCCGGCTGGTGGTGTGGTGGTTAAGGCAGCTGGATCTCACATGGACAACTGTGAAGTTCAAGTCCTGGAATAGCGGCTTGAAAAAATATGCTGGGCACGTGTGCCCAACACCCCGAGAGGAGAATGGAAGAGAAGGGATTGTGGAATGGCCATTCCCCTGGGGGGTGATTTCTCACGTTCTTTTTCTTCAGAGAGTGCACCTGCTCCATAGCAAGAACAACACCACCACCACCACCAACAACAAAAACAAACCAGCACACGAACAGCCAGGGAAAGCGCTCCCACTTGTCCAAGAATTTTCCCAAATAGAGCCATTTCTGAGTTACCGTAAGCACTTCGGAGACCCCTCTGACACACACTTTCCTGGGGCCCTTCCCTCCTCCACAGGCTCAGGCTTTGGCTTTGGCGAAGCACCATCGCATCGAGAGGCTCAGTCTGCTTAGAGGTTCCAGAACAGGCTGGGGGATG
>NW_006207202.1:796067-807283 GCF_000334495.1 Tupaia belangeri chinensis
ATTAAAATAATAATAATAATAATAATAATAATAATAATAATAATAAGTTGCCCAGGAACACACAGCATAGAAGAAGTGAAGCCAGGATTGGACCTGAGGAAGTTCAAATCCTGGACTAGCGGCTTGAAAAAATATGCTGGGCACGTGTGCCCAACACCCCGAGAGGAGAATGGAAGAGAAGGGATTGTGGAATGGCCATTCCCCTGGGGGGTGATTTCTCACGTTCTTTTTCTTCAGAGAGTGCACCTGCTCCATAGCAAGAACAACACCACCACCACCACCAACAACAAAAACAAAACAGCACACGAACAGCCAGGGAAAGCGCTCCCACTTGTCCAAGAATTTTCCCAAATAGAGCCATTTCTGAGTTACCGTAAGCACTTCGGAGACCCCTCTGACACACACACACTTTTCCTGGGGCCCTTCCCTCCTCCACAGGCTCAGGCTTTGGCTTTGGCGAAGCACCATCGTAGACAGAGGCTCAGTCTGCTTAGAGGTTCCAGAACAGGCTGGGGGTTGGGTGCCTGGGGCCGGGCAGGCTGGGTGTGAGAAGATGGGAGAGCCCCAGGACTCGCCCGGGGCCTGTCTCTGTCCAGAGCACTGACGAGGGTGCAGTCAGTGCTCCCGAGATGAGCGGAGCACTGCTGGGGGTGGTTGGGGCTACGTCTGCCAGCGCCTTTCCATCCTGAGCCACCTCCTCCCACCCGATTCTGCGCTACTTGTCATGCCCCGCCCAAGACGATGTTCCAGGTGGAAAGCGGAGAAAGCCAGCGTCACAGGTTTGCATAGGAAGCACCCCTCCAGTGCACGCCAAGCAGATGGAAACCGCGGAAAGTGAGAGCGGCTTACGAGCAGGCAGAACCTACCAGCCCCAGGGCGATTCAGGCATGGGAAAAGGGTTCTTACCTAGCTCTTCCCTCCCCTCCATTCCAATACATATAAGAAAGCCAGAAAGAAGTAGGGTTTGGGGAGGAAAGAACAGCAAACCAATAAGCTAAACCCTGAACCCCAGACTGCCAGGCAAGCTCTGAGCCTCACCATGATTCTGACCTATCTCTGCTCTAAAGTTTCCCCTTCCTCGCCACTCACCTTGGGAATGGGGTGGCTCTTTCCTTGCAAGTGGAGAAGGAAAATGAAATGGGCAGAGAGAAAGAAAGAAGAAAGGAGGAGAGAGAACCCAGCACTCACTGCCCAGAGAAGCTGGGCCTTGACCCTATCCCCCGCTCCACCGCCCTGCGCCTTCTGGAGATTCTGTCTGAGTGTCCTTCAGAAAGCAGTGGAGGCACCCACAACCCTCGGGCCTCACCTGAGGTGGGAACAAGTCTGGAGAAAGAGGGGGCCCAAGGGGAATTGTTTCGGAAAGTTACAAGTAGCTGAAAATAGGGGCTTTGCACGAGCAAGCCTCCTCAACCTTGACTGTAATAAAAACAGATAATGCGTGAGTGAGCGGGGAGAGCGTGCTGGCAGGGGCCGCAGAGGCCGGCTGGATGCAGACGGTTTAGAATTCAGAGGAGATGCCAAGTGAGTAAACAGCGAATGAAGGATTATCCGGATGGGCCAGGAGCTGTTCCAGCAAGAAATTGGAAGGGGACATGACGGGATCCACAAGCATTCTGACTCCTCGTCAGTGAGTGAGGTCTGGCGAGCTGCAAGGGCCTCATCCATGTCTTCTCTACCTCTGCTCTCGGTTCCTGCAGAGAGCACGGCCTTGGCAACACTGTCTCACATTTGTACTCACAGAGCAGTTTACAAAGTGCGCCACGGGGTTACGCATCCATGTTTAATGGAGGTGGAGATGACAGGGCTAGCTACTGACCTCCTGGTATCTGGTGAACCCTCCCCTTGCCAATGCCACTCCCACCTCCCACAATTCCTGGCTTAGGGATGCCTGGTGCATCTGGCTTCAGTTTTCAGCCTCAAAAGAGGGGTGGAGAAGACAGGTCACCTGCAGATTCCAGAGATCCGCTGAGGCCAGAAGTCATCAGAGTCAAAGCTCTAGAGGACAGATGCCAGGTACCAGTTCTTAGGAGGGAGCCCAGGCCCAGCCAGGAGTTAGCACAGAGGTCAGAACCTATGTCCTCCCCCTACACATTGATCCCAAAGCTGACGACCTCCTGGGCAGCCATGAAAATGATCAGGTGCATCAGTGCAGCAGGAACCCGAGGAAGGAGGAACCCAGGTGGAGGACCACTCTGCCAGGAGTGGGGAGCAGAGACAGGAGTGGGGACGTGTGATGATTAAGTGCAGGCCTTGACCACTAGTTACTCCTATGAATAATGCATCGTTGTGCCTTGGCCTAAATCAGCATCTTATTGTTATTAATAATACACGGCTACAAAGAAGCTGGGGTTGGAGCGGGGTGCTGTATTTCATTCGAGGATCTCAGAGCACTTAAGAGTTCTGCATGCTGATGACTCAACTCTACCTCCCCAAGTCACAGGCCTCCTTCAGCCAAGATACCTGTCCTACCCTCACACTCTCCCACCTGAGGCTTGGAGCCCTGAAGGTAGGAATCTTCCAGCCTGGGAGTCAAATCCCTGCCCAGGGCCTTTGGAGCGAGATGACAGTGTACTTAATCTATGGCATTTCAAGGACTTTGGGGGATGCAAGAAATCGTGTGATGCAGCTTCCAGAGATGTTTGAGGAGAGAGATAACTAGTAAGAATCCAGATGTGGGAGAGACGAACAGAGAGATCAAATCTAGTTCCTCCGCTCACCGACTGTGTGACCTTAGGCTACTCATGCACCTCTCTGGTCCTAAGCCTCATCCTTGGAATTTAGAGTGTCTGAGATTCACTTTCGGAGGTGCCGGCCTACCATATTCTGGAGTATCATTTGTACCACAAACAATAGGACGAGGCTGAGTGCGTTGCCGCGAACGCTGTCCGCGGTGCTGAAACAGCCGCCGCCTGCCCTGTCCTTGGTGCTAAGACAGAATTCAGTCAGGGGCTGCGCCTTCCTCCAGGCTGCCCTTTGCGCGGTGCCGGACGAACAGATCCGAGATACCGAGAATCTTTTTGCAACCGTAGGGTAGTGATTCCAATTCTTCCCTGACCGCCCTCAGCGGAAGCCTCAGTAGCGACCAGTCGACCTCAAGAGCCTGCTTTCCCCGAGTTAGGTCCTCAGATGCTGAGTACCGAGTCGGCAGCTCCACTTGGGACAAAAAGAGCCTCCCCGCTGTTGTAAATACCACACCCTGTTCTCTCAAGGAGAGCCCGCCGCACTGCCTCCTGGCGGTTGGCACCGGTACTGCACCCAGAGCAGGCGCACAGAAGGTCCCCAGCGGTGGCAGCGCGGGCCGGGGAAAGAGCGGCAGACGGTCCGGGCCCCCGCCACCCCCTCACCGCTCCTGGGGCAATCTGGCTCTCCGAGCGTGCAGGCGTTGCCCAATGCCTGCAAGCTCCAGCCTGTCCAACTGCGTCCTGGCTGCTTCGGGCACCATGCCGCCCCGGTCACAGCGCAGACTCAGTGAGGCTGGCCAGACCTTGGACCAGCAAAACTCCCCGGTCCCTCGTCCAAGGTGGGCAGGGCAGACTTGTTTAAACAAAGCACCATACGTCCCATTTCAGGGCCAGTCCACCAGCATGAACACAGAGACCTGTAGAAGGCCACCCCCAGAGCAGAGGCCCCATACCTCACACCTACCCACATGAGAACCTTGCCCACAGTCCCTTGAGATGACAAAGTGAGGAACTGGGGGAGAAGGCCACAAATGCGACCGGCTGCTGTTCCCCCTACCCTACCAGAGGGGGCTCTTAGAGAGACAGATCTCCTTGGTATTTCCAGGGAATGCTTGACATTAGCCTCACTGGGTGTAGAAATCCCCCTGCTTCTGAAAACAAAAAGCCAAACAAACCACCTGAGGGAAAGACCTCCAAAACAGAGCTTCTCTGGGTCTGGCAGGAAGTGCATATCACAACCTTTAATTACAGTAGATACAGTGGTAGCCTTTACTGAGCACTTACTATCTGCCAGCTATCGCGCTAAGGCTCTGCAAACATCTCATCAGCCTTACAGTCCTGCCCCCATCCCGCCCAGGGGAAGCATCTGCTTATCTTCCAGATAGGAAAAGTGGGGTTTAGCGAGGCCAAGTGACCACTTGGGATGGCAAAGCTGACAAATGTAGGGACGGGCCTAAGAAACCACGTCTGTTGCCCTTGATCTTCCGATTTGGCTACATCCACCTCCCCATTCTTCTGTGTTCTGGAGGCCTCAGTAGTAATCCCTTAGGCATCTCCAAGACCACCCTGCCCTCCACCATTCTCACCTCTCAGCTGAGAGCCACACGGAGGACAGTAACGCCTCGCACTCTGCAGCACTTCCAGCCCGCTAAGTGCTCTCATAGCCGCATCTGAACTGACCCTCGTGAGACTGATGGGTGAGGTGGCCAGGGATGGCTCCATTCTGATTTTAGAGGAAAGAAAACTAAGCTCCAAAGGAGTGAGTGGCTTATCCGAGTCACACAGTCAGCAGAACAGGGTTAGGTGAACATGGTGGGACTCTTCGCCCAGTGCTCTCTTCCCAGTTCCCCAAGGCTGGGGTCCTGGGACTAAGCCAGGCAGGGGAGGTCCTAGGGCCTGCTTCTCTTGAGGGACTTCCTGAGACCCTGACCTGGGCTGCTTCCTGCTCCTGCACCCCAGGGGCTAACACTGGCTCAGCTTTAAGTTGGAGTCTTGGAGTCTCATTCTAAATGAATTTTTTTTCCAGGCAATTACCTCCTGCTAATTAGGAGGCAAGGCTGCCAGTCCCTGGGCCCTGGGCTGACCCCTTTCTCAACTCGCAGGGGTGGGGGGCTGTGGAGGTACTGGGTAGCAGCACCAGCCACAGCAGCTGCCTGGGTCGGGCCCCTCTGGGGCAGAGGAGCTGGTGCAGGAACAAGGAGCTCCAAGGAACTGGAAGAAGGGAGGCTCTGAAGTGGGAGAGAGCCAAGGGCCAAGGAGTTGGAAGGAGCCGAGACACGCCATGCAGAGTAAGAGAGAGACCGGGCTCTGGAGCAACAAGGGGATCCAGAAAGGTCCAGAGCAATGGGGACACACTGAAGGAGGAAAGGAGGAATCTAGGGTAACGGAGAGACAGAGACACCTCTGCAGAGGGAGAAAGAGGAAGAAGGTACCTCAGGAAATGGCCAAGATTACAGAAGGAAAAGAGACAGAGAGAGGGACAGGCTGGGAGGCTACAGGAAGGGGAAGGAGAAAGGAAGGACAGGGAAGAAAGAGGAACTGCTGAAGGAAAACCCGGGGGAGAAGGAGGAGGAGTGGGGTAGGACAGCTTGGAGTGGCAGCTCCCACGGCCCAAAGAAGGGCTCTCTCTACGTCATTGTCCTTGAGCCTCCCCCAATGTCAATGCCCAGCCAGCTGGGCCCGTGTGCCCTCCTACGCAGCCACAGGTGCGGGTAGGCATGGTGGCAGGCCACCAGCAACTCAGGCCCCAGATGCTCCGCCTCCCTGGGGCAGCCAGCTGATCTGCCTCTCCCAACTTGCTACCCCTCCCAGTGGGCTGAGCTAGGGGCCCTGCTGGGTAACGAGACCACTGTGTGGTTCAACCTCTCCACTTTGAAGGGAGAACCGAGGCCCAGGGAGGAAGTGGTACTCCTCCAAGGTCACCTAGCAAGTGGGTGATGAGGCCAGATGCAAAAGGGTCTGGGCTAAGTCCCAGTGGTGGGTCCTGTTGTCTTGGGCAAAGGTGGCAACAGAAGACAAAGACAAGACTTCACTGGTAGCATGCCAGTCTGTGATCAAAGCTCTGTGGAGTGTGGGGTGGCATGTGGAAGGGAACGAGAGTGGCCAGGGGCTGGAAGGGAAGCAAAGGAAGTCACCACATATGGAGCACAGGAGGAGGGTTCTGCAAGGGCTGTAACTGCAGCTAATGCTGTCGGGCACTTACTAGGCACAGTGCACCAGCCACTGAAGACATGAAGTGCAGGAGCGCATCTGATTCCCAGTAACCCTAGAAAGTAGGTATAACTGTTATTCCATCGTAGGGAGGAAAAAGATTCAGGAGGGCTGAGCAGCTCTGTCAAGTCCCCGGAGCTAGCTAGGGCATATTTCTAACTTGGCTGGCTGGCTACTTTTGAGGCCACCACCCGGAAGACCCCTCCAACGTGGTATTGTCTGCAGATGCTGAGGCCCCTGAGTTCCCAACATCCCAGCCCAGCCCTGGCAGAATCTAGGCCCCAGATGCCAGTGGGGGCTATAGTCCTACATTGTAGGGTTTTCTTAAGGCCCTAAGAGGGATGGTACCATGAAGTCTCAGACTTGAACAAGCGCTGTCTAAAGGTATGGGAGCCTGGGTACTAGCCCTGGCTCTATTATTAATTTACTGAGTGACTTGGCCAAGTTATTTACCCTCTCTGGGCCCTGCTATTCCCACCCGTACCATCACAGGGTAGGATCAGGTAATAAGAACTAACATATACATGGTGCTATCTCTGTGACAGGGGCCGTTCTAGGGGGTTTGCATAGATCAGTTCATTGAATCCACTCAATAGCTACACATCGGTGCTATTATTAGCTCCATATTTCAGGTGGGGAATGAAGGACCGAAAGGTCAAGTTGCCCAATGCCCCAAAGGAAATCAACAAGTGGCAGATCTGGGACTTGAACCCCATACGCTGTCTACCACCTTGTATCATTTCCTTAAGGAGCCTCTCAGCCCCTGTTTGGCACACAGAGAGGTCTGCCCTTGTCCCCGGCACATGTGCACATGGGAATCCCCACATGGTCATGTGTCTGCGTGAAGTGACGTTGTCTGCTTGTGCCTCCAGGCCCGCTCCTGTGCTTTCAGCCTAGTTTCTACCTGGACTGGCCACGTCGGATCACACATGTCTACCAAACCCCAACCCCAAGAACAGGCCACCCCACTAGGCCCATGTGCAAGCATACACGTGTGCTCCTCTCTGGGTACGGCTGATCGTGGGGGCCACGTGCGCTGTTGTGGTGCACAGACACAGCAGTGACGTGGGCCACCACGCCCCTTCTCTTCTGCTCCCTTCCAGTGCCTGGGTGGCTGGTACGTCACATCCACACCTGCCAGCACCCCATCCACGCTGCTTTCCTCACGCCTCTCCCCTCACAGAAGCGGGCACCTTCTTCAGGAAGGAAGCAGACTCGGGCACAGCCTGGTTCCCACAGCCCAAAGATGCCAGCCAAGCCGGGGGTGGAGAGACAGAAAGAGGCATTGGCTGGAAGCCCTGGGGGGCTGGGGTCCCCGGATCCTATCTGAGCCTAAGCCCTCCCTTGCGGTTGAGTGATAGAGCTTAGTTCTCAAGACCCTGGAGATGCTGCCTTCCCTGTTTGTCACTGCCAGATATGGGGCTAGATGGGGGACCTAGGGACTGAGGGTGTGGCCACTGCTCCTGAGCAGGACCAGGGTGACGAGAGCTCCCCTGGCCATTACCATGGCACACACACCCCCCATTCCTGGTCCCTGCTCTCTCCTCCCCCTGCCCAAGCATCTCAGAGTTCTGGGTATTTTTAGGCCTCAGCTGACAGGCTGTGAAATCGCTCCCTTCGCACCTCCCCAACCAGGCGGGGGCTGGAGAGGGAAGAATGAGGTTGGGGGGGTGGGGGCACAGACGATTCATCAGGCTCCTCCAGGGCTGGCAGGTGCTGAGCAGGGAGTGAGGGGTTCCTCCCCTTCTCTTCAGAGCCTCCCCTTGAGTGAGAGGATCCCTCCACCTTAGTTGCAGAGAAAGAACAGAGACAGGGTGGCAAGGAGGCTCCACTCCAGGGACCTGAGAACAAAGGCTTCAGGGGACATCCCAAGCACTAAAGGAGGAGCTGGGAACAGCCTTGGAGTCCAGCTCTGCAGCCAATTCCAACTCCTAGTGCTCCCTTCTGAGTAACAGGCTGAGAGACGGGCTGGCTTAAATCCTAGTAGGGTAAGAGAGGCACTGGGCAGGGTAGCGCAGTGGTTAAGACCTAGGCTTAGGAGTGAGGCTGACTTGAAATTTCATCGCTGCTCTGCTATGTGACCTGGGTAAGACTCTCCACCTCTATGGGCCTCAGTTTTCTCATCTGTACAATAGCGATAATGAAATCTCCCTTGCAGGAGAGCTGTGAAAATTCAATGTCTGTAAAGAACAAGGAAGTCTGTGGACCCACCTGGCACTGCCAGGAGAGGCTCCCTTGCTGCTTTGCCTGAACTCCAATCCCTCCTAACTACCCCTTCTCTGGGCTGGCTTTTCTCACTGTGACCCCAAGGCAGGGTCTATAATTCAACCTGGTACCAGGCTGTTTGGCATCCATTGGACCCCCAAGGAATGCATCCCCAGCTAAGGTGAGTGGGCAGCACTGGCCACTTACCTCCCTGCTTCCCATTACAGGGCATATGCACATACATACTACGTGTGCATGAAGACCTAAATGCCAACATGTGTGTGTGTTGCCAGGGTCTCAAGGTGAGAGTGTTTGCCCTGGGATGACCCCCAAGGGAAGTGGTATGTACCTAGGCCCTTCTGTGAATGGGTCCTTGTGCCAGGGGCTGAGGGTATTAGTTGCTATGGAGATAGGTCGGCCATGGTGTGGCTCTGGAGCTCAGGCCTGCCAGCTGGTGCATGAGCTGTGTGGCTCCCCCAGGGCTTGGCCTTGATGCCCAGGGTAGGGTGTGGGAGCAGAATCCTCGGGAGCATTAACAGCCTGCCCACATGGCTCTACATCCCTGCCTGGGAGGCTTTCTCTGATACCCCAGGCATCCGGGTAAGTCCCCTGGGGGTGTTTGTTCATGCCATGTGTACCAGGCTAACCCCTGACTGCCCATTGCTCAGCATGATCTTTCCAAAGGCATGAGCCTGGTTCAGCTGGGTGCTGCAGAGCTGGCGTGGGTGCTGTGGACTCAACCCTGTGCAAGTGAGAGACAGAGGAGGGGCTGGGCAGAGGTCGGGACAGGCATGTTAATGTCCGGGCTCTACCTCCATCTACCTCCCTGCCTGCAGGCTTCCCACCTGTCACACCACCATGTTGTTAAAGTCCTTTACAGAGATCTGCAAGAAAGCCATCCATGGCTCTCCATTGCCTTAAAATAAATATATATCCAGTTTCCCTACGCTAGGCCTTTCAGAATCTGGTCTAACCTGCCTTCTCAAGCAGCCACTCCTAAGACTGTCCCCCAAAGGTCTCTCTTGCGCTATGTTCAAGCACGTGCTGCCGCCTCTACTGGCCAAGCCCTGCAAACCTCTGGGCCCTTGTATGTGCTGTCTCCACCTCTGCTTGCTCACATGGCAAGGTCTTACCTTCCTTCAAGACCCGAGGTCCTGAACCCAAAACTTATGCTCTTGGATCCCGCAAGCATGGCCGGAATCTCAGACCAGCTTCTAACTGCCAGCTCCCACTTTCCCAGGGTGGTTGTGAGGATGGACGAGCTAATGCGTGCGTGCACTCAGAGTGACACCTGGCACGTAGTAAGTGCTCGACACAGCTTTGCTCTTCTGATGGGTAACTGATTGACACTGCCTCCGTGAAGGCCTCCCCAACTCCTCCACCAAGGAGGTAGCAGGCATGGATGTGCAGGCCTCGGAGCTTCCGGAACCCTCATCCCACACATCAATCACTTGGTTCAGATAATGTTGATAACAGCTGCCGCGTGCTGAATGTTTACTATGTGCTAGGATCTCTGCGAAATGCTTTCTCCGCCTTATCTCGTCTCATCCCCAACTGCCTGGGAGGTAAGAGCTATCATCATACCCATTTCACAGAGAAGGAAACAGAGGCCAGGGCGGTGGGGTGACTTGCTCCAGACACGGTGGCATGTATCTCTCTCTGCCAGGATGTGAATGGCCAGCTTAAGCTGGTCACCTCTGGCTGCACGTCTGTAAAGTACTTAGCATATACTGAGAACTCCCCCAAATAAAGCTTGCTATCCTTATCAGGGAAGGGGATGGTATTTGTCAGGGGACCTGAGAGGACACTCCTGAAGCTGGATTCCTGCAAAGCAGAAACCTCTGCTTCTAAACAAAGCGAGGGCCCAGAGGGTCCTTTAGGCTACCAGAAGTGGGGATCAAGGATGCGAAGGACGTGTGCAGGGAGCCCTGACCTTGGCACTGGTACACCCAGGGGCTCTGAGGTGAGCAAAGGCATCAGGGGGCCATACCGGACTCAGGTTGGGCAGAGTGGAAAAAGACCTCGATGTGCTGGGCGTGCTGGCCGCCACTCTCTGGCCCTGCTGACACCACCCCGCGGTAATGAGACGGATCCAATTTGTACCCAGGGCCCCGCCGGGAGCAGCTGCCGCGGCAGGGTTTGAAGTAATTTAATTGGACACATTAGCCACACAGCTCTCTCCTCTGCTCCCCTCACGCTGAGTCTTCCACAGGCACCCCTTTGGGCCCCCATACTTCACACCAACCCACCCTGACTGGGTGCCCACTCTACCAACCAGCTAGGACCACCCATCAGCACCCCTCTGTCCTCATTCCTAGGGCTCCTGGGGCACGTCAGAACTAGACGGCTCGCTAGATCCCAAGTTCTCCCTTCACTCTGATGCAAACGGCAACGAGGGGCACCCACAGGGGCCGGAGTGCAGACGCTGCCTCCCATATCCTCAGTGGGCAGAACAGGGTCATCCCCCTTTCTCCCTCGGGCAGCCTGGAAGACCCCCACCTGCTGCACACCAGGGAGGGCGCTGAAGGAGCAGGGTCAGCAGCACCTGCCTATCCTGCTAGCATACCTGGTTTTGTCACTATTGGGATCAGTAACGCGATGGGGTAGTCCTCCTTTTAGGGTTCTGGAGTTGGGGTGCATACACGCATGGACAGAATCAGTCACGGATGAGCTCAGTATGACCCAACCAGACACACGCACACACTGCCAGGTACTCTCACAGTCATGGAAACGCCTGTATCTGTACGTGGGAGCTCACACAAACACCCCTGCAGTTATGACCACGCATGCCAGAGAGGCAGGTGAGGCCCTGCTCTGAGGCATTTGGAGACCTAAGAGGGAGCCATGCCGGCAGGTGGGAGGGTGTGGCAGGGGGCAGGCAGAGTCCCTGGAGGGCAAGGGCCCTGCCTGGATCGGTATAGGGCCGAGGGAGGGGCCCTCCCACAACGCTTTCCCTCACGGCTCCCCAGCGCACCTCGAGGCACCTCGGTACAAATACGCTCATTAGCTGCTGTTTACAGCGGCGGCCCGGCGCTCAAATGAGCACGGCTCTCCCAGCCCCAGCCGTCCAGCGGCCGCCGCCCGCACGCACACGGAGGGACACACAGAACGCGGGCCTTC
>NW_006207202.1:807935-812560 GCF_000334495.1 Tupaia belangeri chinensis
TAGGTACACACAGACGCGGCGCTTCTCCCCGCCCCGCCCTCCCCTTCCACCCGCGCTGGAGCCCCCGCATGCTCCATCACATTAGATATCAATCCCCAAACCTCCCAGCTCACCACCCAAGTCAGCTCCCGGCCCAGCCCCACAGGCCACACACCTCTCCCGGGGGCCATTCCTGGCAGCGGAAGGGAAGCGGCAGAGCAGCCCAGAGGAGGCCCGTGAGCCTGCCCACCTTCCAACCAACTGGGTCCGGAATTCCAGGCATAGGCTCTGGGCGCCATCCAGCCCCTTCCACAGGTCTCCTGCTGTCTGCCAACTCTGTTCCAACCCTTGGGGAACTCTGCTGGGTGAGACCAAAGCCCTTCCCTCCAGACACAAGTTGGCCCAGGCCCAGCGGGGCTGCCCCTGCTGCCCAGAAGGTCAAGGCCCTCCATGTCCATGGAACTGGCACAATCTTCCTGGCACCACTGGCTGGGGTTCCCTGGCAAGGCAGGCGGGCACCCGGGCTGGGCCTGGCAAAGGCTGGCTCCGGCACCTGGCCAGACCAGTGACCGCCCTGACAGAGAAAGCTGACCTTTCTGGCCACACAGGCTACCTAACGGGCACTGCTCACAGGGCAGGGGGCTGGCTCCACACCAGGTTGTCCCTGCCCACCCGAGATGCCACCATGCCTCTGAGCAGGCCATCCAGACCACCATCTCCCAGCTAAGGGTCCTCTGCTCACGACGCTGCGTCCCTCTGCCCCCCTCATCAGATCCTCTCCTGCTGTTGTCAGCCTCACTCCCCTGGGGGAAGCAGTTATTGAAAACGGTCCATCAGATTCAATAAAGATTCAAAGTCCCTGAGAGAATAGGGGTGGGCAGGGAGTGGGGTAGGGGAAAGGAGGGGAGCCACGCACGCAGCCGCCTCCCCCACCTAGCAGGGCCGTAGGGGTGAGAAGTGGTAGACCCACACCGCACTCTGTTGCCCTCAGCCCCTCGACCTGAGCTTGGGGGCAGCCCGGGGTAGGACCCAGCTGCCCAGGGTCTTTCTTTCCTCACTCAACACCCACCTGTTCCTCTGCCTTCCAGCTGTCCCCCTGCTTGTCAGCTGCTACCACCCCACTCTGGCCCACTCTCGCCCTCCCCTCTAATAAGCAGGGGCTTTGGGGCTATCTCCTTTCCCACCACCCTTCTTCAGTCCTTGAGCACCAGCCCCTTGGATAAGCCGTCCCCATAGGCCAGTGGACAGTGAGAACCAGGGTCAGGGAGGATCCTGTCGCCATGGTAACAGTACAGTTTGGGGGTGCTAGTTACTCTAGGCTGTGCCCCAAAGAAACAATCCCCTCTCAGCCTGGGTTCTGCAGCTGCCAGCTCTTGGGTCCCCCATGTGGCCCTGACCTGTTGGAAGATCATTTGCGCTTCCATCCCAGACTCCAAGCTGAGGCTACAGATCAGCTCAGAGAGGGCAGTTTGGTCAAGACGGGTAAGGGGAGAGAGGTGGGCACTGAGATGGCTGACACGTAGCCTCCCTGGGCCTCCCCACGCTCTAGCCCTGGCCCCTTGTCCTGGTGGTCCTCACGCGTACCCTTGATCTGCCCTTCCGGCCATACTCTCACTCCTGCCGCACACACCACCCATTAGCCTCCGGCTCTAACTTGTGCCCCATGAATAGAGGATTCGCCCGGACAATCCTGTGGATCTTTCTGCCTTGAGAGAGAAGATCCACCATGTCAAAGCTCCTACCCCATGCGGTATGCCTCCCACAGCCCCAGGGAGTGAGCTACCCCGCAGAATGTTTGCAGAGACTAACAGGTGGGACAGACGGAAGCTTGAAGCAATGTGACCCCCAGGGACAAGCTCCCGGAGGGCTGGGGGAGAGCAGGGCAGACACCCTCAGGACCTGACTTCTCTCTCAGCGGTTCCCTCTCTGGTCTGGCTCAGTAGCTCACCACAAGGTCACCTCTCCCTCCCTCCCTCCCTCCCTGCTGCCATCCTGCCTGCCCACTGCAACGCTGACCCCTGCAGGCCTGCTGAAGCCCTGCCCGTCCTGGGGACAGGCAGTCCAAGGGACAGAGGGAGGCCTGGCCAGGCTAGCTTCAAGATGAACAGAGATAAAGGCTGAGGGCAGGAGGAGGGCATGGAGTCTGTGGGAGGGAGTGGAGGGGAGGCTGCAGGTATGGCTGGGGAGGCTGGGCAGAGTGGGAGCAGGAGCCCATGGGTGTGCACTGGAGGGGAGCTGGTCTGCGTTCTTTGCTGCACGCCGGGTTTATTCGCACAGTCCCTTTCTTCATCTGTAAGCGGTTAGGGAGCGAGTGCCTGGGGGCAGGACCAAGTGGGGAGGAAACGACACCTGTCAGGTAAAGTCTTAGCAGCAGGCCGAGGCCTCTGGGGACCTGCAGAGTGAGTGGGATGAGAGGAGTACTATAGGGACCCTCTGGGACCAACTGGGGACATGGAGGACCAAGGGAGGATGGGAGATGGTTATTGTTACATTTTTTCTCTTTAAACAATTACAGTTTCTTATTTATGTTTAATTGTTGTATATCTTCATGGAGTACAATATGGGTTTTCAAAGCATGCGTGTAATCGGGCCACAGGTGTTCTGGGAGCGGGAGGAGGCGATTGAGATATAAAAGGTACTGGTCCCTGGGGGACCAGGGGGGAGAGGAGGGACTGGCCTGACTCATAGGAGTTGATTTGCATATCTCACTCCCACCTGGTGCCAGCCAAAGGGGAGAAACAAGGGGCAGAGCCCTGGCAGGGGGAGCACAGTCTTGGGGGGGCCTTGGGTGAGCTGGGGAGAGAAGTCTGACCTGGAGCTACAGGTAATATGAGGTAGGCAGAGAGACCAGGGGGCAGAAGACAGACTGAGGTCTCCACCTCCTCAGAGATCCCCCAGAGAACTAGGACCAAAAGCAGGATCCACCCTCTTCAGCCCATTTCTGACCCCGCCCAGCCTGGGGCTCACTGGGGAAGTAACCCTCGGGCCAGCCCCCTTCCCAGTCAGAGCCGACCCTTCCAGGGGCACTGGTGGCCCCCATAGCTCCAGCTAGAGTGGGCGAGACAGATCTCAACACCAGTACGGGAGGGCCATTCAAGGAATGCCATTCAAGGGCGAAAGGTCTCAGGGCTGCCAGCATGCCAGGGGCAGCACTGGACTTCAGGCCCTTTGCCCAGAAGATGCCAAGCACAAGCTGGCCTCCATGGAGAGGGCAGAGGTGCTTGGAAGAGTGGTGATGTCATGGTGCCCAGGGGTGGGAAGGAAGAGGAGGGAGGGAAAGGGGACAGGGGCATGGCCCCAGGCCAGTGGCCTAACAGGAGATGAGGCACTGCCATGGACGAGGGAAGAGGCATGTCCTCGCTGCCTCTGCCCTTTGCATCCTCGCCCCTCAGAGTTCGAGTCTGGACTAAGCTGTGGGCTTCGGAGAGAGTGAGCCAAGCAAGAGGATGTTTCTGCTGTCTGCCCTTGGTCCGAGTGCTGGAAGATGCCAGGGGAGGTGACCTGGTCCGGACAGGTGAGGAGGGGGCTCTCCAAAGGGGATGCCTCTTCCACCCTCGCCTAGAGGATGGTCACAGAAGGGTGGGAGGTTCCAGAGCAGGAGACTGCCTCTGCTTCACCCCATACCCAGGTGCTGAGTGAGTGCAATGCCTGGCGCCCAGTAGGTCATCCTCCATCGAGAGGCTGCAATGAAATGAGGGGGTGACAGCAATTCTTCAGGAGGCAGAATATGGGCTGAGGCTGCCCCTAGAGGGGAAAGAGCAGGCAAAGCCAGTGTCCACTGGACTTCCTCAGGGTTCTGGGCTCCTTCCCTCGAGGGTCCTGGAGCTGTTTCCTCTCCCAGCACCTCCCCTGGAGGTGAGGGTGCGGGGAGAGGCTGGCTGCAGGGAGCCCAGAGGCTCTTCATCTGTGAGCAGGTCTTGGGCTGAGGTGTCGTGCTTTTAGCATCAGAGACAAATCCCGAAATGGAGACCCTGGTGCCCAAACTGGCAGACTGGGTGTGCTGGGTCTGGGGGAGAGCACCCTGGGTGGAAGCTGGGACTGAGCCCTGGCAGGAGCTGCAGGGGACCTGCCTACAGGTGGGCACAGTGTGAGGAGGCGTCAGGAGCCAAGGAGGAAATGGCAGAGCATTTCCCAAGGAAGGAGGAAAGCTTCCTGGCTCAGGCTTGAGCTTGGAGGATGCCAAGCAGGCGGTGGGCTCCCAGGCCACTTCTGGCAGAGGAGAAATGCAAAGGAGAGCAGCCCCTTTGCCTCCCCTGACTAGAGTGGAGTGAGTTTGGGGGCTCTTTGCTCCCCCCTCCCCAAGCCTAGGAGAACCTTCCCTAGCACCCCCATTCTATCCACCTCTGTTCTTTTCCTCACCAGGTCCCCTGCCCCCCCGCCCTCCTGCGGCTCCCCATCCCCAGACCCCTCCCTGCCCTGCTGCTGCACCAGATTCTCACTTGCCCCTCGGCACCCTCTCAATTCACAGTTGGCACCGCGGATGGCACGCCGCTCCCCTGTGCCCACAATCTTGGCCAAAAGCTGCTGGGATCCTTCCCTGGGGTCCCTAGTGCTAGTAATCCTCCCACCCCCCCAAGACTAGTGCCCAGGAGCCCAGGGCGCCTCTGAGGGCACTGCCCGGCTCCCGCGGGGGCAGCGGCTCCCCC
>NW_006207202.1:815839-822272 GCF_000334495.1 Tupaia belangeri chinensis
CCCGAGGGCACGGCCGCCGCCCCGCGCCCCCACCGGTCCTGGGCCCGCGAGGAGGACTGGAGACCCCGATGGCTGGGCTCTTCGAGCCTGCAGATCCCGCCGCACTGAGCGTTCAACCCGGTCGGTGCGTCCCTGATGGCAACAGCCTCATATGGGGCATAGAGCCGCGGATGCGGCCACCGCCTCCGAGGTGTCCTTTGGCTCCGTTCCAAAATGCGTATAAATCCACTCCGGGTTTTCCACTAGGTGGCGGCTCGAGGGCGTCAGCTCCGGACTCAACACCCAGGCGGTCCCGGGGAGACAGGCTGGTGTACACAAAAACCAGGAGTGGAGTTTTTGCCAGCGCTAAGCCTGAATCCGCAACTCTGGTCATTCACAGCGCTAGGAAGCCACCGGAGGGAAGAGGACTAGGATTACTGCCCTGGGTCTAGTGACCCTCCCCCCTTACCCCAAGCCCACAAAAGAACAAACCAAACATTTCAGCCTCTGTTTATGCCTCTCCAGCACCTGCTTTTTCTACCGTTTTCTCCTCTTTTCCTTGACCCCCAACACCTCAGTTGGTAAAAGGGAGTTCTTTCCCTTCCTACCTGGGACTCTCTGGCCTTCTCTGCCTTCTGCTCAGCAGAGTCTGATAAGGTGAACTTTAATTTCCCTATCTCTCCAGAACTGCAACTATTTGGTTCTGGGCAAGGATCCTTGGGACCTGTCTCCCAAGGATTTTAAAGGCTTGGAACTAAACTATTGGTGGTGTCAGGTACAGAGACTTCCCTGCACACACCTATACACCTAATCACCTACATATATACACACGAGCACACAAACCCGCCTCCCACACAAAGAGACACAGACTCCGAAGCTTCGCACAGTACAGGGCCTGCCCCACCCTTTCTGAGAGGCGTAGGCAGTAGAGCAAATCCTGAGTCTGGACCTGCCTTCCCCTCCACTGAGAATGCAGTGGGCAGGTGAGCCGGGCTTCCCAGAGTCCAGGATTTCTACTCTCACCCTGAGAGAGACACTTTGGCCTTACGTTGCACAGCTCACACTCAGGCTCACCTCCACCTGCCCACAGTGTAGGAGGAGGGCAGTGCCCACAGGGACAAACCCCTGCCTCAAGGCTCCCCCAGCACACGCACACACACACACATACACACCATGTCCTCTTGCACTCACACGTCTATCCCACCGCTCCCCACCACCACCACGCACACATACCTTCACCTCCACCCACAGCTTTTCCGGTTGAGAAACAGATAAGGATATTCGCCCAGCAAACCTCCATGAAGACTGTTCTGTAGGAGAACAGATTTCCTGGGATTGAATGTTCTAATTTAAAAGGAAAGGAAAAAAGACATCTGTAGGTTAAGACCTGCAGTTCCTCAGTGGCAAGAAATCGTGACCCTCATTCTCTGGCCAAAGAGCGTTGTGTTCCACACACCCTGCAGCTATCCTCACCCACATGCAGCCAGCAATCTGGGAGCCCCATACCCCTCTTTTGGGTCTGCCAGAACCCACAGGCCAAGCCAATAAGCTGGCACTCCAGGGTCTCCAGCCTCGACTCATTCTCCATCCCCCAGCAGCCTCTCTCATTGCCAGAGTAAAGAGCAGACAGGGCACTCCTTCCCCTCCCCTCCCCCCACACCTACCATCAACAAGCATACGGAGAGGTTCCCCTGCTCAGGAGTCGCCCTAACCCACATCCCTCTCCCCATCAACCTGAATGCCCAGAGTGGCACAGAGAATTCCTCATCTTTACAATGCAACAGGTCGTTACTAAGCATCTACAATCACAGAACTTTGCAGGGTTGACAGAGGAAAGGCCACCCCTCAGGTGACAGATGGTGCAAGCAAAGCTTCTAGAGAAAGAACTGGCCTAGGAAGGTAAAGGCCCTGGAGCTGACAGCCCAGGGACCTGGTGAGATCACCCAGAGGAACCCTAGGTCCTAATCCTGGCCTTGTGCCAGCCACCGAGGTTCACGAAAAGCCCAGTGCTTGCTCCCACCCGAGAGGGTGTCCCTTACAAAACCTAAAATCCGAGTCTCATTCCCTCCCAGCAGGTTTTAGACAGCCATTGTTCCAGAATGTCAGAGCTGCACAGTCTCAGACATACTAGATAAATTAAACCCCAGGAGACAGTTATGCAGGCCTAGGCTCGAGGACAAGGGTTCTTGGGCGATTTTTATTTCCTGCCTACATCACTGGCATAGGGAAAACCTTGAAGATACTTTTCCTCTGGGCTTCAGTCGCTTTGTTCAGGGGATGCAGAGTCAGAGGAAAGAAGAAAGAATGCAGATTTATGTGGCTCTGCCGTTCATAGCTGAATTAACCCTGGGCAGACACCTCTGGGCCTCAGTTTCCTCATCCTACAATGAGTACAATAAACACACCAATTTCCTTCAACCAGTGTGAAATGGCATGTGATGATGCAGTTAAAGCACTTCAGATGGAAGCCAGAGCATGTCATTTCTTCCTGGTAGGTACTGAGTGCCTTTATTGTTGCGGTGGTATTCGTTTATCCTTCGCAGAGATATCGTCTGTTCCCCGGTCCCACACTTTGCCTGTCAAGGAAGCTCTTTCAGATGTCTAACCTCAAATCATCCTATTGCATTTGAAGGCTGCTCTCTCTTGCTGGAGCATCCATGAGAGCTAGGCCCTGTACTCAGGGCCTGCCTCCCAGAGTGGAGGGCCTGAGCCTCTGGGGTTCTGCTCTCCCCCTCTGGCCCTCAGTGGAGGGGGCCCAGAGAGGCACTCTCGTTCCGTGACGCTTAAGGCTCCTGCATCCTGGGTTCCATGACGTGGCAAGAAACGCTGGCAGCACCTGGTTCCCCAGGGACTCTGTGCTGCATACTACGGACCCCTCAGGCCTGTTTCTGATCCAGAGCTGTCATCAGGGCCAGGTGTCCCAGGCTGGTTTCAGGGAGGGACATGAAGCAGGGGGGGACATTCTGTCTCCCGGGAGCAGATGCTAGGCCTGCACTCTCCCAAGCAGGGCCCCTGAGGCCACTTGACTCTGTTGCTAGGCCACAGCTAGGAGGTAGGGCTCCTAGGTCCCCCTCTGGTCTCTGCCTGACATGGTCTCCACTGCTGCTGTCTCGCCACAGCTCCTGTCCCCTGCCCCGCCCCCTTGGCTATGGGCTGAATTATTAATAAAAATGCTGAAGAAGCTGTTTGTGCAGCTCACGTGACAGAACAAACACACCCTTCTCCTTCCCACCGTCCAGGTGGCGAGAGACTTCAGGCTGAGCATTGGCCTGATCCAGGAGGGATGAGACCCCTCCCAGTGGGATTTACTGTGGAGGAGACCTGCTAGAAGGTAGCTGCAAAAGGCCACAGGAGAGCCTGCTGATGGTGACAGACCAGAATCGAGGACTTGTTTGTCACCTTGTCCCCACGGCTACCCCCCAGCTCCCCCTTCCTCCTCTGCAGAGGGCAAGAGTCTGGAGAAGGTAAAAGCATGATATTGACAGATGTCATCATCTAGAAAGGACATGACAACAAAGTCCCTAGAAAGGACATGACAACAAAGTCCTAGAAGGCAGCGGCTGCTATCATTGTGCCCACCTCATCACAACAGAGACCCAGTCAATACTTGCTGATTAATTACCTCCTTTCTCCAGACCCGGAAACTACTGACTCTCAGAAGCCTCCCCGGGGTCCACACCCACCACATTCCTGCAGGCTCTGCTTTGGAGGTTTAATGTTAAAGAGAGGGTCTGGCCCACGGCATCAAGAGAAGAATCCTAGACTTGAACTCTGGTCCTGTCTCTGTTTCTCTAGTTGTTTGGCTTTGGCTAGCTTCTTGACATCTCTGGACCTCAATTCTCTCTCTCTCTCTCTCTTTTTGGAGAGGTTTTAGCTATAGGGCACGTGCGCTCGCCAGACAGAGAGACAGAAAGCGAGAAATCACCCCCACCCCCGGGGGGGATGGCCATGCCATAATCCCTTCTCCATTCTCCTCTCAGGATCTTGGGCACGCACACACACGCGCCCGGTGTGAGTTTTAAGCTACCAGGTCTGGGACTTGAACTGCGGTCGACTACATGGGAGTCCAGCGACATAGCCATTACACTAACCTCTCTCTCTCTCTTTTTATTTTAAAGGTCTTTGCCTTAGGGCATATGTGCTCACTGGAGAGACAGAGACAGTGAGAGAAAGTGAGAAATCACCCCGGCCCCAGGAGGATGGCCACACTGTAACGCTTTCTCCTCTATTCTTCTCCTGGGATCTTGGGCACACATGCACCTGGTGTAAGTTTCAAGTCATAGGGTCCAGGTCTCGAACAGTGGTTAACCATGTGGGAGTCCAGCGACATAACTGCTACACTATCTGCTGGCCCCATGGGCCTCAGTTTTCTGTCCATAGACTAGGACTAGCATCGCACTGAATGGAAACGTGAAAATACACTGGGGAGATGGGAAGGGCCAGATATCTTTTCTGGCTCCTTGGGGGTGACCCCAGACACCAATGTCCCTACCCCCAGGCTGACTTTCCACAGCTACATCCCCAGGAGTCTCTCAGGCCATGTAGCAGCACCAGAAACATACTCTTGCCAAAAATCCTACCCTCATCCCCATCTGTCCTCTGACTTCCCTCCTCACCATCCAGATCCTGGTCAGTCTCCCTTGTCTCCATCGTCATCCTGACACCCACCGCAACCATGTGCTTGGCTCTGCCCCTCAAAGCTCTTTCACTCCCAAGAGAGAAAGTTGGTGCCTGTTCTTATGACCATCCCCTTACTTGGGACAGTCCCAGCCTCAGTCAGAATCTTGACCTTAGGCCTCTGCTCTGAGGCATTTCCCATTCCTTGGTCTTGTCTTTGCCTTGGTTTTTGTTAAATTTGCTAGAGGGTATGTGCATTCTTGGGGGGAAAGGGGGGGAGAAAGCACCCATGGGTGGATGGCTACAAGACAACTCTTTTTCTTCCATTTCTCCTCTTGGGATTTTGGGCACATACACACACACACACACACACACACACACACACACACGGCATGTTTCTCAAGCTGCAGAGTCTGGGACGCCAACCTCACAGGAGGCCATGTGGGGTCCACCACGCCACCTGCTGGCCTCACCATCCCTTAGTGTTGGGTAGCTCTGGGGCCCCTGAAACTAACTGAGAGCCATGGGGGCTGGAGAGACCCTCCTCATCAGAATGTGCTCCACTTGCTGATTAACAGCTGGGTGACCTGGGGAAAGTCACTCAAGCCTTCCGAGCCCCTGTTTACCAGTCTGCACCACAGGATTTTTCTTTAACCTTGACTACATCTCGGGACTCTAATGAACCCCATGGGCCTTTCCTCCCTAGAAAAAGACATACATAAACACAGATGCAACATTTCCCCCACAGCTGGTTATGTGCTGGGGGGAGGGATCCGACAGGCTCCAGAACAAAAATCGCTGGTCCTGAGGCCTTCAAGTCACTTCCTACTCTGAGAGGCCCAGTGACTTGGGGGTCATGGAGGAGGCAGGCTGATGCTCTGTCCTCACCTTCTTCCCTCCTGCCACTGACATGGCTGGGGGCGGCCTGGAGCCGGCTTGTCGGCTGCTCAGACCAGCGTTTCCATCCCTCTCAGAGTCCATTGCTCAGACCAGCGTTTCCATCCCTCTCAGAGTCCATTGAACCGCTTCACCTGCCTTTCAAGGTATTTAAGGGTTCTTTGACCAAATGCATTTTGATCCTCGGCGGATGGAAACCAAGCAGAGGCTCTTTCACTAACTGAGCCCCCCCACCTCCACGATGACTCTCTGAGAGCTCTTTTGATTCGGCTGAAATTTTCTGTGGTTTGTTCAGAGTCTGGCCCTTGCCGCCACCTCCCCTGGAGACCCAAGCCGGTCAGCTCCAGACTCTGCAGCCCATCACCTGCTGTGGCCTAGTTAATGGAGTCCTCCCAGATTCTGGAACAGGTGGGAGCCCTCACCCAAGCCCTGCTGGTGGAAGGTCAAGCCCTGCTCCTCCTAGGGAGCCCCCACCAGGTCTGGACAGAATGGGTGGGAGAAGCGTCTCCCAGACTTCCTGATAAGCACTTCTTCCTGCCCAGCTGAAGCTGCAGAGACTGCCATGTGGTCTTATGGGATTCAAGGACCTGTTTCCAGGGTTCAGTAAACGGGATGACTAAACCTGAGGCCTCAGTGTGTGAGGGAACGGGAAGCGGGACCCACAGACCTAAGACCTTCGCCTGCTGCAACAGCCTCACCCCAGCCGGAGGCCCCGCCCCCCGCGCTCCTGATCCTCCAGGGCGGCGCGGAAGGTGCGCTTGGGGAGCTCAAGCTGCAGAATTCTTGGGAGGCGGGGAACGAAGCGTCTCCGCTGTTAATAGTGGGGAGCGAGTGCGAGCGTCCTTCTCGGGCTTGGGCGGTCACCCATTGACTGGGCACCCCCAGCGCGACAGTCCTCTCTAACTTGGACCGCCCCACCCAAAGCATCCGGAGCAGCCGA
>NW_006207202.1:824764-825733 GCF_000334495.1 Tupaia belangeri chinensis
CCCCCCTCCTCCCCCCCTGCCACTGACATGGCTGGAGCCGGCTTGTCGGCTGCTCAGACCAGCGTTTCCATCCCTCTCAGAGTCCATTGCTCAGACCAGCGTTTCCATCCCTCTCAGAGTCCATTGAACCGCTTCACCTGCCTTTCAAGGTATTTAAGGGTTCTTTGACCAAATGCATTTTGATCCTCGGCGGATGGAAACCAAGCAGAGGCTCTTTCACTAACTGAGCCCCCCCACCTCCACGATGACTCTCTGAGAGCTCTTTTGATTCGGCTGAAATTTTCTGTGGTTTGTTCAGAGTCTGGCCCTTGCCGCCACCTCCCCTGGAGACCCAAGCCGGTCAGCTCCAGACTCTGCAGCCCATCACCTGCTGTGGCCTAGTTAATGGAGTCCTCCCAGATTCTGGAACAGGTGGGAGCCCTCACCCAAGCCCTGCTGGTGGAAGGTCAAGCCCTGCTCCTCCTAGGGAGCCCCCACCAGGTCTGGACAGAATGGGTGGGAGAAGCGTCTCCCAGACTTCCTGATAAGCACTTCTTCCTGCCCAGCTGAAGCTGCAGAGACTGCCATGTGGTCTTATGGGATTCAAGGACCTGTTTCCAGGGTTCAGTAAACGGGATGACTAAACCTGAGGCCTCAGTGTGTGAGGGAACGGGAAGCGGGACCCACAGACCTAAGACCTTCGCCTGCTGCAACAGCCTCACCCCAGCCGGAGGCCCCGCCCCCCGCGCTCCTGATCCTCCAGGGCGGCGCGGAAGGTGCGCTTGGGGAGCTCAAGCTGCAGAATTCTTGGGAGGCGGGGAACGAAGCGTCTCCGCTGTTAATAGTGGGGAGCGAGTGCGAGCGTCCTTCTCGGGCTTGGGCGGTCACCCATTGACTGGGCACCCCCAGCGCGACAGTCCTCTCTAACTTGGACCGCCCCACCCAAAGCATCCGGAGTAGCCGAGCCGGGCGGGGGCTGTGGGGGGGGGC
>NW_006207202.1:825964-843751 GCF_000334495.1 Tupaia belangeri chinensis
CCAAGGCAGCCGGATTAGCCGAGCCGGGCGGGGGCTGTGGCGGGATGCGCGTGCGCGGAGGGGTGCCGCGGGGCGCGAGTGAGCAAGCTTGTATCGGAAGGGAAGAAAGGGAAGAGTCCGCGTCCGCTTCCGCGACCACCCAAGAGAAGGAGGGGGCGGGTGCCCAGAGTCAGGGGGCGTGGCACGGGGGAAGGGTCCCTAACCCTGGGACTGAGGCCCCACCCCCACTCCCACTCCCGCTGGAGTTGAAGACCGCAGTGGGGGTGGGAGCTAGGAGGGCCCTGGTTCCACCACCCCGGGCTCTGGATTTAGGATTAGGAGGGTGACAGGAGGGTCTGAGCATCCGGAGCAGGACGAGAATGGTTGCGAGGGCCCCTCCCTCACCCAAGCCTCTGGGGCTGCTGGGCAATTTCGCCCCGACCCACGGAGTGCCTGAATCCAATCTGAGCTCTGTAATATTCATAATAGCAGCAGCCACCATTTATTGAGCGCCCAGCGCTTGCCAGGTTCCAGCGCCCAATGCATCACAGGTGTTATCCCGCTTACTGGTCACAGCGGTCCCCTGAGGAAGACCGGAGTGACCCCCCACAGGAGGGGGAAGAAGCTGAGGATCAGAGAAGTGAGGCTAGGGTGGGAGAGGGACAGCTGGGAGTCACACCCAGCTCTAATCTCTGAACATCTGCCCTTGGCTCCTCGGAAGCCTTCCGGAAGGCCAGGCAGGCAACAGAGTCTGTTCTCAGGAGGATGTGGCCCAGCTCATGGGAGGTGAGCAGGGAGCAGGGGCCCAATAGCCCTGGAAAAGATGGGGGACACGCTGCCCCTCTCTGCTAACTCCCTTTCCTCCTGAGTTCTCTGTCTTCTGGCTCTGAACTATGAGCGTCCCTCAAGGCTCAGTCCTCCACCTCTGTCTCTTCTTGTACCCACCATGCTCTTCTTCATGAGCTCATCCACTCCCACAGCCTCAGCCTTTGCTTCAGCCCAGCTCCCAGCTCTGTCTCTGGGGCCCTGACCTCCCTCCCCATCTCTGCATCTGTGCTCTTAATGAAGCATCTCCACCCAGCCGGCTGAACTCATTACCTCGCAGGAGCCCCTCCCTGGGATCACACCACCGCTGCAATGGCCCCATTACTCCCCCATGCCCGTCAGTTCCCAAATCCGCCTGATGCTCTTCCCCACATCTCATCAGTTTCCACATCCTTCCCCGCCGAGCCCATCACACCCCTCAGACTCCATAGCCACCTCCCTAAGGCACGCACGCGCGGCCTCTCACCTCTGCCTCAGCAGTGGCTCCTGAGGAGTTGCCTGCCTCCTTGGGTCCTGGTCCCTCACTTGCTGTGGTTTTCTGAGACAATGGCTAAGGGCACTGCTTGCTCCCTGGCTCCCTGGCCTTTGGCTCCCCATTGCCTGCAGAGTCAGGCAGGAACAACTTTGTCTGAGACAGACCTCCCTCGTGTGGGCCTCTGCTCTTGCCACCTCGTCTTGCCTAACGCCCTCCCTGCAGTTCACATCTGTTCCTGAGTTTCTGCCTATGGTTTCCACTCATCAAAGCCCATCTCAAATGTCACTTTTCCCAGGGAGCTAGCCCAGATTCTCCCAGATGAGCGCGAACTCTCTCCACTGGGCTTATTAGCTCTTCAAGCCCACTCTGCCTACAGCCCCCACCCCTGCAATAGCCTGCGATCTCTTTAAAGCCAAGGATTGCCATTACCGTTCATCCTCATCTTCCTTCCCTCACTTTATCGATCCATTCAGCAAACATTCATTGGGTGGCTATTATGTGCAAGGCATTGAATGTGCGGAATCCTGCTCCAGGCTCCTCGCCTGGGCAATTGCATGCAGTGGGACAAGTGCACTAATGGAAGGATGCTCAGAGTATGTTTGGGGGTAGCTTTGCCCTGGGCAATCATTGCTCCAGGCTCCTGCATGCCAGGCCTTAGTCCAGGCTCAGGGGACTGCAAGCTTGACGTAGTCCAAGCCCTGCTCTCTGGCATGGTAGCCGTACAGGAACAATGTGACACGTGCAAATGCTTGTTTAACAATGTGCTGTCAATCACAGAGAACTGAGCAATGACCTTCGCCCTGGGGAAACCTGGAAGCTTCTCAAATGCCCAGTGCCTTACAGGAAGCTGGAGCCTCGTAAGATTTTGCTGAATTAAGGTGATTGGGAGAAGAAAGAGGACATGATAGAGAACGATGAGAAAAAGGACAATTTCTGGGGGCTGGGGGGCAAAGACAGCATTTTCTTTCTTTTTTTTTTTTAATTTTTTTGGAGAGGTTTTTTGCTATAGGGCGTGTGCGCTCACCAGAAAGACAGAGAGACAGAGAGACAGAAAGTGAGAAATCACCCTGCTGGGGGTGGGAGGGGGATGGCCATGCCGCAATTCCTTCTCCTCCATTCTCCTCTCGGGATCTTGGGCACGCATGCACATGCACCCCGTGTGAGTTTAAGCCGCTGGGTCCGGGACTCAAACCGCGGTTGGCTACATGGGAGTCCAGCGACATAGCATTATGCTAACTGCTGGTCCCGAAGACAGCATTTTCACATCTGCATGAAGTGACTGTGTCACCCACCCCAGAGGGATATCTTTGTGAATAAACGAGGTTGGGGACACACAGTGCTCTGAACTCTTGGGAAGAAAGGTGATCTTTGTCTAGTCCTGTCAGATCAGGTAAGTCCTTTTCTCCACGAAGCCTGTTTTCCCCCTGAGAAAATCAAATGTGTCCCGTGGCGTCTCTGTTGTCTCTGTGGTCCTCAGTTTCCCTCTCTGCACCGTGAGGCTGTGGGGTGAGGTGGGCCTCAGGGTCTCTACCTCCTCTAGGGAGATAGTGGGACACGGATATCTGACCAAGGGCATCCCTGGGCTGAGTGGAGGAGTGCTTATGATGTCACATGCTGCTTCCTGTCCTGTTTGTCTTTCCATTCAAGGTCATCCAGAAAGGCCACTGTGGACTTTTCAGCCAGAAGGACCCTATACATTCTGGGGCAGGAGCTTCAGGCCTATTTCTGGAAATCCCCTTGTCTGGGACCCCTTCATCCCAGTTCCAAGGTCTGGGTTCCCCTGGGCAAGCCCTATTGGCCTCTTCTTCTATGACCAGGGTGTTGGGGTCTAAGATGCCCCCCAGTGAAAAGGGAAAAGGGAAGCTGTGGTGAGAGAAGCACCCCCCATCGGACCTGCTTACCACCCCGACTTGTGTTCTTCCCATCCCCGCCCTGGCTAATGCGTCACCACCTCCCCCGGCCTTGTAAATCAGAGACTCAGCCGTGTCTCAACTGGAACATTTCACTGGTGACAAGTCTTGGTATTTTATCTCTCCTGGCTATCTCTCTGGTCTTTCTCAGCTGCCCCCTGCCCCTCATCCACTGCCCTAGCCTGGGTTCTCTCGTCTCTCACTGGCCTCCTCCTGGGTCCCCTCCTGTCCACTCTCCAATCAACATCAAGGAACAAATGTCACCGGGTTGTTCTTCAACCGAAAGCCCTCCCACGGATCCCCAATGCCCTTAAAGAATAACTCAGTCTCTCTCTCTGGCAGACAGAATCCCTCCTGACCTAACTCTAGAGGTGACGTGATCTTTGAGAGGGTTCAGAGGGTGAGAGGGAGGTCACTAAATGATGGTGGTGGGGTGCCTTTCAGAGACAAGAAACAGTGGGCACGAAGGTGGGGAGGCGTGATGGCACTTGGGGTGGGAAGAACCAGAAGGCTGGGATGGCAGGAGTCTGGGATGGGTGTCCAGGGAGTGTCGGACATCCACACTGTGTACCAGGCACTGTTCCCATGCTGGAGTGTAGCAGGGGCCATGACAAGGACCCCTGCCCTCAGGAAGCTGGCATCCTATCAGGGGGAGGCAGGCAACTAGCGATAAGCAAAGGAAATAAACGTTAAAACCTGTTAGAAGATGACGAGTGTTGTGGGAAAATAAAGGTAGAAGCAGGGTTATCTGGAATGCTGAGGATGGATTGCAGCATTGAGACATGGGGGCGGCCCTGCATGGTGGTGCAGAGGTAACACACCTCTGGGGCTGACCTACAGGGGAAGGGTCTGAGTTTGCATCTGGAGGCCTCCCTGAACATGCTGGGTGCAGGTATGCCCATGATCCAGGGCTAGGTGAGGCTAGAAGCTGGGGTGGGACACAGTGTGAGGACTCTATTGGGTGTGCATGTGTGTGTGTGTGTGTGTGTGTGTGTGTGCATATATCACTCATGGGAGAAATTTTAAAAAGAAGGCGTTTAGGGCCATCTTCATTGAGAAGATGACATCTGAGCAAAGACTTAAGGGAAAGAGGTATTTAGCCTGTGATTAGCTGGATAACAGTGTCCGAGGATGGGGAACAGCCAGTGCAAAGGTCCTATGATGAGACCATGCCTCGTGTGTTGGAGGAACGAGGAGGCTTAGGGCCAGAGTTGAGGGAGGGTGAGAGAGTTGGGAAGCTACTGGAGGGCTTTTAGCAGAGGAAGGACCTGAGCTGAACTTACCCTGTGAAAGGACCACTCTGACCCTGAGTGGGGGAGCAGGGGCAGCAGTGTGTGTGTGTGGGGGGGCAGTTAGGAGGCTGTTGCAATAATCCAGCAAGAAGTGAGGGTGGTTCGACTTGGTAGATGCTGTGGGTGTGGTAGGGAGAGGTTGGGTTCTGGATCTATTTTGAAGGCAGAACCAACAGGATTTCCTGATGGATTGGATGTGGGTTGTGACAGAAAGGAGGAGGAGGCGCGATCGCCTTCAAGGTTTTGGCCTGAGCAATGGAAAGATGGGATTGCCATCAGCACTGTTTCTCAAGCTTTTTCCATCATCGCTCACCCCCAAAAGCTTTTTTTTTTTCTTTTTCCTAATCACCTTTCTCTATGGAATTTAAAAATGTATGCATGTTTATGTACATTGGCCCTTTGGAGAGTCACAAACCATTGTAATAGTAAGATGTTCTTCATTGTCTGCCAAGAACCAGTGTTTACCCCCTTCAGGGAGATAGCGTGCCCACAGGGAATGCACATGTCGGAGCAGGGTGTGCAAGGGAGAGCAGAAGCCTAACGGCACACTCGGAGTCGAGCTGTTTAGTGCAGGGAGGGGATGTCAGAGTGACAGTGGCCCTTCTGAGGTTCAGGCTGGAGACGTGGATTTGGGAACCAACCATGTACAGAAGCTATTGAAAACTGAGACTCTGGGTGAGCTCTCCAGAAGAGACCAAGACTCAAGGCCAAGCTTGGGTGCCCCACGTTGGGAGGTCTGGAGGAAGAGAAGGTCTTAGCAAAAGAGACTGAGAAAGAAGGGCCAGAGAGGTAGGAGAAAACCAAGAAAGCACAGCAGATGGCCTGGAAGCCCAGGGGTCTGAAACAGTGCTGCAGGGAGGAGGCAGGGCTCTGTCGTGTTCTGCAGGGAGAGCCTTGGCAGGAAGCCTGAGACCTGGCCTCTGGGTTAGCCTGGCAGAAGCCATTGAAGATCTTGATGGGAGCATTTTTGATGGAGTGGTGGGGACAAAAACCAGATTGGAGTGGGTTTAAGAGAGAACAGGATGAGAGGAAGCGAAGATAGCAGATCAAGACAACTCTGGGAAGAGTTTGCTGCAGAGGAGAGCAGGGGAAAGGGTGGTAAGTCTGCAGGGGAGGTGGGGGCATGGAGAAGAGGTTTGTGGAAGATGGAAGGAAAAACAGCACGTTCGTTCAGGATGGAAAAGACCTAATGGAGGGGAATAAATTGCTGATGCAGGGTGGAGGGGTGGAGGTGAGCTGCTGGAGTGATATCGCTGAGCAGATCAGAGGGGCTGGGCTCCGGCCCCAATGGGGTGGTGGGTGGAGCGTGGGCAGTCATGTCTTGTAGGACTCAGGGAGGCGAAGTGTGTGGGTGCAGATGCTGGTGGGGGCGGACGTGCCCGTGTGAATCTGGATGTACTTCTCCGAGGCAGGATTGTCTTCGGGGAGTGGGAAACAAGGTCATCGGCTGAGAGTGAGGACGGGGTGTGAGGGGGAGGCGGAGGTAGGGGGTCTGCAGAAAGCAGATCATGAGAAATAGTCACCCCACACCAGCCGGTGGGGGAGTGAAGGGACTGTGGGGGCGGGGGCTCTGCAGCAGCCAACCTTCCTGCTCACCTCCAGGTTCAGGGCTCGCCCGGCTCTGCTGGATCTCAGCGCTAACTGCTGTTTCCTTCAGGACAGCGACTCTTGAATTCGCGTCCTGTTACCAGCTAGGGCTGCTCACCTGCTGTGTAACCTGGGGCTTCCCCCTCCCTGTTCTCATGCTTGGTTTTCACGTCTATAAGACAGCGGTGATGATAGGAGCAAGCAGTCTGTTATTTCGGTTCGTACTTGTTGCCCGGCACAGGAGGGCTCAGTAAGTGAGGGAAGGGTTATGGGGGAGGAGATGGCAGGTGGGCAGCACCCAACAGGGACAGACCCACTGGGAAGTCTAGGACAGTCCCTTGCTCAGGCCAAGGCCAGGGTCACACTGGCTGTTCTCAGCAGAGCCCACCGGGCATAAGAGGAAGAGAAGGGCTGGGGCGACTGCCTCTCTCCTGAGGCCCCACCCTCAGACTTCCTCCCTAGTCTGGCCCTTCCTGTTTTTCTTCCCTGGCCCCTGGAAGCCATTTCCTCCAAAGGGTCAGGAGGAGGTGTTGCTTTTTTTCTCCAGAGCCTAGAGGTTTCTGGACTCACAAACCTTCAGATCTAGGCCTTTTTCTGGGGAGAGATTTTTGCCATAGGGTGCGTGTGCTCGCCAGAAAGACAGAGAGAAATAGAGAGACAAAAAGCAAGAAATCAGCCCCCCAGCGGGGATAGCCATGCCGCAATCCCTTCTCCTTCTGCCATTCTCCTCTCAGGATCTTGGACACACACTCACATGTGCCCGGCGTGAGTTTAAGTCACCGGGTCTGGGACTTGAACTGCGGTCAACTACATGGGAGTCCAGTGACATAACCATTATGCCAACTGCTGGTCCCCAGATCTAGGCCTTTTAGAACCCCAGAAAATAGCTCACTGGTCAGCCCCTGCTCAGAGGCTGTGATGCAGAGGAGGGTCCAGCATGTGTGTGCCCGTATGTGTGTGTGGGGGGGGGAGAGGATGAGGATGGGAGGATTCTTAGGGACAAATGTGGTTGACTCTCTTCTGCTTGTCTGGCAGCAGACTGTGGGAAGACCATGCGATGAGAGTCGTATACCTGTGAGGGCTCACAGCCGCATAGGGACCTGCCCTCCACGCCCAGCTGGGGCCTCTTGCTCCTAGAGCTTCACGTTCTGCTCCCTGTTTCCTGGAGGTAGCAGTACAGCCTCCCTCACTGGGGGCCTGCAAGGAGCAGGAGCTAATGGGCCGGAATGGGCTCTCTCAGCTGTTCTGAGAGTACACCGTTCCCTACAGTTCCCAGATGCCTGGTGGGGAGGAAGCAGCAAGTGCCAGGTGGCATTAAGGCTGGGGTAGGGGTAGACAAAGTGCCCCTAGCCCCTTAATGAACCAGCCAGCAGCCACCAGCAGCTCGCTCCTAGCCATGCGAGAACCCGTGTCCTGTAAGCAGACAGACCAACAGCAGAGCCCAGGCTCCAGGAACCTGGCAGAGACCAGCCACTGCCCCATTCCCACAGTTGTGCCCAGCCCCGCCCCTCAGCCCCTCCCTCTGGGCAGCTAGGAGAGGAAGGGTTAGTATCCTCCCGCAAGGCCATGGACCGGGTCCAGGAGCAACCCTCACTTAGTAATGGTCTCCTGAGCAGCAGGGGAACCAATTAGAAAGTGCGGAACTTGCCCGAGGACGAGGACGCACAGTCATTCAGTCATTCTGTCCAGGATAGCCATCTGGCCCTTCCCGGTTTTCCCTCCCTGGCCCCTGGGGGCCATTTCCTCCAGAGGGTCAGAGTGGGGGTGGTCTTCTTTCTCCAGGGCCTAGAGTTTTCTGGATTCACAAAGCTCCAATACTGAGCCTTTGAGAAATCTAGAAAATAGCCCACTGGCCGGCCCCTAACCAGAAGCTGTGTTGCAGAGGGGGGTCCAGCTGTGCGTGGTGGAGGCGGCCACCCAGAAGGACACGTGAGCCCTTCTGCAGCAGCCACCTCCGTCTTCCCTCAGGGGACTGTGGAATAAAAGAAGTCACGCCCTTTTTGTCCCCACTAGCAATGCCTATCCAGAGTCGCACAGAGTGCTAACTATTTTTATTTATTTATTTATGGAGAGGTTTTTTTCGCTCGCCAGACAGACAGAGACATAGAGACAGAAAGCGAGCAATCACCCCCCAGGGGGGATGGTCACGCCGCAATCCCTTCTCCTCCATTCTCCTCTCGGGATCTTGGGCACGCACGCACACGTGCCTGATGTGAGTTTTAAGCCACCGGGTCCGGGACGTGAACTGCGGTCGACTACGTGGGAGTCCAGTGACATAGCCATTACGTTAACTGCTGGTTCCCTATTTATTTATTTTTGAGAGAGATTTGTGCTATAGGGCGCATGTGCTCTCCAGAGAAAAAGAGCGAAACAGGCAGAAAGTGAGAAATCACCTCCCCACGAGGAATGTCCACCCACATTCCCTTCTCTTCTATTCTCTTTTTGAGATTTTGGGCACACACACACACACACACACACACTCACCCAGTAGGGTTTTAAGCCGCTGGGTTGGGAGTCAAACCATGGTCGACTGCTTGGGAATCCAACGATGTAACCATTACATCATCTGCTGGTCCCACTCTTTTTTATTGAGGACCTACTGTGTGTCAGGCAGGTTCTAGTTACTAGGCACCCAGTAGGGAACGAGACAAAATCTGCCCTGATGAAGCTCACGTTATTGTATTCGATCCTTGGACCGGCTGATGTGGTATTGCTATCCCCAGGTAAGGATGGAGAAGCTGAGGTTCAGAGAATGTAAATGACTAGGGAGTAAAGTGAGATCCCACAGTCGGTGAGTGGCGGAGCAGAGATTCGAACCCAGGTGTGTCAGACTCTATCCACAGCCTAGCCTCTTAATGACCGTGAGTATCAGACAGATCCCTGGCTGGAGTCGAAGACATGCATTGGCCCTCACTGGGGCCTGGGATTTGGGATGCCTGTCTCTCCCTGGACTTGAGGCCTCAGTTCCCTCCTTTGTGGGTGACCCAGAAGTTTTTTTCCAGCTTTTTGCAATTCTGGCCTGTCCAGGTCCAAACCTGGAAATGTGACTCCTTAGAAGATCTGGGCAAGAATTCCTCTTCTCCCTCACCCATGCCCCAGGCTGGTGGGACAGGAGCCCAGCTTTGGCAGAGTAGCCTTGACCTCTGACCACTGCAGCACCCTGGCTATGTCACAGGCCTCTAGGTAACCAACCCTGTGTCCCATTCCCACCAGTGTTCCCAGCCGTGGGACGGGGTTCAAGGCCCAAGCTCTAGTCCTGACTTGGCCTTCTCTTGCTGTGTGACTGGGAAACCCCAGACGCCACTTAGACCATTCCTGATGTTCCCCTGGCTCTGCCAATCAGATTCCATAAACTCATTGAGTTCTTCTTCTTCTTCTTTTTTTTTTTTTTCTTTTTTAGAGGTTTTTGCTGTAGGGCGAGTGTGGTCTCCAGAAAGAAAGAGAGAGACAGAGAGACAGAAAGCGAGAAATCACCCCCCCAGGGGGGGATGGCCACGCCGCAATCCCTTCTCCTCCATTCTCCTCTTGGGATCTTGGGCACGCATGCACACGTGCCTGGCATGAGTTTAAGCCACCAGGTCTGGGACTTGAACCACGGTCGACTACATGGGAGTTCAGCATAACCCATTGAGTTCTTCAAGGGAGTCCAGCCCTTTCTAGAAACTGAGTCAGGCTGAGTGTCTGCTGACTGTGGACTCTACTCCCACCCCACACCTCTGCCTCCCTATAAACCAGGACGCGATTATGACCTGATGACCTGTCTCAGACTGGTCCCCTGTACCCTCCGTCCCTTTGCCCTATGCTACACATGCCTAGGCTCTGAATCCTTGTTGTGAGGGGTGTTTTCTCTGCCCCCTCCCGGTCAGTCATGGGGAGGCCGGGGGTGGAGATGGGGTGGGCAGCCAGAGGGTCACGACAGGTAGGGCTAGGTGGCAGTGAGGGCTCTGAAGAGACCAGGGTCGGCTAGAAGGCTTTTCTCATCACGGACACACCGCAGGTAGTGGGAGGACCATTTCTTTCTTCTGTTATCACCATCTGGCATGGAGGGAGGGGGACTTAGGGAGAAAACCTCCTGATGTGAGATGAACCAGAGAGAGAGCGTGGCCTGGGCTGAGGTTGGTAGGGCGAGAGGTCAGGGTCTCTCCCCTCCCACCCTCCTGCAGACCCAGACCAATTCCAGGCTGCACCTTCATTGGACAGGGAAAGGGCTGGGCCCGCCCTCCTCTCCTCCAGGTCTCTCATAATATTAACCCGTGGCCGTGACTGTCCCAGGCCCAGATGAGGCTCAGAGCGGAGAAGTGATTGGCAGGTTAGGGGGAAGGGGCAAGGAACCATGCTCCTGGGAGTTCTCCTTCAGACAACCCCACATGGAGGGGTTGGAACTTGCCCAGTGGGAGAGAATTAGCTCCCCTTCTTTATCAGAGGGGTGGGGAATAGCCAGTCCAGCCCAACAATATACTAGTGTTTCCAGGAAAACCAGTGTTTTCTCTACACTCCAGACCTGGAACTGGCTTTCCTACCTGCTTAACTCCCCCTCATCCTTCTAGTCTCAGTGTAGATGTGACCTCCTCCAGGCAGACTCCCCGGGCTTCCCCACCACACATTCATCACCTGGAATGTAGTCGTACCTCTCATCAGACTAGCAGCTCTTTGAGCGGAAGGCTAGATTAGCTCCTAATATCCCAGGACCCAGCATGGAGCTGGGTACGCAGTTTTCCCCAAGAGCTGTTTGTCGAATGAATGACTGATGGAAGGGATACCTACAGAGACTGTGTACCTGCCAGCCTGCTCCATGGAGCACCTGGACGCACATATGCCCAGGATGGCTTTTTGGGTGAGCTTGGACAGGTGTGATAGGACCCTGCACAGGGAGGGGGAACGTTCGAGTCAGGGTTCTAGGAACCCTTCTGGGGTGAGGTGCTTTGAATGACAACTCGTTTGGTACAGGGGTTAGGCTGCTTTGTCCTGAGTCTAGGTCTGCACCCAGTTGACCAGTGAGGGGGGAACCTCTGGACAGAAAAACTGAGTCCACTCTGAAGAGCCGTTTCCTGGTGAGACCAGAAGGGACAAGCCTTGTACTCAAGGCAGCACAGCTGAGCTCTGGCCGCTGCTCTGCCCCCACCAGGCAGCCTCTTGGCTCCAGGAGAATGAGCTGTCACAGGCCCCGAGGATGCAGCACCAGAGGGAGGTGACAATAAAAGCTTATCAAACGGCATGTAGGAGGCAGCCACAAATTTCAGCGGCTAAGTAATCTGTGTCTAATGTTCACTTAGCAGAGCGTGAGCCTCCGAAATGTCAGCACCCGCGGTCTGACCCCGCCGCGGCCGTGGCTGTCGAAGCCCGGGAAATGGAGTCAGCGGACATAAAGCCCCAGGCTGCGGTGTAGGTAGAGTGGAGGGCTTGAAGAAGCCTGGGTTTTCAGATGCCAGACCATCCTGGTGGCCCCAGCTGGCTGCTCCTAAGGTGGAGGGAATGGGAGGCAGTAAAGACACCTCCTTTTTGGTCTTAGAAAGGCCAGGGAGGAACATGGAGTCAGAGCTGCCCGTTTAGACAAGGACGCAGAGGAGGCTCAGCCAAGGGGACCTGCTGCTGGGACTCTGACGTCAGAACCCCTGCTGCTTCACAGTGCCTTGAGGCCCCTCCCAGAGGGGACTGAAGGGGAGGGGTCCTGCTCCATCCAGTGGTCCCTATTGCAGGACCACGTAAATCAGACCCCCTCATGGGCCATGATGGGGACGGGCTGAGCTCAGGGCTTTCCTGAAGGTGAAAGCCCTTCCTTTCTAAAGGCCAAGAGATCAGCCTCAGCTCTGAGCCGACACGCAGGGCCTGGGGCCTACCCCTGGCTTCTCTATCTGTGCAACCCTGGACAAATCCTCAGCCTTTCTGGGCCTCAGTTTCTTCATCTGTCAAGTGGTTGGAGAGGTCTCGGAGGTCCTGTCCTTATACGGTGTCTTACAAACGACGAAGCTGCCCTGCACACCCCCACCCCCCCAGTCTGTTCTGCTTTTCTGATCTCCATAGCCTGGGCTTTTTGTTTTGCTCACTACAGTATCCCTGGCTCTGGAGCAGTGCCTGTCACATAGTAGGTGCTCAGGAAACAGAGATGGTTTTGACAGTGCCGGTAGCCACCCCACCTCCTTACCACAGGTCCCTGCTGAATTCCTCTGCTCATCCCCCTGCTTCTGTTCCGTCCCCTCCCTGGCCGGGGCTGCATTCCTGACTCCTGTGCACGTGTTGGGATGCAAATCTGGAAGCCTCCCCCCTGTTTCTATTCCACCTTCTCCTTTCCATCATGGGTGCGTGGGAGCCATGTCTTCTTTTAGATCCCCCCGGTACAGCTAGGACGAGTGCCAGCACCTTGGTGGTACAGCCCGTGCTCAGAGACTTGTTTACAGTTTGCCAGTGACTCACGCACAATAGCCCGGAGAAGGCTCTGCCCAAGCTGGGCCCATGGCATGGGCGAAGCAAGACAGACCACAGTCTTACACGCCCACTGGGATTTTGGAACAAGGGGCCTGAGAGGCCTGAGGGAGCAGAGGCAGGGATTTGAGGGACCAAGCTGGACCCAGATGGAGAAGCTGCAGTCTGGCTCAAGCCCACCAATGCATCCTTTTCCAGTCCTTCACCCAGGACCTCACTCGGTGCTCGGGCCTGGGAGTTGGGGGCCTTGAGATGAACTAGCGCGTCTCCAGAGGCTGATGGGGTGATGAAAAAGACAGTGAGGATTTTGAACCATATTGAAAGCAGCCAGGGTTGCCATTCGGTCTGTGGCCTGAAGCTTCACTGAGGAAAGGCTTTTCTGACAACAGGAACCGCAAGTGCCAAGACACTGAGAGTTCGGTGCCAGCCCCGCCCCCTGCTCTAGGAGGTCTCAGGCCACTCTCCTCCCTCCTGCGTCTCAGTTTCCTCGTCTGGAAAAGCGGAGATACTGTGGCTTAGGTAGGGGCTGAGGGGTTGCCCTAAGGGTTTTTCGTGCACCTATTTAGTTCTGATGAGGATTCCGTGAGAACCAGATGGAGCGAGCGGCCAACGAGGCAGGGAGCTGGGGGACGGTCAGGTCCTGGTGTCTGGGCAGAGAGGACAAACAGGGCTGTCTGTTTAGGCAAGGAGGGGAGCCAGGAGTAGGACACCGCCAGCCAATTAGACCATCTCTCCAGGCCCAATGTTTGCTGTTAGAAGAAGGGAGTTGGGTGTGTCAACAGCAGGGAATGAGGTGGCCCTGCGCTAGACACACATGGGCCGTCCCTGGAGTAAGCCATCCAGAGCGCCATGTAGGACACTGGGGGCGGGGCGTGGAGCCCGGTGCACTTGTTAATTATGGTGCTCAGAGAGCTTGGTCCAGGCTGGGTTTTCAGCCCACTTCACTCCCCACCTCCCACTCGCAACTCAGCCTGAGGAAAAGGACGGGAACGCGGTCCAGCTCCCTCTGAGAGAGACAAGAGTCCTGGGTTGCTCCTGGAGTCCCCAGCGTTGCTCTCCTGGGATGTCCTTTACAGGGACTCCAGTCTTGCCTCTGCCATCATCCACTTGATGGATGATCCTGCTCGGCCCCTTCCCTCTCTCCACTTCAGTTTTACTATCTGAAAATGAGAGGCTGGGACAGAAGCAGAGTAGGAATTGGCCAATGAAACCCCATCTTTGCTTCAGCCAGAGAGATTCCGCTTTCGGGAGCTGGATGATTTCTTCAGGCACCAAACAATGGCTGAGTGCCCACACCATGCCAGGTGGGTATAAAGGCAGATGAGGTAACCAGGCCTCCAGACTCAGTGATCTGAGAAGGCGGGCCTTCAGTTTTGCACCAGGCACTCGGGCCTCTCGTAGCTCTGTGACCGTGAGAAGACCTGCAGTCACACAGCTGGGTTCGCACTCCGGTGCTGCCCTCTGTGAGGCATGATGGTGTAGCCCCTCGGGCCTCAGGCCCCTGCCCTGTCAGCTGGGTATCATGCTGGCTGCACTGCCGTGAGACCGCCTGGCATACCATGCCTACGAAGGATGCACGGTGCCGCTCTGCAGGCTTTACTGTTAGTACCAAGGACCCGATCAACTCCTGCCTGTCCCAGGAAGGTGCAGCCATGGGGACACGTCCCATGAGCCCAGCAGGGATAGGAGAGAGGGGACTGAGGACCCCAACATGAATGGCATCCTAAGGCTGGGTGGGGCAGAAGGTGGTGCTGGCGGGTGGTACCTCTACACTCCACCCACTCCATTGCGCTCCATCCCCATGCCGTGCAGGTCAACAGTCCAGTTGTCTCATAACAAAGCGCCCCACCCCTGTACACGCACACAGGAGCCCCAGGCTTCCCTGGGAAAATCCCCTTCCTACACTAGGCTGGAGGAGCAGGGAGGGAGTCAGACAGCCCTTCCATCAAGCAGCTCCAGACGCCGAGGCTCAGGGGTCAGGGAAACATGTTCAACATCAGTGAGAGACCAGGTCTCCTGAGCCCCCGGCCAGTGAGAGGTCTGCCAGGCCAGCTGTACCTTAGCCCCACCCTGCCCTTCCAGGGGGTCCAGCCCCCCTGAGCACACCCTCTGAGGAGCCTGGCTCCCCTGGGGGAAGCAGATGGTGCCGGATCCTGCGGGAACTGGCTGTCCTGAAGCCCAGCTGTTGCACAGATGTGAGGGGGGAGGGCAGAATGGGAGTTACAAAGGCAGGGACCCTGGGCGGCTGGGGCCTGAGTCACCCATCAGCTGCGGGAGTGGTAATGAGTGGATTAGGGTTATTAGAAGCGAATGACTCTCCGCGCACTTGCTCACCCGAGCAACCGCCGGCGCAGGGCTGATCGCACAAGGCTGCCCCGGCTGTCAGGCCAGGTCTGCCTCACCCCTGCCCTCCTGTCGACCGCGCCACCACCGCGGCAACCTCTGTGGCCTTCGCATGCCTCATTAGAGCTGCCTGGGAGGGTCCACCAGCCCACTGCCAAGACATCCCCTCCTGTTCCTCCTCTCAGACTCTGTATTTGGCCCTTGCTCCGTGAACACAGAGATCCCTGCTTGGAGAAACTGGTAGAGTGTCCCCCTGCCCACCTGGAGCTGAGACAGGACAGGGTGGGAGAGGGTCTTAGCCATCAGCCCAGTCCTTGCTTGGCTGGGCACCTACTTGGAGTCTGAAAACACAGCAGGCTACCTAGATCTAGGCTGTTGACACCTCAGTATTCAGTGAGAACAACTCCTGTGCCCGGGCCTCTCCTCTGCCCGGGCTTCTGGCCTTGGCCTCCCTTCTGTCTTCCCTTCTGCTCCCAGCAGAGCAGGCTCACAGAACCCCCATGGCTAAGTGGCCTAGGGCAGGGATGGGGGCTGAGTACCAGGGCGATGGTCATCAGGACACAAGACAGAAGGCCGAGACTTAACTTAACGCCTGGTATGTTCTGACAGGCTCTGTTTTCCATACTGGGCATGCTTTAATTCACTTTGCCCTCCCAATAGCCCCATGAGGTGAATTATCGTCATCCCCACTTTATAGATGAAATAATTTAGGCCCAGAGGGGATAAGTAAGTGGCCCAAGGTCACTCAGCCAATGAGCAGTACAGCCGGGCTTCCATCCAAGCATCCTTATTCCAGAAGCCTCTCTTTCAACTGCCACCTTGCTTCCTCACTGCCTCCATCGGGGGTCTTGCTGCCTGAGTTAGTCCTCACGGCGACCGTGCTGGTCATTTTTGGAAAGACAACTCCGGCAATGCCCACCTTCCAGGCAGAAACCTCCAGTGGTGTCCCCGTGTACCCTAATCAGGCTTCTCTTCCGGCATCCGAACCCCACCCTTCCTAACCTTCCAACCTGCTTCCGCTCCGGTTTACCCACCGCACCTTCCAGCCCCAGCGGACATCACACTTCGGTTTCTTACCCGCACCCCGTACTGCCCACCGTGGCACTTCTGCTTGGGCTGCACCTTCTTCCTCGAGTGCTCTTCCCCCTACGTCTACCCCACCCACCACGTGCCGAGCTGACCCAGGGCATGCACGCATCAACGGGGGCAGGAAGAGATAGTGGTTTGTGTGCGTGTGCACATGCGTGTGTAGGGGAGGGAGCAGCAGGTGAGGGGTTTTAGGCCTCTTCTATGACTTTGGGACAAGACACCCTTCCCCTAAGCTGCAGTTTAGCCTCTATGAGGTTTAGGGATAAGGTTTGTGGAAGTCCTGGCACATACCTAGATCCAGGACCTCTGCTGTGACAGGTGTAAGGGGACCCCTCTACTCGTGAAGTCGAGCCAAGACCCTCTGGCGTCGGCAGTGCAGGAGAAGCTGTCACCTGAGGCCCTTGTCCCTGGGGACCACCTGCTCACAATGCCTCTCTGCTTTGCTCTGCTCTGACCACCCTCCCCCTGAGCAGGGCTGAGAAGGGGCCACTGCACACAGGCAGCCCACAGTGACCAGTCTTGGTGCGGGGCCCCTGCTCCATCTCCCCAGCTGGCTTCACCATCCCCCACGCAGGGAGGGGTGGGCGGCACTCTCCCTCCTCCGCACTGTTGCCACATCAAAGAGTCAGGATCCAGGGAGACGGTCTCCTGGCAGCAGAGAGTCTGCCGCCCCAAATGGGTGTCATGAAGCAGCCACACCCGCCTGGGGGCTGCAGGTGTTCCAGATCAGGGCTGAGTAGACCCTGGAAGAGGGAAGGGGATCCGGCCTGGCAGGCTGGAGAGAGGCCAGCTGAGGTGCCCGCTCTCTGGGGGCAGGTGTCAGCATGGGGCACCCCCAGGAGGTGTGAGCATGGGGGATGGCGGTCCTGGCTGCCCCGGGCTTCTGCTCCATTATGAGGGAAACACCTGGCACAGGTGTACAGAGCATGCTCAGTGATAGGGAGAACATTTCCTTAGTGGGGGTAAAGGACCCGAATTCCCAGAGCAGAGGGTGGGCATTTGACAATGGCTATTGGGAGGGCATAAGATGTTCAATCCTTCCCCACATGAGGGGCCACGGTGACCCTCTTCTGCCTGTTCATGCCCACCTGCTCCTGCCCGGGTGCCAGCCCCAGCAAGACATGGGGTCAAATGTAATGAGGGCAGTCCTGTCCACCAGGGCTTCACACCTGCACTGGGGCCATGGCAGGGCTGGTGCTATCTCAGCCCCTCAGTCCCATTTTCTCCTGCCTCTCAGATGGGCTTGGGGGTCCCTGGAAGGGAAGGGTCCCAGACCCACTTCACTGCCCAGACCCTTGGGCCCAGCTCCAGAAGGTCCTAAATGTCATTTTTCACCTGGAAACCTTTCCATGAAGCCAAAGCATATTTAAAGCTTGGTCTTAGCCAGGAGGGTCTAATAATAAGATGGACATTGTTTTCAAATGCACAAAAGTAAATGAAAAATAATTTATATTTAGATATTCAATGGGTAATACACTCATGTGATTCAAACTTTGAAAGGGACGTGCAGTGGAAAATCACTTGTCTACTGTCCCCAGGGAGAAGCATGACTGCCACTTGTGTCCGTCCAGAGACATCCTGTGTGAGTCACTGTCTTGGTATGTGCTTTCCCTTGCTATTTCAGAATGCACACACGTGTGCTCTGTACCTGGCTTCCTTCCCTTAGAAGTATATCTTGGGGGCCAGCAGATGGTGTGGTAGTTAAGGCTCTAGATCCCACAGGGCCAACTGGGCAGTTCAAATTCCAGATCTGGCAGTTGGAAAAACACATTTGGTACATGCGTGTGGGCCCAAAATTCCAAGAGGAGAATGGAAGAGAAGGTATTGTGGCATGGCCATCTCCCCCTGGAGAGTGATTTCTCTTTCC
>NW_006207202.1:843782-860286 GCF_000334495.1 Tupaia belangeri chinensis
CTTGCCCTTTGTCTCTCCCCAGAGAGCACAAGCACCCTATAGCAAAACAAAAACAAGAAAGTGTATCTTAGTTATTGTTCTTATGTCACTTGAAAAACACCTTTCTTTCTTTTTATTATTTTATTTAACTTTATTTATTTTAATTTGACCAAGGAGGGACAGAGTGAGAGAGAGAGAGAGAGAGAGAAAGCAAGCCTCCAGGCCTAGTACTCAAACCGTAGTTGGCCATGTGGGAGTCCAGCGCCCTCAACCACCACGCCACCTGCTGGCCCCACTTGAAAAAACACCTTTCTCATTCTAACTTTATGGTTGCCTTTGACTTCCTTGCCTAGAGGGACCACACATTATTTATCTGGGTGCACATGTAGCTCGTTTCCAGCCTTTGGCAATTATGTTCAATGTTGTAATACATGACCTCGTCCACATGCCACTTTGCATGTGTGCTGGGGAGCCTGCGGAGAAAGCCCCACAAGGGGAACAGCTGGGCTAGTCGGGTCTGCGTGCAGGGGCGAAGGGATGGAAAGGTCAGGCTGCCCTCCCTGGAGAGGGCACCAGGCTCACTCCCACCAGTCTGTCTGCTCTGCCTGTTCCCCCTGGTTTTGCCGGAACAGTGTGTTATCAAACTCTGTGAGCTTTGCCAATCTGATATTTGAATAATGACATGTCGGTGTGGTTAGACATTTTAAAACAGCAATTATATTGGTGGCTGTTTACGGAGCAGGAAGGCCCCGTGCCAAACACACGTTACACGTGACGTGATGCTCATTTCTCACGAGGAATGGCTGCAAGCAGATAGCAGTTGCTCCATTGGATATAAGAGAAAACTGAGGCCCGGAAAGTTTAGCCACTTCCCTAAGTTCCCATAGCCTCGCAGAGCAGAGTAGGGATTTGAGCCCAGATCACTTGACTTCGGCATATGCTCCTTCCTCATTCCAAGCTGCTGAAGAGACCCCAGGCCTGGGACTGGCATGGGGTATGGTGGTTAAGGCACTGGAGTCTTACCTGGCTGACCACAGTTCGAGTCCCATACCTGGTGGCTTACTTTCTTACTTTCACTCTCTGTCTTGCTCTGGTCAAATTTTTAAAATAAGAATAATGAATAAAATAAAATAATTATTTTAAAAATGTATATATACTCCAGACCTAAGGATCACTCTCCCACAGTCCCCCGGCCCAAGCTCTGGGCCCACTAGGGATATTGTTCCTTAGGGTGGGGTGTTGGATATAGACCTGATCCCCCACAGCCTTCTCCGAGAAAGACCCCCAGGGACCTGCCTCTGCCCTCCCAAAGCATGGGAGGGCCCCCACCCTAGTCCTGAGGTCTGGGCAGGTGAGCATCCCTGGAGGGCAAAGCTAACCCCGCCTCCCTTGGTACTCATAGGATTCGACCTCCACAGATGCTTCCCTGGGCCTCTCTTCCTTTCTGCCCTTCCCAGGCAACCCCCAGACCCCGTGGCCACCCCTGTGGCCTGTCCATGTTCTGCACTGGTCCCTCGGCTCGGCACCTCTACTCTCTGAGTCCATGCCCAGGCCTCTTTGGCATAACTAACACCCAGCTGGTGAGCGTTTCTGGCTTCTCTCCGGGCTGCCTAAGCTTCAGGAGTCCTCCTTGCTGACCCTGGGCAGGTCTTTGGGCCTCTGACAAACTGTCAAGTGCCTCCCAAACCTACCAGTTCTTCCAGGCTGGCCTATACCCCAAAGAAGCCTGAGGAGACTCCAGCTGCCAGGAAGGCTGGTCGCCATTGTACCACCAGACAGGAGGCTCTGAGATAGTGACAGTGAGGATATTACTACTACTAAGATTTTTTTCCCCTGCTTTCCTCCCCCTAGGCCCCAATGGCCCTGCAATGATTCCGAACTTTGACCCCTGCCCATCCAGCACGGGTGGAGCAGGAGGCTCTGTCAACAGCAGGACAACCTCGTTAACCGAATGTCAACAGGATTAAAGGCTCTGATGGTCTAGGAGACAAGTGTGATGAGACATGACATGATGGCATGGAAGCCTTCCTGAGGCAGTGGCTTGTGTGTGTGTGTGTGTGTGTGTGTGTGTGTGTACGCATGTGAGAGAGAGAGACAGAGAGATACACACAGAGACATGCAGAGAGCAGAGATGGGACAGTGAGTGAGTTTGTGAACGCGTGAGAAAAATGAAGATTGAGCACCAAGAAGCGGTGTACCTTGGGAAGCCGTCTGAGAAAGCTGTGGACGGCGTCCCCAGGGACTCAGAATGGCAGGTTTGTCACTCAGGCAAGATGAGCTGTATCAAGCACCCACTGGATGTCAAGCTCTGCAGTTGCCAGGGGCAGGCAGGTGGGAGCTCAGAGAGCAAAGGGAGAAGGTCGACTTTGTCCTGGAGCTTCCGGACACATGGAGAAAGGGGCACGGCTGACATAACAAGATCTCTGGCCAATGCCCTTGGGGATGCTGCAGAGAGGCTGGGTGACTCTGCAAGCCAGGTGCAGATGCGGCCTGCACAGGCACACATGGAGGAGGCATGTGACCTGGGAGCCTGGTGTGAGGCCCGGGGGAGGATATCTTTGCAGGTCTGCCAGGCTAAGCAAATTTGCAGGAAGGTGCCAGAAGCAGAGGGTGCTGAGTACTCCTGCGGGGAGGGAGATGCTGGAGTCCTGGGTTCAAGTCTCAGCTCTGCCATTTTCTGGGTGTGTGATCTTACTAGGGGATTTTCTTCTCCGAACCTCCGTCTCTCCTCCTAGAATAGCAGGATGATAATAGCAGGGTTGCTAGGAAGTTTACAGGAAAGCCCTCGGCACACAGTAGGGCTCTGTGACTGCCTTCCCCTTCCCCTTATCCCAAGTTCCTGGGAAGATCAATAGAATCTCCTTGAATGGAACTGGCCCTGGAAAGAAACTGGGTGAAGCCAGATGAATGGGAAAGAGGATCGGTTGATATCTGATGTTCTTCCAATATCTGGCCCCGGGATTTTTCAGTCCAGAGCCAGGGGAGTTGTGGGTGGGAATCCCAGGCAGTCAGCCCAGACTAGCGGGACGAACACCACCCATCCGGCCAGAGAACAGTCGCCCAGCCCCACTGAGGCCCCGCCTCGTGCACACCCCAGGGTCCTCCTTGGAGTGGTGCCCCAGCAACAGGGAGTCCCAGGGCTACTGGTTTCAGCCAGGGCCAGAAGAGCGGCTGTGCCCTTGCTGCCCAGGCTGCTGGCTGGCACAGACAAGCAGGCAGGCTGGCCAGCGGGCACTCCCGCAGTGTAAATTCCACATTTGCATCCTGGATATTCCCAGCCCCAAGGGCCGCTGACCTTTACAGCCGCTGCCTCGGTCCCTCTTCCCCTTCCAGGCCTCTAGGCTCAGCCAGGCTGACCACTGGATGCTGGAGCCTTTATAAACAGGAGGGCCAGGGGGGCCAGAGGCTGGAGGACAGGAGCCCCAGGAAATGGGCCCTGCAGACCCCAACTTATTCTCCCCTCTCTCCCCAGCCAAAAGGAGCCTTTGTCCCCGATCCAGCATCAGCTCCCTCCCCAGCCAGGATTCCCTCCGCCCCCCACTACGAGTCACTGCCTGCTTGGGTCCCAAGATTAGCAGTGTCACCGAGACATCAGTCGCCCCCAGCTGCCTGTGACATCTCCCTGGGGATTGCCCCGTCTGTGCTGAGTGGCAGTATCGCTGAGCACACTGTCAGTTTTTCTGGGCTCAGCATTCAGGCCTGTGCTTCCAGGGTGTGGAACCCCCTCCCAGCCCACCTCACCCCCACCTTGCCCCCCGAGGACTCCTGTCACAGGTACCCTGGTCAGCCTGCTGGCTGGACAACTTCCCTCAGATGCATCTAAATTAAAATCCATCTACTGGCGTCCAGGAGAGCAGGCTCTGACCTTGGCCTCAGGAACAGAGATGTGTCTAGAAGAATCACAACTGGGAGCATCTGTTTATTAGTATTTATTGTTCGTCCCCAGAGATCTCCTGGGTCAGGTGCTGGGGATGTTTCAATGAGTGTTATGGGTTGAACTCTGTCCCCCCACCCCCACCACCACCAAGGATATGTTGAAGCCTTTATTCGCAGCACCTCAGACCATGACCTTGTTTAGAAATAGGATCATTGCTGGGACCAGCAGATGGCATAATGGTTACATTGCTGGACTTGCACGTAGTCAACGGTGGTTTGAGTCCTAGACCCGGTGGCTTAAACTCATACCGGATATGTGTGTGTGTGTGTGTGTGTGTGTGTGTGTGTGTGCGCGCGTGTGCTCAAGATCCTGAGAGGAGAATGGAGGAGAAAGGATTATGGTGTGGCCAACCCCCCCATGTGTGGAGGTGATTATTCATTATCCGTCTCTCTCTGGTGAGTGTACCTGCCCTATAGCAAAAATCTCTCTTAAAAATAAAAAATAAGATCATTGCAGTTGTAATCAAGGTAAAATGAGATTATAGGCCTCAGACGTGGGACAGCAGCAAAACTGGATATCCTGCAAGGTTGACTCACTTGGGAAGGTTCCAGGTTCATGTCTGGAGAACTCCCTGAGGATGCCCAGCACATGTGTGTCATGGCCTGGGGTTGGCTGGGCTAGGGGTGGACTGTGGCATGGAGATTCTTGGGGGTACTGTCTTCTCTCTCTCTTTCTCTCTCTCTCTCATGCATGTGGAAGTCATAGTAAATAACACATTAATAACATGAGATTATACTGATGTAGGGTGGCCCTGAATCCTTAGTGTCCCTGTGAGAAGAGCAATGGCTTGGTGAAAACACAGAGAAGAGAAACCGTGTGAGGGCAGAGGTGGCGATCGGAGCGAGCACCAGTGGAGCTGAGGGACACCACGGGTTGCTGGCAGCCGCCAGATGCTAGGATGGGACAAGGAAGAACTTCCCCTGTGGGATTTTGGTGGGAGCATGACTCCGCCGGCATCTGACTTCACATTTCTGACCTCCAAAACTGAGAGATAATCAGACCTGCTGGTTTTAGGGTGCTCAGTGCACGGGCCTCTGTCAGGGCAGCCTGAGGACACCGAGACGGTGAGGGACCCGGTCCAGCCTGCTGCAGTGAGCGAGGTAGCAAGGGATGGACATGCACTAAGCAAGTCACAGGTAAATGTATAATAGCAGATATACATATACATGACACGTGCCATACACATGTGTGTCAAATACATGACACTTGTCATGGTAGCTGATCTTTATGGGGTGTTCACTACCTACCTGGCACTGTTACAAGGATAAACATACATGTGTGTGTATGTATGCGTACATATATACTCATGTATGTGCGTATATACACAATATGTGTATATATTATAAGTTGTAGTATATAATATATAATATAGTATGTGTATGTATGTATATATACATGTATGTGCGTATATATACAATATGTGTATATATTATATGTTGTAGCATATATTATATAGTATGTGTGTGTATATACACACATGTATGCGTGTATATACAATGTGTGTATATATTATATGTTATAGTATATATTATATATAGTGTGTGTATGTGTGTATATATACATATGTGAATATATTAATGTTATAATATATAATATATTACATACAATATGTGTGTATATATATATAAAATCTCTATTAAGCCCCACCCTAAATTAGGAATTGCTCTCCTCTCACAAGGTTCATTTTATAGATGTAGAAACTGAGGGACAGAAAGGTCGAATACCTTGCCTGAGGTCACACACTGGTTTCCATCCTGATGGTGGAAACCCCTCCCAGCCCACCCCACCTATACCCAGCCCCCAGAGGACTCTTGTCACAGGGAGGCGGAGAATGGAGGAGAAAGGATTATGGTGTGGCCAACCCCCCCATGTGTGGAGGTGATTATTCATTATCCGTCTCTCTCTGGTGAGTGTACCTGCCCTATAGCAAAAATCTCTCTTAAAAATAAAAAATAAGATCATTGCAGTTGTAATCAAGGTAAAATGAGATTATAGGCCTCAGACGTGGGACAGCAGCAAAACTGGATATCCTGCAAGGTTGACTCACTTGGGAAGGTTCCAGGTTCATGTCTGGAGAACTCCCTGAGGATGCCCAGCACATGTGTGTCATGGCCTGGGGTTGGCTGGGCTAGGGGTGGACTGTGGCATGGAGATTCTTGGGGGTACTGTCTTCTCTCTCTCTTTCTCTCTCTCTCTCATGCATGTGGAAGTCATAGTAAATAACACATTAATAACATGAGATTATACTGATGTAGGGTGGCCCTGAATCCTTAGTGTCCCTGTGAGAAGAGCAATGGCTTGGTGAAAACACAGAGAAGAGAAACCGTGTGAGGGCAGAGGTGGCGATCGGAGCGAGCACCAGTGGAGCTGAGGGACACCACGGGTTGCTGGCAGCCGCCAGATGCTAGGATGGGACAAGGAAGAACTTCCCCTGTGGGATTTTGGTGGGAGCATGACTCCGCCGGCATCTGACTTCACATTTCTGACCTCCAAAACTGAGAGATAATCAGACCTGCTGGTTTTAGGGTGCTCAGTGCACGGGCCTCTGTCAGGGCAGCCTGAGGACACCGAGACGGTGAGGGACCCGGTCCAGCCTGCTGCAGTGAGCGAGGTAGCAAGGGATGGACATGCACTAAGCAAGTCACAGGTAAATGTATAATAGCAGATATACATATACATGACACGTGCCATACACATGTGTGTCAAATACATGACACTTGTCATGGTAGCTGATCTTTATGGGGTGTTCACTACCTACCTGGCACTGTTACAAGGATAAACATACATGTGTGTGTATGTATGCGTACATATATACTCATGTATGTGCGTATATACACAATATGTGTATATATTATAAGTTGTAGTATATAATATATAATATAGTATGTGTATGTATGTATATATACATGTATGTGCGTATATATACAATATGTGTATATATTATATGTTGTAGCATATATTATATAGTATGTGTGTGTATATACACACATGTATGCGTGTATATACAATGTGTGTATATATTATATGTTATAGTATATATTATATATAGTGTGTGTATGTGTGTATATATACATATGTGAATATATTAATGTTATAATATATAATATATTACATACAATATGTGTGTATATATATATAAAATCTCTATTAAGCCCCACCCTAAATTAGGAATTGCTCTCCTCTCACAAGGTTCATTTTATAGATGTAGAAACTGAGGGACAGAAAGGTCGAATACCTTGCCTGAGGTCACACACTGGTTTCCATCCTGATGGTGGAAACCCCTCCCAGCCCACCCCACCTATACCCAGCCCCCAGAGGACTCTTGTCACAGGTAGCCCGATCACCTGCTGGGCTGGGCAAATTTCTTCAGATGTATCCAAATTAAAATCCATCTGTTGACTTTCAGGAGAGGGGAGGAACCCTGAGCAGTTTGACTCCAGGTCCTACACACTTAAACACTGCTCTATGCCCCCACACAAATGAGATATACAGGGAAATACGGATATAGGTTGGGAGGACTGGTTAGAAAGGGAATCAAGGATTCTTTCAACATGCACTGGCCCACGATGCCTTCCTCCTGCTTAGCCCTTCAATGGCTGCCCAGTTTTGAAGTCAAGGCTCCTTTATGCAGTGCAAGAGGAGCTCCGACACCTGCTCCTCACCCACCCTTGCAGTGGCAGAGAACTCGGAGAACACGGAGGATAAGGGTGCAGAGTCAGACGTGAGGCAGATCTGGGAACCAGCCGATGGCGTAATGGTTGCAGCGCTGGACTCCCATGTAGTCGATAGCAGTTTGAGTCCCAGACCTGACAGCTTAAAACTCAAGCCATGTGCAAGTGTGTGCGTGCCCAAGATCCCAAGAGGAGAGTAGAGGAGAAGGGATTGCGGTATGGCCATCCCCACTGGGGGTGATTCTTCACTTTCTGTCTCTCTGTCCCTCCAGAGAAAATCTCTCTAAGAAAGAAAGAAGAAGTAAGGCAGATCTGAGCTTGAATCCCAGTTCCATCTGTCACTAGGGGTGTGACTTCCAACCCGCAGCCTTTCTCCTGTAAAATGGGGATGGGAAGATGACCTCGAGGCTGCCGGAGCAGTCCCTGAAGTGGAGTGGACAGCACCAGCTTGGAGCAGGGCCTGCGTGAATGGCCCCCACTGTGTCCTCTCTGTCCTCACTGGAAGCTGCTGCTGAGCTGCCCTGATGTGCCGGCCAGTCCCCACGCCTTTGCTCCTGCTCTCCCTCTGCCTAGGATGACGTTCCCACCCTCTTCCCTTCCAGAATCCCTAGCTCTCCTTCAAGATCCAACTTGAAGCGCCCTGCTCCAGCCCCAGCTTCCACCCTGGAGCTAGGTATCCCCCACCAGGGCCTCCATGGATGCCTCCTAGGGAATTTCCCCAGGTGCCGAAGACCCACTAACAAGCCCATTAGCTCGGTCTCTCCCCCTGGGGCAGGGTCTCAGCTGGGCCTTGCCTCAGTTTACCCATCTTGACTATACAGTGACACCATCTTCTCTCCCTTGTCCATCTGCTCACCCCGGTGTCCCCGTCGCCCTTCCCTCTTGGCTGTCCCGCCAAGTGTCAGCCTCAGCAGGGGTGGAGGAGAGGGACTGGCCCTTCTCCCCAGCTGACAGGCAGATTATACAGCTGTCTCTCCCAGAAGAGAGTGGGTGACAAGGGTAATTAGCCGCCTGCCAGCCAGCCACCCTCAGAGCTAGCCCTGCCCTATGGGTTGATGACAGGGGAAAGGCCTTCTTCACTTCCCACTGTGGCCATTTCTTCCCTCCTCTTGAAGGCTCTTGGGTACAGGAACCTTGAGGGTACCCAGCCTCACCCCCAGTCCTCCTCTAAAGGGGATTTGTCAGCTAAGAAGTCATAGCATGCTGGGGCGGGGGACTGAGTTCTGCTCGTGGTCTTAGAAGGCCTGGGTTTCAGTCGCGGCCCTGCTCTGCTGTGTGACCTTGGACGAGTTACCTCATCCCTCTGAACCCTGGTGCCCTCCTACATAAACAGGCCCGGATGGCAGACGATGTGCTCCAGGCCTCTTCTAAACACCGTCCTTGGGCCTGGCTGGCTTAGGGTGCGGCAGTGTGTGCGTGTGTGTGGGGGGGTGTATGTGGGTGTTCAGAACCACTGAGCAGGAGACACAGAGGAAGAGAGGGGCTGGGTGGGGAGTGCTTGAGAAATCATGTTGGATTACATGCAGGGGTGTGGAGGGGTGGCCAATGGCCACAGAGACTCAGAACGTTCAAGCCAGAGGAGCAGCACTGGATTAGCACCCCCAGGTCTCTTCTGGCTTGGACATCCTGAGTCTCTATGCCATGACTTTAAAAAAAAAAAAACAACAACAAAAAGGCTTGTGAAATGGGTGCTAGCCACATGGGGACTCTCGTGATGACGAACCCATTTGGGGAGGCAGCCATGGTGGGCCTGCAGTCTCCTTCGGTCCTCGTTGAAGACTAGGGTAAGAGCCTGCCTTGTCTGAAGCTCAGTGCTGGCCTACGGTAGCCATGACCCCACATAGCCACTCCTGTGACTGTCACCATTCTGGCCCCAGGGCACCACGACTCTCTTGCTCCAAGTCCTGGGTACAAAAGGTGACCTGAGTCTGAAGGCCGTGAAGGTGGGAGGCTTGTGCTGCTGCCACCCTGAGAGTTGGACTCTGCTTCCAGGTCAGGGAGGACTAGGGCAGGGGACGGGCTTACGTGAGGGAAAAGACAAGTTAATGAACTTGTCAAATCCTCCCTCTCAGAGAACATGAATGCAACAGACTCTTGCAAACGAAGGCCCTTCCTCAGCAGGGTCAAGTGTCCTTTTTTTTTTTTTGCTTTTCTTCAAGCACCAACCCTTGGTTCCAGAGGTTCTTGTGAATTAATGCAATATCCACAGCAATGCCCAGAGCGCCTGAGGAACCTTTCGCAATGTTTAAACAAGTCATATTACTCTTATATTTGTGTATATAAATTTAGATATAACACGCATGAAATGTGATACTGGTTCTTTACGCTACCAACTACATGCGCGTTGAACCCTACTGCTAATTGCTAATACTGTTATTTTTCCCAAAATGGTTCATGAATTTTACACAATTAATAAAGATTCAGATTTCACCCAACATGATCATTTTAACTGTAATATTGATTATAGTTTCTATTTTGCCTTTTCATTTCAATAGTTTTAAATATTGTAGGAGACTAGCTTCCTAAACATATTTTAAACTTTTTTTCATTTACAGGGACCAGTTGGCATAATGGCTAGGTCATTTGACTACCATGTAGTTGACTGCAGTTCAAGTCCCGGACCTGGTGGCTTAAACTCACACTGGACGTGTGTGCGTGCATGCCTAGGATCCCGAGAGGAGAATGGAGGAGAAGGGATTGTGGCGTGGCCATCCTCCCTGGGGGGGTGATTTCTCGCTTTCTGTCTCTCTGTCTCTCTCTGTCTTTCTAGTGAGCGCATGCGTGCTATAGCAAAAACCTCTCCAAAAAAAATTTTTTTTTCATTTACTATCATTTACCATTTTAATGAAAAGTACATGTGGTTTCTCTAGTGTTTCTGGATCACTACTGTCATCAGAATACAAATTAGTAATTTTGGTGAACGGAAGGCATGAACACTTTTATAAAATAAAACTCTAATAATCTGTGAATTATGTATGTCTTTTTTATCGCTTGTCTAAACACAGCCGGCCATCAGCAGAATACCCAAGCACGCGAGCTTTCATGCTTACAAAGACCAGAGCTTTACATATACTTTCCCACTTTGCCTCTATGAGGGTAGATTCGTCAAGGTAAGAGAAGAGAACATATTTTATTTGACAGCTTGTTTGCTCGGTTTTAAAATATTTAGGCATATGGTATGCGGGTCTTCATTTGTGCTCTCACAAATATTAGAGACAGGGTTTTCTTTTTCTTTTCTTTTCTTTTTTTTAAAGTTCATCTTATTTATTTCTTCCAGGGGAGAGAGAAAGCGAGAGAGAGAGAGACTGAGAGAGAAGCACCCCAGTTGGGTCCTCATACAGCAATACACCCCCAGCCCACCAGAACCACAGACCCGTGTGATTGCTGACATGCATCGGAAGACCTCGATTCGCCATCCCGAGACCCTTCCATGTGGTCCCAGCATCAGAGAACATCGTGCCACCACCCCTATGCCACCTGGCTGGCCTGGATTTTTTTTTTTTTAAATAACTGTATTGATCTATTATTCACATACCATAAAGTTCACCCTTCTAAAGTGTCTATTTCAGTGGTTTTTCAGTATCAGAGGACTTCAAAAGGCATGTGAAAACGGAATTCAAGTATGAATTTACTTTGGTGCAAAAAAAAAAAAAAACTTAGAAAACCAAATGTTTTCATAATACACATTTCCCAGGAACGTTTGGAAGACCCCTTATACCCTCACTAACTTGGGCATCTATCACCACGATCTAATTCCAGGGCATCTCATCCCCCTCAAAGAAACCCTGAATTCATTTGTAGTCATCCCCTACTCCCCTCCACTCCCAGCCCCTGGAAAACACTAACCTACTTTCACGTCCTCTGATTTGCTGATTCTGGGCATCTCATACAAGTGGAATTGTGTAATGTGTCCTTCTGTGTCTGGCGCTTTCACTCAGCGTGTTTTCAAGGTTCACCTGTGTTGTGGCATTTTTATGTATTCATTCATTCATTCATTCATTCATTCATTCATTTATTTGCTATAGGGTTCATGTACTCTCCTAGGAGAGAAAGTGAGAAAGCACATTCTAGGGGAAATGGCCATGCTGCCATCCCTTCTCCATCATCCTCTCGGGATTTAGGGCACGTGGGCACACGCACTCGACATGTTTTTCAAGCTACCGGGTCTGGGACTAGAACCATGATGCTGGCCATGTGGGATCCAGCCGTGTCACCCACCATGCCACTGGCTGGCCCTGTGGTAGCATTTTTATTGCTGAATAATATTTCATTGCACAGACTTGTTCATTCACTGGTTGATGGACACTTGGATCGATTCCTGTTTTTTATTTTTTATTTTTTTCTATTCAGAATAGTGATGCACAGTCGCATCCGTACAATTTTTCTATGGACATACGTCTTCCATTCTCTTGGAGATACACCTGGGAACGGAATTGCTGGACCATATGGTAATGGCACGTTTAGCTGTTTGAGAAACCGCCAAACCATTTCCGCGGCGGCTGTAGCATTTTGTATTCCCACCAGCAGCACAGGGGTTTCGATTTCTTCATACCCTTGCCAGCACTTGTTATTGTCTGTCTTTTTGATGACAGCCGTCCTAGTGGGTGTGAAGGGGCAGCTCATTGTGGCTTTGATTTGCATTTCCCTGGCAACTAATGAGGTTGAGCCTCTTTACATGTGCTTATTGGCCACGTGTATATCATCTTTGGAGAAATGCCATTCAAATGCTTTGCCCATGTTTTAATTGGATGATTCAGGTCTGGTTTTCGTACTTGCAGGGATAAACCAACAATCGTGAAGGGCCCAACAACCAGAGCCTGGAGCTTGCTTTGATGGCAGCCCAACTACCTGGGGTGGGCAGCTTACCTTTAGTGCTGGCAGAGGCAGTAGCTGCCACCCAGAATGCCTTCTCGTCTCTCCTCTTCAGCAAAGCATCCTCCAGCCTCCTTCGTGATCCTTCTCTGATCACAGGCTGGTCCCTGACCGCGTTGCAGTGAACCAGAGTCCGCTGCAGCCTGTGGCTGAGGACGGACAGCGCGCTGCCTGGGCTCCGTGCCGCCTTCGCCAAGCCTCAGCGTGCAAAGCAGGGCAGCTAACCTCTTGTTTCCCTCGCCGTGAGAAGGGAATGACAGGGCCGACAGGTGGCATGGAAATTAAGGTGGCAGGGTCCCACATGGCCAACTGCACGGTTCAAGTCTCGGATCTGGAGGCTTGAGAAACACGGTGGGAACGTGTTTGTGGGTGCCCAAACCTGGGAGGAGAATGAAGGAGGAGGGACTGTGGTGTGGCCCCCCCACCCCGGGGTGTGCTCTCTCACTTCCTCTCTCTCTCTCTCTTTTTCTCGTCTGCAGGAGTGCACACGCCCTACAGCAGAAAAAGAAAAGTGGGGGGAGTGATCGTGTCTTTCACACAGGGCCGTTGGAAGGACTTGCCGATGGAAATCCTGTTGCATCTTTTGTGCGATCAAGACTCGGTGGATGTCCGACGGGCAGAGCACTTCCAAGACAGGGGTCGCCCCTCTGACGGCAGGACTTTCCATGGTGTTAACTAGAGGAAGGCCTTGGGGGCGTGTGGCTGAAAACTGCCTCCTGCAGCCCGTTTATGGTTTATGGGGTCCAAGGGCAGCGGGGCCAGCACCAGGCCCAGGCAGACCCTGCTCCTGGGAGCCCTTGGCTCTGGGGCGGAGGCAGCGGGTTCCCCCATCCCAGGCCCCAACTGTCCAACCTCCTGCCACCTCCCCTGTGTGTCACCCACGCCTCCTTCCCTCCCAAGTGTTGTGTGACTGCTCAGGGACGTGAGAGGCATCTGGGAAGTGACACAACACCCCTTAATTACCCTTGTTCTTTTTACATTCAGCACCTAAATTTAGCCAGCAAAGCCTGGGCACCGGAGACCCAGCTCCTCCCTCTCCAAGCCCCCCACCTTCAATGGAGGCAGAGAAAGACCCTCCACCTTGCAGGGCTTCTCGCTGTTTGGGATAGGTCAGGGCAGTGCTCAGAGGCTGGTGGGGGCACTAGGCTTTGAGGGACCCCTTGTCTGAAGTTGGCTGCTGGCAGCAAGTCACCGCACAGCAAATGCAGCTTGCCCATGCCCCGCCCCTTCTGATGGTTGGAAACCTGGGCTGTGGAGTCGGGAAGCTGGGGAGTCATGGGGCTGGAGAGAGTGGCCACAGCGTCAGGAGCACAGGCGTGAAAGTCAGGCTTTCAGCCTTCGCTCCACTTCCTGCCAGCTGTGTGACCTTGGGCAAGACAACAACCTCTCTGGGTGTTTCTGCATCTGAAAACATGGGGCCCTCCCAAGTAAGACGATATGGGTAAAGCGTAGAACACCGGGCAAACACCCATCGGATTCCTCGACAACCACCATCAGAGTGACAGGACATGTAACAGTGCGAGGAGGACCCAGTCCTCCCATCCTTCGGTCCTCATTCCAGGAAGCCACTCTCCTTCATCAGTGACTTTGGACACTTCTGCTTCCAAGGGGGACACTGAGGCCCAGAATGGTCTAAGGCCACCCAGTTAGCTGGTAGGAAGGCTGGAATTCGAACCCAGGCCTGTAGGAACCCACGCTCTCGGCGGCTGTGCTTGTCCCTGCTCTGCTCTGGCTAGGGGCCTCACTGTCGCAGGCGGCCCTCCTGGCTGACTGCGGCCAGGTCCCTCCGCACCCCTCATGCAGCCTTTTCCTGCTCCCGATGGTGGCTCTGCCAGGCTCCAGAGCAGGCTGTCGGCGGGACGGCTTGCCAGTTGCTCTGTGAAACATCGCGGTTCCGGGGCAGAGTGTAAGTCAGTCACTGATCATAGAAAAGGGGGACTTGGCAGGTGGGACCAGGAGAGGTGGGGTGGAAAGTTGGACTGCAGGGAGAGGGACTCAGATGAGGGAAAGCCTGCCGGGCCAGCTCTGCACTCGAGGTGGGGAGAGGGGCCGGGGTGTCCTGGTCAGGAGTGGGCGGGGGGCTCCGGGTCGGGCTGGAATTCACACCCCCATCCCTGATCTCTGGACCTCGGCCCTCATCTACAGGGGGAGACACTGAGAGCGGCTTCCTGGGAGTGGAGGGAGGCCTAGCTGAGATGGCCAAGTGGGCGCTGGCGTGCCCTGCTCTGAGTCCCTCGAGCCAGTGGTCTCGGCTAGCGGCCAGAGGTGGCACCTCTGCGTGGAGAGGACTTCTGGAGGGACCCTGTGGGGGAGTCGGGGAACAGCCTGGCCACAGACACTCTTGCGCGCTCTGCTCTTCCACCTGGGAGCTCCTGGCTCGCCTCCTCAGGGTGCTCTCTCCCCCTCCTGCCCAAGCCCTGTCTCCCCAGGCCAGGCAGTCACTAGGGCTTACCAGGCACACGAGAGCTCATCTAACCTCCCGGGGAAGTCTTGCATCACCCACATCACGGGTGAGGAAACCAGGGCACAGAGGGCTTGAGGAACCTTCTGGAAGGGCAGAGCTCAGCCTCAGACCCAATCAGTTCGAGGCCAGAGTCTACACTCAGAACCACGACACGCCCTGCCTCCCTGATAGGATGAGACCGTTTCCTCACAGCTGCAGTAATGAACGGCTTTTCAGGGCAGGAGAGGCCGCTTCAACATGTGAGCTAGAGCCCGCGTTTCCGAGGGAGCATGTCGGAAGTTAAATTCCTCACTGGGAGGTTCCCTCACTCAGAGGGCTGGTGGAGTTCGAGCTTTTCTCTTGAAATATCACAATAATAATAATGATGATGATGATGATGATGACTGAGAGGTTTTTGCTATAGGGCGCGTGCGCTCACCAGATAGACAGAGAAAGACAGAGAGACAGAAAGCGAGAAATCACCCCCGGGAGGACAGCCACCCCGCAATCCCTTCTCCATTCTCCTCTTGGGATCTTGGGCACGCATGCACACACTGCCGCAGAGACTGTAAGCCACTGGGTCCGGGACTTGGTCTTCATGTGAGTTCAGCAACATGACCGTTATGCTAACTGCTGGTCCCCATAACTGTTATTATTATTATAAGCTAATATTCTTTGAGCAGGTGTTACACGCTATGCACCATCCTAACTGACGTGTAGGGCCAGCAGGTGGTGTAGAGGTTAAGGCACTGGGCCCCACATGGCCAAGTGGACCTGGTGGCTTGGAGAACATGCCAGGCACATACGTGTGTGCTCCCAAAATCCTGAGAGGAGATTGAGGAGAAGGGCCAGACCTCTCAAGGGGGTGATTTCTCACTTTTCTTCTCTCTCTCTCTCTCTCTCCCCCCAAGTGAGTACAGGTGCCCTACAGCAAAAACAAACAACACACACACACACACACACACACACACACACACACACCAAAAACCTCGACATGTGTGAACTCGCTTAGTACCCAGGACAACCTAGGAGGAAGGTGTTCTGACTTTCCTCCTTGTCCGGGTGGGGAACGCTGAAGCTTCAGGAGGTCGGATCACGGGCGGATTCCGGGGCCAGCGCAGGTAGCCGCCCCAGCCGTCCATTACTCCACGTCCTCTTACCTCAACCTGGTGATGCCGCCTGCTACCGTATCTAGTGGGACCCGGCGCCCCCAGAGCTGAGAGTGTCTCCACCGCCAGGGGGAGCTCTCCACCAGCAGCCAGGGGTGGGGAGGTGTAGTCGAGCTCCGCAGCCCCAACGCAGGAGGAAGGGTGGGCGCGGCCCTACTGCAGCCCTGGGCGGTCCTGGGGACAGCAGTGCTCCAGGTCCCCTCCAGCCCTCCCTCGGCCGCCTCCCTCGGCCTCCTCCATTCTTCTCTCGGGATCTTGGGCACGCACACACACGCACCCAGCGTGAATTTAAGCCACCAGATCCTGGACTCGAACCACGGTCGACTATGTGGGAGTTCAGCGACATAGCCATTATGCTAACTGTTGGTCTCGGAACCAGATTCTGACAGGATGGTGCACATGTTTGCACAAAGCACACTTCCAAGCATCCTGC
>NW_006207202.1:860303-878276 GCF_000334495.1 Tupaia belangeri chinensis
CTTAGAAAGACGTTTCTGGGGCCAGCTAGTGGAGGAGTGGTTAAAGTGGCTGGATTCCACATGACCAACGGCATGGTTCCAGCCCCAGACCTGGTGGCTTGAAAAACATGCCAGGCACATGTGCATGTGTGCCCAAAAATCCCCAGAGCAGAGTGGAGGACAAAGGACTTCAGTATGGCCATCCTCTGCACCTTCCCTCCCCCAGGGGAGGATTTCTCACTTTATCTCTCTCTCTCTCTCTCTCTCCAGCTAGCACATGTGTCCTAGGGCAAACGAAAAGAAAGAAAAAAGAAGAAGAAGGGAGACTCTGGACAGGCCCATGAGGGATGACTCCTGGAATGTAAACATAGTATGATGAGGTGCAAAATGTCCCTGAGCCTTTTCTTTTCCAAACAGGCTTATGGGTTTATTTTAGTGGCAGAACAATTGTGGAAAAGGACCCATGAGATTCGATCCTGCTTTGTGTGTGTTTAGGATGTATGGAACTGAAGGAAATAGAAAAACCCAAAGAAACAGTATGTCAAACAATGTAGAATTTATTTTTCTCCCAAGCAAACAATATTTAAAGATGTCTAGACCAGGGCTGGTGGGGCAGCTCTACAAACATCAGGAACCTAGATCACTTCCTCCTCGTTGCATGGTCATCCTTATCACATGGCTTCTACCTCGGGATCCAAGATGGCTGCTCCAGCTCCAGCAGTCATATACATATCCCAGCCAGTGGACAGGAAAAAGAGGCAAAAGGAATACAAACACTTGCCTTTAAATGACAGTTCTTCTTATGCCCCATGGAAGAACTTATTCACATGGACCTACTGAGCTCTAGGGGAAGCTAGGAAATATAGTCTTTGTTTCAGGAGGTTGGGGACCTAGATAAAAAGTCAGGATTTCTATGTGAAGAAGACAGGGAGAACAGATTTGGGGACTAGTTAGCACACTCTGATACCCCATAATATACCCACCTCCATTCCACTGGGAAAGGATGGCCATATGCTTTCTGGCACGGTGCTGCAGGTAGCCTTGGATAGCGTTTTCCTGATGTCACTTGGTCTTGTGTGTGACTCTTCCTGCCACAAAACCAGAGCCTCCAGCCTCGGGGACAAAACCCTCAGCCTGGCATCAAGGCCCTGGACTGGTCCCACATTGCCTTGCTCGGCCACTGATGCCCCACCTGCTTTCTTTCTTGCTGCACCAGTGGCTCTCTCTGCCTGAACACTCTCTAGAAGACCCCTGCCTGGTGGTGCAGCCTCCCTGGGCCCCTCTGCCCAGGGGAGAACCAGAATCCCTTTTTCCTGCCCCCCCCCTTCGGGAGCCTGCCACCCCTCTATTTATAGCTCAAGTCAGGTGTCCCTGGACACGTTGCTGCAGGGCAGGGCTGTGCTGGGAGAACAGGTTCTGTGACCTGCGGGGGAAGGGCTGGATTTTCCAGGTCGGCTTCTCTGGCCCTGTGCTCCTGCTGTGGCTGCCTGCTGGGGACAGGCACTCCCGCACCTGGGACAGCCCTGAGTCTGTGCCTTCAGTGGTGGGTCCTCACCCCGACAGGCCATGTGCCGTGGAGACAGGATTGTGCGAATCTGCAGCCCTAGGCCTGACCCTGCCTAGATGGGCCCCTGCGTGTGGACTAGAGTAATCAGGGTTGGTGGATGGTCTACGGTGTGGGAACTGAGCAGGGGCAGCCGCTCTGGGGGAGGGTGGTCCTTGCAGGGAGAGCTGGGCAGAGAAGGTGGGGTCAGCTGCAGCTCTGCCGTCCCTCCACACCTGGCTTCCCTCTGCCTGCTTGGCAGGTCCAGACCACTGGCCATGGGCGTGGGGAAGCAGATACCCTCCAGAAAGCCGAGCGGAAGAAAAGGAGGGCCTGGAGTCCCACAGCCCCTGTTCTGACGCAGCTCCTCCCCTGGCCCGTGCCCCTAGTCAGTGCCACACCAACCTGGCTTACTCATGCCTTCGCTCCCCCAGGCCTCACTCATGGCCACCTCAACCCCGCCCCGAAGGCCTCTATCCCCCTCCCCTGTTCCCCAGTTGTCAGAATCCTCATTTTCCCAACAGGCTGATGATTTTGAATTCTCGTTCAGTGGAACGTGGGGTCTTGACCCATGCCCTTCAGCTCCCACCCTTGCTTACACTCCCATTTTAGACAAAGGTGCTGGCACTGATGCTAAGGTACCCGTGGGCTGTCTCAGTGCCTCCCCCCTGACTCCCAGGGCCTGGCCCTTGAGCCTTGAGTGCACGTTCTGTGCAAGCCTCAGCCCTTTTGTCACCAGCCAGGCTTGCAAGCTGACCAGCACCTCGCTGCCCGCTGCGGCCCAGCTGACAGGCTGAGTCCAGCACATCCGCCCTAAGCCTCACCCGAATCAGACGGAGTTCAGGCGTTCAGAATCAGACGGACCTGGCTGTGTGACGCGGGCAAGTGACTAACCCTGTCTGTGCCCCTGACATCTGTAGCAGACTCCAGTGTGACACATGGGACTCCCCAGGGGTCCCGAGGAGACCAGCGGACCCATGTTTCTGGGGGTTTGAGATCACACTCGTCCCCCCTTAGTCTTGGAAGGTGACAGTAGGGTACTTCTCCATGGAGGTGGAAGATAAGAAGGAGGACCGCGGTGCTCCTCCACCTTGCCCCAGGAGCTGGCAGCCTTCGGTCCCCCCAGCTCAGAGACCACAGGAGAAACATTGGCTGAGCGAGGAAGGCACAGGCACTAGCCAGGAAGAGAGTCCAGGGCGCCCCCTAGTGGACACAAAGGGAACTCCTGCCCGGGCAGACCTGCAGTTGAGACCTGTCATTTATGGCTCTTGGCTTCAAATCAGAGTCCAGGACTGACCCCATCCCTGCCGGCTGTGGCAGCGAATCTCAGTTTTCTCATCCACAAAGCAGAGAAAATGACAGCACCAGCCCCGCACGGGACCATAGCCAGGCTCAGTGTACACACAGTACCACTTCCAGGCCTGGAGTGGCCGGGCTCTACCTGGGGACCACAGAGAGCTTGGGGCGGAGCCCTGGGAGGAGTCAGCGTTCAGACTCAGGCCCTGCGCTCCTTCTGCTCCTGGTGGCTGTCTCAGTGAACTTGAACTCTGCAAGCCTACCAATTCCTCTCCGTGGTCCGGGCGTTTTCAGCTGTGTTATGCCATTAACACGCTTGCAGTTCACCTACCTGTCCACAATTATGGGATGCGATATCTTTTCCAGCGTTCGCAGGCTATCTCTGCTCCCATCTTGCATCAGCCAAATATCCGATGCCCCTCCCACTGGGGCCACCCGACGCTGGTCCTGAGCACTGCGACTTCGGGTCCTCTGGCAAGAATCAGGTGACCTGTTTGGGCCTGGTCCCAGGGTGGGGTGGAGCCTTGCTTCTGTTCCACGGAAGGATTTTTAGGGGTGCAGAAGAAAGAGGCTTCCCCAGTGGGGAAGGAGGACTCAAAAGGGGGCCTGGCTCCTGCCCCAGAAGGCTCACTTATCTGCTCTCTCCTGGTGGTGAAGGCGCCTGTCTGAGGTGCAAGCTGGCTCCCTATCCCTCCATGGTGGAGGGCTGGCATGGGGGCCTCGAGCAGACCAGGGACCCCGCTCCATGCTGTGATTCCATAGTGGGCTCTTTTTTCTTAGGCTATGAGTCCCCAGGCAAGGAGTGGAGCTGGCCATGGGGCTGATGGGATAACGGTGCTGGCGTCCTCCCCGCTCCGTCGGCCCAGTCCCTCCGACTGCAGGCCCTAGAACTGTCTCTTACATCCTAGGAAGTCACAGGGCCTTGACCCCAGAGGTAAGAATCTGAAGGAGCCGCACTCATGGATCATGAAACCATACACGGTGCAGTGTGCAGGCTTGTTTTTTGTTTGTTTGCTTTAAGAGGTTTTTGCCTTAGGGTGTGTGTGTTCACCACAGAGAGAGAGAGAGAGAGAACAACAGAGAGGAAAAGTGAGAAGTCACCCCCCCACACTACTAGGGGAAGGGCCACGTTGCAATCCCTTCTTCTCCATTCTCCTTTTGGGATCTTGGGCATGGACACAGAATCACACACATGTCCCTGGTGTGATTTTTAAGCCACTGGGTCCAGGACTCAAATCGTGGTTGGCCACGTGAGAGTCCAGCGACGTAACTGCTATGCCTTTTGCTGGCCCCAGCAAGCCAGCTCTTAAGAAACACCCACAGGAGGCTGGGCAGCAGCACAGGATAAAATGCAATGCTCCGTGAGGCCAACCCACATGGAAAGGTGTCTGGGTTCATATCCAGGGACCTCCCTGTGTACACCATGACCCAGGGCTGGCTGAAGCTGGGGAGATCCCTCCTTGCAGCCCATGGCCTCCACCAAGGAGTGCACGGGGCAGTGAGGACAAAGGCCTGAAGTTGGTAACCTGATCTCAAGCCAGCCTGAAGGCGCTCACCCCAACCCCACACCCTGGCCCCAGCTGAACTAGGTTCCCACTTTCTTATTCTCCACTCCCCACCCCTCTCCACCCCTCCTTTCACTGTTCACTGTTCCCTTAGTGTCCCCCCAACCCGCCCAGGGGCCCCATCCCCTCCCCAGCCCTGCCCTGCCTTTCGTCTTTGCGCCATCTCTTGACAATCACCAGCTCATCTTCCAAAGCCCAGCTCCATGCTTTATTTCCTGGGAAACTTTCTACCGCCCTCCTTCTCCCCCGACAGAATTAATCTCTGCTCCCGATGCTCCCGGGGCCTTCGCACGACCTCTGCCTCTTCTCCCAAGGCTTTCCCTTGTAATCCTCTGTGCACGCGGCTGAATCCCCGACCCGGCTCTGCGGAGAAGGTTGTGCTTTCTTCCATTTTGTACTGAGGGCCATGGGAAGCCACGGGCCGGCTCCAGCGGAGTTGCTTGAAAAGATGGGATTTGTGTTCTAGAAAGATCACCGGGGCAGCCACATGGCAGACAGGCAAGGAGGGGAGCATACTCTGTAATTGTCCAGAAGAGACAATTACACGTCTCGGGCCCTGCCAGGGAGGCCGACATGGGGAAGGTGAAAAGACTCAGGGTACAGACTCTCCACAGCTGGTGGTCCCCAAACCTGGCCGCGCTCTGGAATCCCCGAGATTTCCTGAAAGAGATTTCTGAGCTCCACGGCAGAGGCAGCTCTATAGAATCTCAGGGGTCAGACCCAGAAGCTGTTTCTTGTTTTGTTTTGTTTTGTGGTTGCCAGAGGGTAAACACAGGTGCTGGGGCAGGCGAGGGTGATTTGTGGCTAAAACCATACGATTTCTCATCTCACCCATTTTAAGGGGACAGTCCGGTAGTGCTCAGTGCACACACAGCCAGCCCTAGCAACCAACATCCCACTTCTGTCTCTAAACTTGCTACTTGAGATAACTCACGTAAGGGAATCGTACACTCCGTGTCCTTTCATGACTCAGAATCCGCATTTGGGTGGAAAAAAATCGCCAAGAGGTTTGGAAGCAGCTGGGAGTGGCCTTGAGGTCGGGAACCACCGGCCCTGTCACTCCGGCTAGAGGTGTCCTCCCCCTGGCTCTTCGCCCACAGGAGCTACGTCACATCTTCGTGACCCCCCCCCAAACCTTGAGCGAGATTTCCTTTGGACCTTGGGGAAGAATTCTCTTCCAGTCAGGCCCTCATGGGCTCAGGTCATAATTCTACACCCCAAGTTGTTACCAGCTTTCCTCCGTTTATACCATGTTTTAGGTGCTGGAGAACCAAATCGCAGCCTCTGGTTCTGCCTCTCTGGGAACTTGTTCAGAGGTTTAGGCCCCACCTCTGACTACTGAATCGGAATCAGCATGTTGGGCCAGCAAGTGGCATGGAGATGAAGTCACTGGACCCCACACGGCCGACTGCAAGGTTCAAGGCCCAGACCCAGGGGCTTGAGAAACATGCTGGGAACACATGCATGTGTGTCCCATATCCTGAGAGGAGAAGGGATTGTGGCATGGCCTTCCTCCCACGGGGTGCTTTCTCCTTTTCCCTCTCTGCATCCCTCCAGTGCTTATAAGAAAAACTTACATTTGAAAAGAAGAAACAAAGAATTAGCATGTAAACCAGTTCCTGGGGCAGGATCCTGTGCCCAGTCAAGTCTGGAAGCATTTCCTGGCATAGGAGTGGGCTTTGCTGGGGGCCGGGGGAAGGAGAGCTGACTGAGAGCTGGAGGTGCCCGGCTGGGGTGGGCCTGGTTTCCCCTCTCCCACGCCACTGCCTCAGTTGCTTTAAAATAAAGCTGCCCCCACACCTGTCGAAGCCTCCCAGCTTAGTCCCAGGGCAGCCTGGCTATGGGCAGACAGCCCTGCGCTTGGCCTTCTTGTTCCACGGCGGCGTGGCCTGACACAGACCCTGCGGCAGGGCACCAGCTCTTGTGATGCCCCAGCGATCCCATATGCTCATCCTGGTGGTAACGGCTAGTGAGCACTTACCACGTGCCAGGCAACAGGCCAGCCAGCCCTCCCAGAGCCCCATGAGGACACCGCCAGGAAACCAAGCCTCAAAAAATGAGAAGTAGCTGGTGCAAGTCCCAGAGTTCAGTGCTGGAGCTGAGATTTGAATTTGAGTCAACATGTTGGATCTGAGTTCTTAACTGGGTTGATTATGTTCTTGCTTTTTTTCAGTTTGGTTTTGGTTTGAGTTTATTTATTTCTTAAGAGAAACAGAGCAAGCACCAGGCGCTTGGCAGGTTGTCATCTGCAACCCAACCCCAGCCTCAGGTAGCCTGTGTAACAGACATGTGTGTGTGCCTGACGTGTGCGGGGAAGCACCAGGACACAGGCCCAGGACCTTCCCACGGGGTCTGCACGGCTGCTGCACCGTTGTCTGGCTCTCTTGCTGTCTCCTTTAGGAGGAAGACCCTGCAGTTCACCCAGCTTTGTAACCTGCCCAAGGGCATCTGGCTGGTCTGTGCTGGCCCTAGGACTTGAAGTCAGGACCGTGGAATCCCAGACCCTGTCTGCTTCACCGCGGGGCCTGGTTCCTTTGCCCCATCTTGCAGACGTGAAGCTGAGACGCTGCCTGAGAAAGTCAGCCCGAGTAGGCGAGACTCTCCGAGTGCTGCTCTGTCCACTCCACGGCCAGCCGCCGGGGCTCAGGTGGGCGTCAGCCCCGTGTGCCTGGGCTCTCACCTCAGCAATCTGGTACTCATGAGCCACGGAGACATCCCAGAATGCTCGGGGAGCTCAGCACCGCGGGGAGAAATAGAAACTGACACCTCCCCGCTCTCCAGCTCCATGCCCCAGTTGGGGAGCAGATTGCACACCTGGGCATGGGAGGTGGCAGAGAGCAGCAGCTGTCGGCAGATCAGGAGGTGGTGGAAATAGAAACTGACAGTGTGGGTGGAGCTGCTTACCCCCTCCTCCCCCAGAGCAGTGCCCACCACACGGGGATGGAGGCTGGGGCTGGACAGAATGGGGCCGCAGGGCTCCTGGCGCTGTCCCTGGCTGACTGGGCAGGGAGGGTAGGCCTTTGAGCTAGCTTCCCACACAATGGCAGGAGCTCGCGAGCCTACAAGTGTGGATTTAAATAGCAGCTCCAGGCCCAGCCACTGTGGCACGTGCTGCTCAGACGCTGTGGTGGTGTTCTATTCCAGTCCAACCTACAGCCTGGGTGCAGCACGGCACCTGTACTCCCAGCAACCTGGGGGGGGGGGCTGAGACAGGAAGAATGCAGCTTGGGGCTAAGCCCAGGCGAGAGCCTGTCTAAAAAACAGCCAGGTGTGGGGACGCGTGACTGTAAGTCCAGCGGGAGGCCGAGGCAGGAAGATCGCGACATGGTGAAACCCAGCTTAGAACGAACACGGTAAAATAAAAATAATAAGTAGCAGCTGGCCTCCTCACTAGCCCTTCCTCCCCAGACTCCAGTTCCTTATCTGTAATGTAGATTGCGTTGCTGAGAGCCTCGGGCGCCAGCGCATCTCAGCTGCCTAGCACCCAGCACCTCACCTCCGGGCTGGCCGAATCCTGCCATGAAGGACAGGTGAATTACAGACAGGAGAAATATTTAGTGCAGGGTGTACGGCACGCTCTCTGTCAGCGGTAGGTCTTACTCTCAGGAGCAGGGACAGCCATGTCATTTGCAGATCCCAGTGCAAAATGAAAATGTGGGGCTTTTGCTTGAAAATGATTAAGAATTTTAAGACAGCAACAGCAACGGAGCATCAAATCAAACGCCCGGGTCTTTCCGAGCGCGGGGCCCTGTGTGGCTGCGCAGGGGCACCCCCTGATGAGCTCACAGGATGCCATAGACTTTGCATCAGGCTTGGCTCTCTGTCCTCAGGAGGGTTGCCCATCTGCTCAGCATGTGCTGGATGAAGGCTCCCCATCCTTGCCTCCCCTGGTCTCCGGGTTATCCCAGAAGAACTCGTCGTTACCCAGGAGTTTCTAACAGCGCCTTCTCATTAGCCCAGCCCCAGAGTCAGGGTTTTTTTTTTCTTTTCAGCATGAGCGTTAGGACAAATGACATCATCTTCATGCCCACCCCTAAAGGGGAACGCTCTCCCTGAGGACAGCAGGACTCCATGGCAGGGCAGTACAAAGCCAGCCTCTGGGTCCCAGCCGCGGAGTTTCATCTTCAAGAGCTAGCTGAGACTCGAAAGAGATTCCAGAGGTCCTTGCGGGAGGAGGGCGTGCTGAGGAGGAGAAGGTGTGGGAGGGGCATTCACGTGTGTCAGCCCGGGCTGTCCCTGGAGGCGGGCATGGGGGAGTTTCTGTTCTCTTGGCTTTGCTCTGTTTTCTGCAAAGGCACAAATTGCTTTTGTAATAACAGGAAAAAAATAAAACATTAACGAGCCTTCATTTAGGAAAAAGCACAGTGTTCTCATAGGAGCTAAGAAGACAAGTCCTTGATGCAAAGTATATTCTGAAAGAAGCAAATGAAAAATGCAGAGATTGTTAGATTAGAGAAATTGATCATGTTAGAATCACTCATAGCCACTCACCACTGCTGTAAGGAGCCTGGTTTGGGAGCTAAGAGGATTGAATCCTAGTGGGTTCTAACTCCCGGTGGGGCTCAGGGTGGGGCCCAGGTGAGTGTGTGCATGTGTGTCAGTGTGAGTGTAAGTGTGATGGTGCGAGTGGGTGTGTGATGTGGGGGCGGGGACAGTGAGCCCCTCCAGAAGCCAGGCCAGAGGCGCTCCCAGGGATGCTGCGAGAGGCAGAGAGCTGAGAAAGAACATGGGCTTTGGAGCCAGGCAGAATCGAACCGGAATCCCAGTCCACCAAACGTGTCACTTCATCTTTCCAAACCACAGTTTCTCATTTACAAAACAGAGATTAAAACATCTGCAGCCCAGGGTAGTAACTGCTGGGATTAAAGACAATGGGCTGGCACAAAGAATTGGTGCATAGTAGGTGTTCAACCAGTGTGAACCCACCCCTACCCCCACACCCTCCACAGCCTGCATAGACAGTGGTGTTGCATTTGACAGCCTCGGAGGCTGGTCCTCATCTTGCTCTGGGATCTGACTCCAAAGGAAAGCAGGGAGGCCCGATGGCATCCTGGGAGGCCAGGGTCTGCTCTCCTATGGTCGCTGTCCAGCCTGGTGCTCAGGGGCTCCAAGTTAGCCATTACTTTGAGAGCCTTTGTACAGACACTGAGGAGCTATTTGGTGGAGCGTGGAGACCCCTCGTGGCCACACCGGGAATGGCACCTCAAGGCCCGAAACCTCCCTCGGGAGGGAGTGGACCTTACAGCTGGACCTTCCTCTCAGGCTCGCAAACATCTCTTGAGCTCTTTTTAAAGTGCCAACGGGGTTTGCCACTTGAACTTCAGGTTCCCCGTTTGTGCGCGTACTTTAACAATAATAATTTCAATAATCATATTGAAATGATTTATGTATCCAAAATTTGCTATAGGCCAGGCACAAAACTATTATTGCATGTTTTTTTGTTCATCAAACAATAATTACCTCTGAGGTAAGTATTAGAATTACCTTGATTTTATTGATACAGAGGCTGAGCTAAGCGAGTTAAGCAATTTACTGGCTATCAGCCGGGCAGTAGAAAGCTGTAGGCTTGTTTGTATGCTTGTTTTAATTTGCTATAGGGCACACAAGCTCATCAGAGGGGGTGGTGAGAAATCACCCCCCGCAGGGAGGATGGCCACCCGGCAGTCTTCCGTTCTCCCCTTCTATTCTCTTCCATTCTCCTCCTGGGATTTTGGGCACGCAACCACACACAGCATGTTTTTCAAGTCGCCAAGCCTGGGACCTGAACCTCAGCGTTGGCCATGTGGGATCTAGTCACCCTAACCACCATGCCAGCAGCTGGTCCCAGATTGCAAAAGAAACTCTGCACCCATTAGCAGCCATTCTCCTCCCCTCTCTCCCGGGTAACCCTACTGGACTTTCTGTCTCTATGGATTTGCTCCGTTGTGGGCATTGTACATAAACAGCATACAGGTCCTTTCGCATCGAGCTTCTTTTATTTAGCACGTTTTCGAGGTTCATTCGTGTTGTTGCACGTGTCAATACTTCACTCCTGTTTCTTGTCAAATAACATTCTGCTGTATAGCTAGATTACATTTTTAAAAGTTGATTTATTTATTGGGAGAAGAAAAATCTATAGGGACTCCCTATAGCGGTGGCCCCCGACCTTCCTGGCACCGTGGACCAGCCTCATGGAAGACAATCCCTCCATGGACGAGGGAGACAAGGACCTGCTTCTAAGATGACCCAAGTGCACCGCGTCCACCATGTCCCCACTTCCACTACTGCCACATTGCAACATGCAGTGAAGCAATCGTGCAACGACAGGGTTCGTGCCCCCCGTGAGAATCCATAATGTCGCTGCTCTCAAGGAAGGTGGAGCCCAGGTGTCAGTGAGAGCCATAGAGAGGGGCTGCAAACACAGACGGGGTCTCTCTTATTCACCTGCCACTCCCCCCCCACCACTGCAGGGCCAGGGGTGGGGTGTGCATTCACCTGCCACCACCACCCCCCCACTGCATGGCCACGGGCGGGGTGTGGGGGAGTGACAGACCATGCACTGGTACTGGTCCACAGCCTGGGGGTTGGGGACCCGTGCCCTATAGGATCTTCCAGGCCACAACCTGCTGCAACCCCCCCAGACTTCCAGCTACCCAAGATCATGGATGCACTTGCAGGCATGCCTGGTGTGTTCATGTTGACTTTGGATATGAACCCTGGGCCTCCCATAAGGCTCCGGTATCACACGCTGGCACCCTATCACTGTGCAACCTGGCTGGGCAACACTTTACAATCCCATTCATCAGCTGACGGGTGGTTTAAAGGCTCTGACATTTTCTTGGCCAAAGGAGGTGATCCGTGTGACCCAGGTGGTAGGGCTGAGAAAGGTCGTAGGAAGCCCGGACACTGTTCCTTGAACCTGCAGGAAGGAAAACTCAGAGGAGAAGGGATGTGAAAACCAGCCAGGGGGGGCACGGCAGGGTAGACCCTGAATGGCCGTGAGAGAGGTGCCGCCTGTCCCCCACCTCCCTCCTCACAGATAACCAGGAGCTGGATAAAGCAGCCTGCACAGAGCTGCCTCGTCTCTGCAGTGCCCAAAACACAGACAGCCTAGATGTCCAGCACAAAGGAATTTATTCAATAAACTATGGCACGTCGGGCCTGCAGGTGGTGTGGAGTTGAAGGTGGCTGGATCCCGCAAAGATGACTTCGTGGTTGAAGTCCCGGACCTGGTGGCTTGAAACTCATGCTAGGTGCATGTGTGTGCGATCCTAAAACCCCCAGAGAATGGAGAAGGGATTGCAACGTGGCCATTCCCCTGGGGGATGATTTCTTACTTTCCCCCTCTTTGTCTCTGATTCCCTCTGGCAAGCACACTTACCCTATAGTAAAAAGTGAAAAGAAATAAAATAAAATATACTATAGTGCATCCAGTCGAGGGACTGCCGTGAGTCGAAGGCTGGTAAGTTCCGTGCTTACTGTGCAAAGCCGACTCCTTCATTTCCCGTGTGCATTTCCCGTGTGGTAGCCCTGCAGGCCACGAAGTATTTTATAGCCCCCATTTTTCTCTTTGTCTTTTTAGGTTTTTGCCATAGGACGTGTGCGCTCACCAGAAACAGACAGACAGAGGGAAAGGGAGAAATCATCCCCCTCCCCCAGAGGGAATGGCCTTACCGCCATCCATTCCCCTCTCGGGATTTTGGGAGTGCGCGCGTGCGCACACACACTCACACACACACACACGTGCACCTGGTATGAGTTTCAAGCTGCTGGGCCTGGGACTCAAACTGTAGTCTGCCACGTAAGAGTCTAGCACTGAAACCACTCTACCACCTGCTGCCCCGCCTCCATTTTTCAAAAGTGTGTTTGTTTATTTATTGGGAGAAAGGAAGATAGGCACTCGCAACAAGGTCTCACGATGCCCTTCCGCATCTTCCAGTCTTCCAGGCAGCCAGGAACGTGCCTGGCGTGTTCAGGTTGCCCTGGGAGCTTTGGCCTCCCGTATGACTCCAGTATGGCTCAGCAGACCCTCCCATTGGTACCACCATGGCTGAGCCTACACTCCCCATTTGACAGGCAGGACACGAATGCAAGGAATGGTTAAGTAACTTACCCAAGCTGCGCAGGTAGAAAAGTGGGGGAGTCCGAGTGAACCGGAGTCCACTCGTCTAATTCCTCTGCCCTCGCTCTTCTCCAGGGATAGAAAGAAATACTTACTGACACGAGAAACTGCTCACGAAATACTGCTTGGGCGAATAAATCAGGTCATGGAACAGGATGCCGTGTACGAGCAAGGCTGGTAGGAACTAGGCCAGCTTGTGAATAGGGGAGATCTCTGCACATTCAGATTATGAGTAATTCTTACTTTCTGCTTTGTGATGGCATTCTTTTCAGTTTTCTAAGAGGAACATGGTTTTGTTTTGCAAAAAGAAAAGATTTTGTTTGGTTCACTTAAACAAAGAAACATTTTCTTTTCTTTTCTTTCTTTCTTTCTTTCTTTCTTTTTTTTTGAGAGGTTTTTGCTTTAGGGTGCATGCCCTTGCCAGAGAGACAGAGAGAGAGACAGACAGACAGAAAATGAGAAATCACCCCCTGGGGGCATGGCCATGCCGCAATCCCTTCTCCATTCTCCTCTTGGGATCTTGGGCATGCATGCACACGCGCCCGGTGTGAGTTTAAGCCACTGGGTCTGGACCTCGAACTGCAGTTGACTACGTGGGAGTCCAGCAACATAGTCATTATGCCAATGGCTGGTCCCAAAAAGAAACATTTTCATGTGTGGTTAGTAGAAATTCAATGTGGCATATCCTCTATGGAGGATAATTCTGCAATATTTATCAAAGTTGCAAATGTATTTGCCCTTTGACTCAGTAATCCTGAGTCTACATTTTACTTCTAAAGGTAGACCAATGCGTGGATGATGTACAAGGTTCATTTTTATTGCAGCAGTGCTAATAGTAGCAAAAGGCTGGAAATGATTTAAGCATGCCCTTTACAGGGTCTGGTTAAATAAACTGTGGAAAGAATACTAGACAGCTATAAAAAAGAACACAGGAGCTTTCTACACTGATAGGGAACGAACACTGAATTTTTTGTTTTGTTTTTAGTGTTTTTGTTTTTTTTTTTGCCATAGGGTATGTGTGCTCACCAGAGACAGAGTGAAGGAAAGTGAAAAATTATCTCCCAGGGGGATGGCCACGTTGCAGTCTCTTCTCTATTCTCCCCTTGGGATCTTCAGCATGCACACTTATATGCCTGCTGTGATTTTTCAAGCCTCCAGGTCTGGGACTTGAACTGTGCTCTTGGTTACGTGGGACCCAGCCACCTTCATCTCCACACTACCTTCTGGCTCACCTATTTCATTAAAATGATCTCAGTGATGGGGCCAGCAAATGGCATGGTGGTTAAGGCACTGGATCCCACATGACTAACTCTGTGGTTTGAGCCAGTGTCTTGAAAAACATGCCAGGTGTATATGTATGCATGCCCCAAATACCAACAAGAGAAAGAAGAGGTTGCAGTGGTCATGCCCCTGGGGTGGGGGGTGGTGATTTCTCACTTTCCCTTGCTCTCTCTCTCTCAGTCTCTGGTAAGCAAACATGCCCTATAGCAAAACTTTTAAAATAAAGAAAAAGACAAGATGCCACAGTGTGTTTGTAATGGTTAGTGTAAGAAAAAGGAGAGTGACTTGGTCAGTTGTGGATGCTGTAACAGAATACCAAAGACTGGGAGTCTTACAAACAATGGAAGTTTATTTCCGATGGTCTGGGGGCTGACGGTCAGGGGCAGGATGCCGGCATTGTTGGGCTCTGGAGAGGGCCCGTGACAGCCACGTTCTCGTTGCGTACTCACACGGTGGAAGGGGGGCTAGAATGCTCTCTCGTCCCTTTCATAAGGGGCTAGTCCCATTCATGGGGGTGGAACCTCTCAAAGGCCCCCCTTCCTATCCCCATCACGTCGGGGTTAGAATTTTGACATAGGATTCTTGGGGGTCAGGAACATGCAGTCTGTTGCAGAAGGGGAGAAAGAATATAGTTTCAGTCTGCTTTTACTTTATACCAAGATGCTGGGTACAATTGAAGGCAGGATGATAAGGGAAATATTTAACAACCGTGCAGCTGGCCTGGTAGAGGGGTATCCAAGGAGGGAAGGAGGAGTCTTCGGAGACTGGAGAGTGGAGGGAACAGGATGAGGTGGAACGTGGCTTCTCTGTACCTGCTTTTTACGCTGTTTCGATGTTTGAACCATGGGACTGCTTTGCCTGGTCCAATATGAATCATCTTCCCTACTTTACAATAGAGAGAAGGAAGGGGGAAGAGAAGAGAAAGAGAGTTTTTGTTGTTGTTTGGTTCTTTTTTATTTAAGAGAGAAAGCGACCCCCTGGGCATGACCACATGGCAACTCCCTCTCCATCTCTCCCTCCCTTTGGGACTTTGGGCATACACACACACACACACATGGGCCTGGTGTGTTTCTAGAGCAGTTGGGTCTGGTACTTGAACTATGCATTGACCATGTGGGATCCCACTGCCTTATTCGCTCAACCACAGAGCTGGCCTGTTTCTTTTCTTGTTTGGTTTTTTGTTGTTGTTGTTTGTTTTTTTTTTTTTCCCTTTTTTCTCACTGTGTAGCTATCCTCCTGCCCCAGCCTCCCAATTATCTAGGCTTACAGGGGCATGTAACTGTACCCACTGTGTGGGGTCAGCCCAGGGACTGAACTTGGGCCTCCCATGCAGCTTCCAGCCTCTGGCAACAGCACTATCTAGGCACCACTGTGGCTGGGCTATGATTGAAGCAGAAGCACCTCCATCTTTGAACTTTACGTTACACTTGCTTCCTCCTGTTGCCCAGAGCAAATAGAGTGATGACAGTCTTCCTGTCTTTGCTAACTAGTCTGCAACCTTTTTGTTTAGCTGTTCCTTAGCAATGTAACTACCAATCACCAGGCCCCCACCCAGAGCCATGGGGACCATTAAACAAAGGTCTGGAGGGTGCCCTTAGAAATAATTAAGCTGCCTGATTCAACTTCTGTAACTGCTTTCACCTGGGAACCCCACTCCCTTTTGCCTTCACCCCCTCCTCAGTTTCCATTGTAATCATCCTATCAACCCAGCATTGATGGTGGTTTTTGCTTATATAAGCACCCCTCTTCTCTCACTCAGGGCTGTGGGGTTTTGAGAGACATGAACCCCCCCCCAGTACCCCCTTCTGGCTTAATCAATAAAACTCCAATACATTTGCCTGTGTCTGGATGACTTCTGGTTTCTTGCTGATCAGACTATAACATGCTCACCACTTCCAGGCTGCTGTCCACAGAGTGGCTTTCCATCCCTGCTGCCCCATCGCGGGGATATGGGGAGGTTTGGAGGAGTGGGCTTGGTGGACTGTGGTGAGCGCCGGGTGTTTGGGGACCATCAGGGCTGCATCGTTAGTGTGTCTGTCTGTCTGGTGCTTTAGCCCAGGACTGAAGCCTCTGGGGGATGCTGACTTCTGTTATACTGGCCCAGGTACGTGGAAGACGGCGGGGTAAGGGGCAAGGGTACTCCTCCTCTCCTCTAACCCTGCAAGCTTTTCTATTGAAGGCAAAGACCTTGGGGCTTCTTCTGCCTTCTTGGCTTGGCACAGTGCCCAGCACATAGTAGGCACTTAGCAAGCATTTGTTTCATCATTTCTCCTCCCGCCTTTCTGGTTATCTCACCCTATGGGTGGTAAGCCTCTTACCCACACAAATCTGCCCCCGGGACTTAAGCTTTGAAGTCGCTGGTATGCGGGGCCATATTACTTTAATCAGATAATCAGATTACTCCCTCCCTTTGCATCTGGCAGAGATCGGTGCACTGAGCAGGGAAGTGGAAGCCCGAAGCAGCCATTGCATTGGGCAGGCGTTTATCAAGGAACTCTATGCTCGGCCACGGCAGAGGTTCTACCAAGCAGTACACTCTCGGGCTTCCTTTCCTAGGCAGCCTGTGCATCCCTCTGTGGGGAAGAGGAGTTGTAGCCAGCGTTGATGGAGCACTGACCCATGTAAGGTGCTGTGCTGAGGCCTCTACACCTAGCCTCTCAATCCTTGCGATGGCTGAATATAGGAAGTGGCTTCGTATCAGATGAATGCAGGTGCAAGCAACAGAAATGAGACTCAAACTCGCTGAAGGGAAGAGATTATATGGGCTCGCAAAACTGATAGTTGTCGCCTTCAGGTATGGTGAGATCAAGGCTCTGGCGGTTTCTCCGCTTCTGTCTGTATGTCGTTGGTCTTCACACTGGCTTCCCTGTGGCCAGGACAGAATGTCTCCTTATTTGTATCTAGCAGAAAACAGACTGGACTCTCCAGGGGTTTTTTAAAAAGTCAGGAAGATTCAGGGGCCGGCAGGTGGCATGGTGGTTAAGGGTGCTGGACTCCCACATGGCCAACCGCAGTTCAAGTCCCGGACCTGGTGGCTTGCTTTCTCACTTTCTTTCTCTCTCTCTCACTCTGTCCCTCTCTTGTCAAATTAAAATAAGTAGATAAAGTTAAAAAGAAAAGTCAGGAAGATTATTTCCTACACGTCATGAGTAAGACTCATCTCACATCTCAGTAGGCTAAATTGGCTTGGACCTGCCCATTCCATAATCCAGTGGTTCTCAGCCCTGACTGCACATCAGAATCACGTAGGGAATGCTGGGAAAAAATGAATGCCCAGGCAACTCTTTACTTCTATTAACTCAGAAACCTTGTGAGTAAAGCCTTGGGATCAGCATTTTTAAAAAGCTTCCCATGGGACCAGCAGGTGGCATAGTGGTTAAAGTGCTGAACTCCCGCATGGGTGACCACAGTTCAAGTCCTGGACCTGGCAGCCTGAAACTCACGCTGGGCATGTGTGCGTGGATGCCCAAAATAATGAGAGGAGAATGGAGGAGAAGGGATTGTGGTGTGGCCATCCACCCTGGGGGGTGATTTCTCACTTTCTGTCTCTCTGTTCTTCTCTGTCTCTCTATTCTTCTCTGTCTCTCTAGCAAGCACACACACCCTAAGCAAAAATCTCTTAATATATAAATAAATAAGCTTCCCAGGGGAGCCAGTAGGTGACATGGTGATTAGAGCATTGGATTCTCACATGGTTGACCATGATTCAAGTCCTGAACCTAGTGGTTTGCTTTCTCACTTTCCCTCTCTCTGTCTCTCCCTGGTGAGCACACATGCCCTATAGGAAATTAAAATAATAATAATAATAATAAATAAAAATTTAAAAATAATTCTAAAAAAAAACCTTCCCAGGTATTTCTAACATACAGTGAGTGCCTCGGGGTTAGGCTTTGGCATCCTCTCCAGAAGAGGTGATCTGGCCTGTGACAGGGAGCCTGGCCTGACTAAATGAGGCCATTCATCAAGACACTTCACACCTGTGGCCCATTGCTAGCCCTTGCAGCCTGGAGTGTACTAGCAATTAATACATTTTAATAAATCCTGCAATTTTCTTGTAAATAGCATAATTATATTGCTTGGCAATTTGTGTGTGTGCTAAAAGCATTAATTTGTTAAATGTAAACATCTAAAATACGCCACAACTAATGTAAGCTGTGTTAGCATGTCTTCAGTTTTTTTTTTTTTTTTTTTTTTTGGAGGGTTTTTTG
>NW_006207202.1:878347-886944 GCF_000334495.1 Tupaia belangeri chinensis
GGTGCTATGTCCATGCTGCAATCCCTTCTCCTCCATTCTCCTCTCAGGATCTTGGGCATGTACACACACGTGCCCAGTGTGAGTTTAAGCCACCAGGTCCGGGACTCGAACTGCGGTCAACTACATGGGAGTCCAGTGACATAGCCATTACGCCAACTGCTGGTCCCTGTCTTCAGTTTTTAATATACTGAAAGCTTCCAAAACTAAAAGGGACCCAGGCCTCTCTTGGCCTCCAGAGATTTCAAACCTGATGTCTAGTCAGGCTGGCTTACCAAGCCCTGCACCTTTTCCTTCTGTGGGAGTTTGAATTCTTTTTTTTTTTTTTTTAATATCTTCATTTATTTACTCCTTTATTTTTTTAAAAAAATTTACTTTTAATAATTGTTATTAATATTTTAAGATTTGCTTTAGGGCATGTGTGTTCACCAGAGACAGACAGAGAGGGAAAGTAAGAAAGCAAGATACCAGATCTGGGACTTGAACTGTGGTTGGTCATGTGGGAGTCCAGCACTCTAACCACCATACCATCTGCTGGTCCTATTCATTTATGTTTAATTGTCAGAGTATGTGTGTTTGCCAGAGAGAGAGAAAACCCCGCAATGGAGCATGGTCACTCTATAATGTCTTTTCCTCCATTTCTCCATCCCATCAGGATTTGTGGCATCAACATACATGTGTTTGACATGTTTTCAAGCCACTGGGCTTGGGTGAACCACAGTCAGCCATGTGAGATCTGGTTCCTAATGCACAGTGCTTCACCATTATGCTATGGGCTCAGCCTGAGAGTGTGACTTGTGATCTCAGTTCCTCATTTCCCTGCAGTGGTGGTGTGCATTACCCCTTTACCACAGCCTCATGGCTGGTGGGATACACTCTACTCCCTGGCCTTGAGCTTGACTGTGTAGCTTGCTTCAACCAGTGCTTGTGTGGTCAACAGAGGTTGGAATGTGCTTTCCTGGATGGGGTGGCTCTTTGCCTTTCTGCTCTGACCACTAGAAGAGCATGTCCTTCAGTCTAGGCCTATGATGGTTAATTTTCTGGGTCAACGTGACTGAGCTGAAGGATGCCCAGATAGCTGGTAAAACATTACTCCTGGATATGCATGTGAGGGTGTTTCTGAAAGAGACTGATGAACTGGGTGAAGGGATCACCCTTACCGATGCAGGTGGGCAGTATCCAACCCATTGACAGCCTGAACGGAACAAGAAGGTAGAGGGAGAGACAATCCTTTTTCTCTGCTTGCACTGGAGCATCCACGTTCTCCTGTCCTCGGACATCTGTGCTTCTGGATCTTAGGCCTTTGGACTCAGACTGAATTATACCACCTGCTTTTCTAGTTCTCCAGCTTGTAGGCGGCAGACCGTGGGGCTTCTTGGCTTCCATAGTCACATGAGCCAATTTCCATAATAAATCTCTCTATATATACATACACATATATAGACATACTCTCCCTCTGGGTTCTGTTTCTCTGGAGAACCTGACTAATACAGGGCCCCAAGACAGAACAAGCTACTGAGCTAAGCTGGACCTGCTCCCTGGACCAGAGCCATCTAGCCAAGTCCCACCAAGTCCCAGACCTCCCACTGACCGCGGTCTGCCATTTAAGCCACTGGGTTTCAGGGTATTCTTTAATGCAATATTAGCACAACATTGATTGCCTAATTTACCTTCTCAGTGCTGGTGACAGAAATCCAGCCCTAAGTACTTCAGGCCTCAGAGGACTGACTTTAGGGGCTGCAGGAACAAAAGAAAATTTGCTCTTTAAGGTTCACTGAAAATGACTAACACCGGGCAGAGAAAAGCACACAGATTTTATTTAACATATGCACGTGTACACTTCAGGTTGAAGTCCCAAAGATGCAAGGGGAGCGATCAGATTTCATGCTTAGGTTCGGTGCAGCAGGAACATCTGTGTAAAAATGTAATTGCACCAAAAGGTTTGCGCTCATGGAAACAGACGATAGACCTCGTGAGGAGACATAGCCAGGTCTGTCTGTTCAGAGTCTTCTTGGCCTTTCTCCCAGGAATGAGGCAGGATCCCTCTGGAATGATTGTCTAATGTCAGACATGCCGGCCCGGGGATTTCTTTACAGCCAACTCTTACACGGAAAGGCGGCGGAAGTTAGGCTTTATGGCTGGCTTTGGGGAATGGGGTTCTGGTTCCTGCGACCTGCCTTGGGGATCAGGGATGCTAGTTTCCTCTGCTTGCCTCTGAGGAGAAGGAGGTGTGAGACACAGGAGGGTGGGAGGAGCTCAGAGAGACTCTCTGCTTCCGAGGCCTTCACTTTGAAGTATTGTCTCTGAGTCCCTCAAAGGCCCAGCCCAATGCCACACTTCCCCTTGGGGACAGTGATAGTATCTAGTATTGATGGGGGTTGTGGCCAGGCCTCAGTCCAAGCGTAGTGATGACAACCATCCAACGTTTGCGTGTGTTTTTAGGTTTCTGCCTTAGTGCATGTGAGCTCACCAGAGAGAGACAGAGCAGGAAAGTGAGAACTCACCTCCCAGAGGGGATGGCCACAATCCCATGCCACAATCCCTTCTCCTCCATTCTCCTCCTGGGATTTTGGGCATGCATATATGCGCACGCACCTGGCATGATTTTCAAGCTCCTGGATCTGGGACTTGAACTGCGGTCAGCTGTGTAGAAGTCTAGAGCCTTAACCACCATGCCACCTGCTGGCCTTACATCAAGTTTGTTTTGTTTTGTTTTGTTTTGAAACCAGACTGCCTGCTGAATTTGAAGCCCAGCTCTATCACTTATATGCCATATGACCTTGGGTAGGTCATTTAACTTCTCTGAGCCTCGGTTCCTCTGTAAAATGAGGATGGCAATAATAGCCCTTTCCTTTTCTGTGCAGATTAGATAAGTCTTTGTGTAAAATGTGTTGAGCAGCGTCTGGCACCTAGTAAATAAACATTGTATTAGCGTGCGCTCGTATTATTAAGTATTCTGTATGCATTTAACTCTTCCAGCAAACCAGAGTTTTGTCATTGGTCTGTGGGTAATGGAATTGAGGTTGAGAGGGGTCAAAGGACTTGTCCAAGGTATTACAATACGTGGATCACTGAGCCAAGGCATAAATACAGTTCTATCTGATTTCAATTGTTTTTTATCTCTGTACCCCCACAGTTAGTGGGAGCTTGGTGCACACCAGGCCACACCGAGTGTCGAGGAACAAAGGAGCAAAGGGCACAATTAGGTAGAAGGCAGGCTGCCCTGTGGCTGGAATGCTGTCAGGCTCTGTGCACTGCCTTTGGCTTTACATTGGGCTGGGGGACTGACTGGTTTGGGGACATGGGGCACAGTGGCACAGTGGCACAGTGGATGCTGCTCTGTGTTGGAGGTGGGGTTGAGTCCTGGGCTCCACCCCGTTCGGCTGTGTGTCACAAGGCCAGTTGTTCTGACTGTCTGAGACTCCGTTTACTCCAACACAAAGTGGATTGCACAGGAAGAGACCTGGGAGCAGTGAACAGCCAAGCCCGGGGCTGCCTTCAGAACCCAAGAGCCTCCCACTCTGTCTTCTACTGTCTGGGAGACACTTTCTCCTTCCCAGATGGCAACCTGAGCCCTGTGGGGCAGGCAGATTCTGGGGTCCAGACAGCCATGCCCCATCTCCGAGTCCAGCGCAAAGCCAGAACAGGTACAGGGGCTTCCCTGGGGCAGCGGTGTGCCCTGGGCTTGACCCACAGGCTGGGCCCAGAGGTCTTAATGTGGCAGCTATGTCATGGCCTCTCCTTTTTCTTTTGAGAGGTTTTGTTATAGGGCCCAAGCGCTCGCCAGCAAGAGAGAGAAATCACCCCCTGGGGGGATGGCCATGCCCCAATCCTTTTTCCTCCATCTCCTCTCGGGAATTTGGGCACGCACACACACGCGCCCGGCATGAGTTTAAGCCACCGGGTCTGGGACTCGAACTGCGGTCGACTACATGGGAATCCAGCGACATAGCCTTTACGCCAACTGCTGGTCCCATCATGGCCTCTCCTAATAGAGAAGAACAGGCAGAGCCCCGAGGCCTGGCATAGGGGCGAGAGAGAGGATGTCCCAGCTCTGGTCATACTGCTGGCACCTCGGAGTCTCATCTCCCTTGAAATGAGATCATAATCCAGCATCGTAGGCCTATGGAGAAGGCCCACAGGTGGTCTCTGGAGGTTTGGGAAGACCCCGTGTAAACTGCAGGAGTTGTGCTCTAGGACTAAGGGAGGTTGCCCTCGTGTCCTCAGTTTATCGGCTATCAAATGAGCATAAGGACCTCAAAGGGACCTACTAGCTGGGAAGTCCCTCTGACCCAGTCCTAAAAGAAGTTATGGCCCTAATTTAACTCACTCATGAATGGCATGGTGCCTCTGGTGTAAGGCTTGTGTAAAGTACCACCGTGATGTCCTCTCGCCCAAACTGCTCAGTAACGGGAGAGCAACCACTTCCGGTTTACCAGAACTACAGGGAGAAAGGAAGGAATTTAACAATGCAAGAAAGAAACAGGAAGTCACATCCTGAAGACATCCTGAAGGTGGGTTTGTGTTTTGTTTTATTTTTGCTATGGACACATGCGTTCCCTGGAGAGAGACAGAGAGAGAGGGCAAGTGAGAAATCACCCCCAGTGGGGATGGCTATGGCCACAGTCCCTTCTCCTCTATCCTCCTCTTGGGATTTTGGGTGTGCATGCACATGCACCAGGTGTGTTTTCCAAGCTGCCAGGTCTGGGACTTAAACCTTGGAGTCAGCCATGTGGGATCCAGTACCTTAACCATACCACCTACTGGCCCATGGTGGGACATTTTGCAAAGCAAGTGGTGCAATTTTCAGAAGTCATTATCAAAAAAAAAAAAAAAAAAAAAAAAAAAAAGAAAGAAAGAAAGAAAAGAGAAAAGAAAAAAATGAAAAAAAGATGGGGAAGTTGGTGCTACAGAGGTAACACAACTGGACTCATACGGGAAGGTCCCAGGTTCTCGTCCTGAGGTCTCTCTGTACTGCTGGGAGCCCACATGCACCTGGTCCGGGAAGACCCTGCTGGGAATGCCTCTCCCTGTCTCTCTCTTTCTGTCTCTCTTCTTTTCTTTTTCTCTCAAAGGAAATAAATAAACGTAAAACAAAACGAGGGGATGGGCCAGACTAAAGCATGTAAGGGCATCCAACCTGAGCCTTTGCAAAGTCCTTGACTGTATTCTGGCTTTCAGAAATCAGCATCAAGGACATTCGGAGGGAATTTGAATATGAGGGAATTGGAATACCAAGTGTGCATGAGCTAAAATGAAGACGTATGGACAGGCAAAGGATGAGATTGTTAACTGACAGGAACAGGATGATCTCATTTTGATTAAAACAATTACATATGCATACAGAGTGATCAGGGAGGGCAGGTGGCATGTGTTTATAGTGGTTCTGTCGGTGGTAGGAATACAGCGATTTTGTTTTCCTATTTGTGTCCATCCCTACGTGCCAACTTTCTCCAATATAATACATGCCTCGGCCTCCTCTTACTGCCCCTGCCCCATCTGGAACTCACTATGGATGTTCCCCTCTGAGCACCACCGTTCCTTCTCTGCCTCACAATGAGGCATTTCCTGGGGAGGACTGTCCGTGGAATCCTTCCTCTGCACTCACTGTCCCCCTGCCCTGCACAAAAGTGACTTGTCCTATGGCCAAGCTCAGAAGGAGGACACGCAGCCCAGCCCCAGCTTTTTTGCAAGCCCTCATTGGTCTGTTCCAGCCTGGCGGATACCAGTGAGCAGCCACTGGTACCCACACTGGACCAGGAACTGGGCAGTGTGACTGGGTGAATGTCAAGGTGGAATAGTAGGAGACCCACCAGGCTGTTGATCTGAAGTCACAGCCATAGGGAAGTATTTCGATCTCATCTGTATATTGTGCGTTTCTCCCAGCTGTCTTCAGACTTGGATGGGGGTAAAAGACTATTCTTTACTGGCTCCTCTTACATCCAACGTTGTGCTTTCTGTATTCCCCCCCCCCCAAAACCCACCCCAAAAAAAAAAAAAAAAAAAAATTTGGCCTAGGAAAAATTCCTAATTTTCTAGAGGTCACTCTTAGAGGTGGGAACTTCTTTCTTTCTATGTTTTGGAGAGATTTTTGCTATAGGGCACATACACTTGCCAGAGACAGAGAGATGGAGAAGCATGAGTTTCAAGCTGCCAGGTCTGGGACTCAAACTGTGGTTGATCATGTGGGAGTCCAGCAGCTTAACCACTACACCACCTGCTGGCCTCCAGGACTGAGTTTCTATTGAAGAGAAGAATTAGGAAGTTCATGGGCAAGGCCAGAAGTGGGAGTGAGGGTGGTGATGGGGGTAGGAGCTGAGGGCATGGTGGTTGGGCCTTCTAGAGAGAGGCGATAGGAGGAGGCAGAAGGCCAAGACGAGGCTGTGCTTGCGCATGGTTCTAGGGACTCCGACTTACACCACAGTGGTTGTGGGGCCACAGAAGGCTTCGCATGTTGGAAACACCTGCCAGGGCCACTGTGTGGAGGACAGATCCTGGGGGAAAAGGCCTGGGAGCAAGGAGACCAGCAGTAGGGTTGTTAGCCCTGTTCACTTACAGGGGAGAGGAACAGGAGTTATTTTTAAAAAATACACCCCTTGGGACCAGCAGATGGCATAATGGTTACTTCGCTGGACTCCCATGTAGCTGACTACACTTCAAGTCCTGGACCAAGTGGCTTAAAAACTCACACCAGGGGTGTGTGTGTGTGTGCCCAAGATCCTGAGAGGAGAATGGAAGAGAAGGGGTTGCAGCTTGGCCATCTCCTTGAAGGGCGATTTCTCGCCTTCTGTCTCTCTGTCTCTCCCACAAGTGCACAAGCCGTATAGCAAAAATCTCTCTAAACAACAACATAAAACCCTGCAGCAGCCTCCCCATTGGAGTGGGCTGAGCACTTCATTTCAGAAACAAATCACTCAGGAATGGGTTTCTTGAATTATGCAAAGGCTGGCCCTTGAGCAGTGGCTCAGAAACCCATCAGGCCCAACTCTCTCCCTTGGATGACAAATATTTTGTAATGCCCCCTTCACCAAGCTGAAATGAAATTCATAAATAATCTAACCTACTCTCACACATGCTTTAAAAAAATCAATATAATACCCTAACTGTAATATGAAGGCGAAATAAAGAAAAGAAACTTACACTAAAGCAATACAAATTTCAGGATGAAAAGGCACAAGTCAACTCCAGCAGAGATGGGGTGACATGGTCCTACACTCTCTCCTACAGGTGGGACCAGGGGACCACACAGCCACAAAACCAGATGAACACAGGTGGTCGTGAGGGTGACTCAGACACCACGGGCTGTGCTGCGGATGGTGACATGAAATGGGCAATGAATCTTGGCAAAATTCCAAATGAAACAAAAGGACAATCTTCTCTCTGTGTACACAATAGTCTCATTCTTGGCAAATTCTGTGTCTGGTAAAAGCTTGCAAAAGTGATTTCGTGTTTATATATAAACAGGTTGAGTACACACACGTGCACACGCGCACACGTGCATCCATTGTGACAGAGAAAAATTCCCTAGTTGACTTCCCAGACTCCTCTGCATGGGGGTAGGGGGCATCTTAGCCTCATTGAGCATCATTGTCCTTAGAGCCTCTCTTGCAATGACAACAATTGAGACAAAAATGGAGATGACACCCTAGGAAATGAAAGCTGCATCTTCTCCTGGTAGAGAGGGAGGTGGGAGGCCGGAAAAGTGGAAGGAGAGCTGAGAAGAGGGTCCAGAGAGGGGGGAGTTAAGCAGGCTCCAATAAACAGCATCAGACCAGGGCCGGAGGACACAGCTGGCTGCTGAGATGTCTCCTGGGATGGGGAGGGTTCAGAGATGCTAAACGCAATGAGGCCTATAGTTTCATTGAAAGTTTTTCTGAGATCGAGCTGTAATGTCTCCTCTTCTGCCCCCAAATTACCCATGAAAGTCATGTGCATGCGATATTGCTTGAGGGAGTGAGAAATAAAAACGATAGCTCAAACCCCTTCATTGCCAGACACTGAGCTCTTTACCCACACCAGCCTGCGTGACCTTCAACAAGCCTTAAGAGGTGAGGGCCACGTTTACCCCCATTTTAAAATGAGAAAGCTGAAGCCCAGAGAGTGATAATACCCTGTTCAATGTCGGTTTGTCCATGGTAGAGCTAGGCTTTGAACCCTAGCAGTCCTGTGACCCAGTCTTGATCATCCTGGTGCAAGGAACAAGCAGTGCTTGCAGGAAGCATTATGGGGAGAAAGCGCAGCAGGGGCCTAGGCAGGGCTGCAGAAATCTGGACCACAAGGTAAGAAATTGTAAGCATCCACAGGAGCTTCTCAGAAACACTATGAGGGGACCAGCAGTTAGTGTAATGGCTATGTTGCTGGACTCCCACGTAGTCAACCGCAGTTTGAGTCCTGGACCCGGCGGCTTAAATTCACACTGGGCGCGTGTGCATGCGTGCCCAAGATCCTGAGAGGAGAATGGAGGAGAAGTGATTGTGGCGTGGCCATTCCCCCTGGGGGGTGATTTCTCGCTTTCTGTCTCTCTGTATCTCTCTGTCTTTCTGGCGAGCGCATGCGCCCTGTAGCAAAAATCTCTCCAAAAAAAAAAAAAAAAAAAAGAG
>NW_006207202.1:886965-899553 GCF_000334495.1 Tupaia belangeri chinensis
TTCCCTGGTACAAAGGACGGGACTCCGCCCTTTCACTGGATCTTATGGAGAAAGGTGACTTCAGGAGATGGAAACACTGTCCCAGTGGGAAGCTCCAGTGGCCATATTAGGCTTATAAAAGGACCGTTCTGAACTCTTACATTTCACCCCGGTTATTAATAGCTATATTTTTTAAAAGAATTATTTTATTTAACTTAATTTATTTATACATTTTTTAAATTTTAATTTGACCAGAGAGAGAGAGCGCGTGAGAAAGAGACAGTGAGAAAGCAAGCCACCAGCGCATGAGAAAGAGAAAGTGAGAAAGCAAGCCACCAGGTTCAGGACTCGAACCATAGTCACCCATATGGGAATGCAGCGCCTTTAACCACCATGCCATCTGTCGGCCCCAGTAGCTATATTTAGACATATTCATTGGTTGATAAAATGCAGCACAAAAGACCACTGTAGGGACAGCCAATAGCACAGTGGTTAAGGCAGCTGGACCCCACTGAATGTGCAGTTCGAGTCCCAGACCTGGCTTGGAAAACATGCTGGGCATGTATGCATGCGTGCTCAACATCCCAAGGAGATAATGGAGGAGTAGGGATTGTGGGTAACCATCCCCCATGGTGGGCACTTTCTTCCTGTCTCTTTCTCTCTGGCGAGCACACGTGCCCTCTAGCAAATTAAAAAATCATCACAATTAAAAAAACAAAAAACAAAAACCTCACTGTGAATTCAGAAATGCTTTCAGTGGATGAGAATATCATCAACCACAATGGCACCACAAAGCTGAGAAGCATCTCATTGGTGGCAGCCAAATGCTTTCCAGATGCTGCACTGCTTAGGGCACCTACAGACAACGCTGGGTAAAAGGCATAGGAGGAGCAATTGACACCCCAGACCCACAGCCTCCCAGGCTCCAGACCAGCCCTCTAGGAAGGCGCTGGGTCACCTCAACAGTCCTGACCCGTGTTACCTACCACCTGCTGGCATGCGTTCTAAAGAAAAGCTTTGACTGGACCATCTTTTTTTTCTTTTTTTCAAGAGAGGTTTTGCTATAGGGCATGTGCACTCCCTGGAGAGACAGAGACAGAAAGCAAGAAATCACACCCCACCCTGGAGGGATGGCCATGCTGCAATCCCTTCCCCTCCAGTCTCCTCTCGAGATTTTGGGCATACATGCACACGTGGCTGGCATGAGTTTCAAGCCACTGGGGTCAGGATTTGAACTGCAGTCAACTACGTGGGAGTCCAGTGACGTAACTGTTATGCCATCTGCTGGTCCCTTGACTGGGCTATCTTAATGCAACTCATTATGGACCGATTCCATTGGGCAGAGCTAAGATCAGCACCCCCCAGTGGCTGAAACAGACTTCCTGTCCAGTCCATCCAGAAGTGCCTTCAGAATGGAGGCCAGCCCAGGCCCATCAACTGTGACAATGGAGCCATTGCAGTGGGTGGAACAAAGAGCAGGTGGGGTCACATTCCTCAAAAGGTGGCTAGAAAAGCTGGTAAAATGGAAAGGAGTGGCAATACCAGCTGTTGGCGAAGATGTGGAGAACACGGAACTCTCATACATGGTGTGGGGGGGGCGGTGTAAATAGGTAAAACCACTTGGAAAAACTGGACGAACTGACCATACCTAACACATAAATCTACTAAAAACACAAAAGTTTATAGCAAAATGGAATTTAAGTACGAGTTAATGTTGGTGGGAAAAGTTTGTGAAATCCATGCGTAGTTCTTTTATAATATGTATTTTCCATGAATACCCCTCGTGCATTTAAAAGAAATGGATGCTTAATGCTCACTCAAATTTATGCACAGTGCTTGCTATAGGGCATGTGCACTCCCTGGAGAGACAGAGACAGAAAGCAAGAAATCACACCCCACCCTGGAGGGATGGCCATGCTGCAATCCCTTCCCCTCCAGTCTCCTCTCGAGATTTTGGGCATACATGCACACGTGGCTGGCATGAGTTTCAAGCCACTGGGGTCAGGATTTGAACTGCAGTCAACTACGTGGGAGTCCAGTGACGTAACTGTTATGCCATCTGCTGGTCCCTTGACTGGGCTATCTTAATGCAACTCATTATGGACCGATTCCATTGGGCAGAGCTAAGATCAGCACCCCCCAGTGGCTGAAACAGACTTCCTGTCCAGTCCATCCAGAAGTGCCTTCAGAATGGAGGCCAGCCCAGGCCCATCAACTGTGACAATGGAGCCATTGCAGTGGGTGGAACAAAGAGCAGGTGGGGTCACATTCCTCAAAAGGTGGCTAGAAAAGCTGGTAAAATGGAAAGGAGTGGCAATACCAGCTGTTGGCGAAGATGTGGAGAACACGGAACTCTCATACATGGTGTGGGGGGGGCGGTGTAAATAGGTAAAACCACTTGGAAAAACTGGACGAACTGACCATACCTAACACATAAATCTACTAAAAACACAAAAGTTTATAGCAAAATGGAATTTAAGTACGAGTTAATGTTGGTGGGAAAAGTTTGTGAAATCCATGCGTAGTTCTTTTATAATATGTATTTTCCATGAATACCCCTCGTGCATTTAAAAGAAATGGATGCTTAATGCTCACTCAAATTTATGCACAGTGCTTGCAGCACCAAGTATCTCTCAAATACAGAGTGAATAAATATAAGATTGAACTTTATGTAATAGCTCCTTTTTGCAAGTCAAAGGTCAAAAATGAGTAATTTCATATGATTAAACCTAATATAGTATATTTGTGCAAAAGACTATTACATAGCAATGAAAATGAATGTGCTACTGCTACATGCACTGATGTGAACGAATCTCCCAGATACCACAGCAAGTGAAAGAAGCAATCATAAATATAAATATACTTTATGATCCCTTTTGAAAAAGTATTATTTTGTTTATTATTATTACTTTTCTTTCTTTTTTTTTTTTTTTTAATTTGACCATAGAGAGAGAAAGTGAGAAAGCAAACCTCCAGGTCCAGGACTCGAATTGTGGGCAGCCGTATCGGAGTCCAACACCTTAACCACCATGCGACCTGCCAGCCCCTATGATTTCTTTTTAAAAAAAAAAATCTATAGGGTGCATGTGCTCCCTGGAGAGAGACACAGAGAGAAGGAAAGTGAGAAGTCACCCCCCCCCCCCGCGGGATGACCCCCGCACAATTCCTTCTCCTCTGCTCTCCTCTCGGGATCTGGGGCACACATGCGTATGCGCCCGGTGTGATTTTCAAGCTGTCAGGTCCAGGACTCCAACTGTGGTCAGCTATATGGACATCAGCCACCTTAACCACTATGCCACCTGGCTGGCCGGTGATCCCGCTATATTTGAAGTTTTGGAACAAATAGCATTATCCACAGGGACTGAAGTCAGACTGGGCGTTCCAGCCGAGTCGCAGCAGTGCCGCGTTGTGAGCCCCTCCACAGCACTGAGGCCCTGTGGAGACTGGGATTTGATTCCCAGTTGGGTGCACGGGCATGTTGGGTGCACGGGCACGTGTCTGGGACCCCCACCGTCTGGGAAGGCTGAAGAGACGACCATGGTGTGGGACCCTGTTGAGGGTGCCTATTTCTCTCTCTCTCTTTCTCTGTGTCTCTCTCATGAAAGAAAAAAACAAACAAAAGAAAAGTGGTTTCGTTCAGGGTGTACAGACTGGGAGGAGGCATTAAAGGCTCTCTTGAGATTCTGGAGAGTTCTAAATCTTGAGCTGAATGATGGGTATCAGTTTATTCATATGAAAAATAAATGTATCAAGCTGTGCACTTGGGATTAGTACATAATGTTTACCTCCATAAAAAACAAGGAAAAAATCTACTTCACAACGGCCAATAAGCACATAAAAAGATGCTCAACCTCACTAATTATTAGAGAAATGCAAATGAAAACCACAATGAGATGCCACTTTACACCCATTAGAATAGCTATTATAAAACAAAACAAACTAAAAAGGGAAAATAGCAAGTATTGTGGAGGACATGGAGATGTTGGAGCACTTAGGCGCTGTTGGTGAGAATGCGTTAATGATGTGGCCGCTGTGGAAAACAGTACGACTTTTCCTCAAAACATCAGACATCCACTTACCTTGTAATCCAGCCACGCAGTTTCTGGATGTTCTGCCCCCAAAGGACTTGAAAGTAGAGACTGGAACAGATATTTGTCCACTCATGTTCATGGCCGTATGCTTCAAGATATCTGAAAGGTGGACACATCCCAACTGTCCATCAATAAATGAAATGTGATTTTCAGCCGTGAGTGAAAAGGTGGCATATACATACAATGGAATATTAGGCAGCCTTTAAAAGAGATGACAGGACGGGCCAGTGGCATGGTGGTTAAGGCAGCTGGATCCCCTATGACCGACTGCACAGTTTGCGTTCTGGACCCAGCAGCTTGAAAACACACCAGGTTTGTGTGTGTGTGCACGTGCACGTGTGCACAAAACGCCAAGAGAATGGAGAAGAAAGGATTGTGGCTTGGTTATCCCCCTAGTGGGTACGGTCTCACTTTCTCTCTCTTTTCCACCAATGAGTGCATGAGTCTTATAGTAAAGTAAAAGTATTAAAATTAAAAAGGAAATGTTACACATGTGACAATAGGCATGGATCTTTTATTTTTTTTTGGAGAGGTTTTTGCTATAGGGCGCGTGCGCTCGCCAGGCAGACAGAGAGAGACATAGAGACAGAAAGCAAGAAATCAGCCCCCAGGGAGGATGGTCACGCCGCAATCCTCTCGGGATCTTGGGCACACATGCACACGCGCCCGGCGTGAGTTTTAAGTCACGGGGTCCGGGACACGAACCGCGGTCGACTACGTGGGAGTGCAGCGACCTAGCCATTACATTAACTGCTGGTTCCAATAGGCATGGATCTTGAAGACATTGTACTAAGTGAACTAAGCAAGGCACAAAAGAATATTATTTGATTTTACTTACCACTATATCTAAAACAGTCACATTTCCAGACAAAGAAAGTAGGATCCTGGTGGTTATTGGGGGTGAGCGAAGGAAGAGGACTGGAAAGTTCTAGTTTAAGGAGCAGAGTTTCAGGCTGACGAGGTTTTGGATGGGTAGGAGTGACAAGCGCACACTGTGTGTGTGTGTGTACTTAATGCCACTGAGCTGTATGTGCCCACATAGTTCAAATGGCAAAGTCTGTATTCTGTATATTCACCACAGCAAACTGAAAACAAACAAACAAACAAAAACAACTAAGAAAACTATATCCGGCCCGGTAGGTGGCGTGGTGGTTATAGGCACTGGACTCTCACATGGCCAACTATGGTTCAGGTCTCAGACTTGGTGGTTTCTTTCTCACTTTCCTTCTTTCTCTCTCTGGCTCTTTCTTGCCCGATTGGAAAATAGGAATAAATAAAGTGAAAATGATTCTTTAAAAAAAAAAAAAAGACAAGAAAACTGTATCTGAGGCCAAGGTGACGCTGAAGTTACTGAAGTCAGACTGGGCGTTCCAGCCGAGTCGCAGCAGTGCCGCGTTGTGAGCCCCTCCACAGCACTGAGGCCCTGTGGAGACTGGGATTTGATTCCCAGTTGGGTGCACGGGCATGTTGGGTGCACGGGCACGTGTCTGGGACCCCCACCGTCTGGGAAGGCTGAAGAGACGACCATGGTGTGGGACCCTGTTGAGGGTGCCTATTTCTCTCTCTCTCTTTCTCTGTGTCTCTCTCATGAAAGAAAAAAACAAACAAAAGAAAAGTGGTTTCGTTCAGGGTGTACAGACTGGGAGGAGGCATTAAAGGCTCTCTTGAGATTCTGGAGAGTTCTAAATCTTGAGCTGAATGATGGGTATCAGTTTATTCATATGAAAAATAAATGTATCAAGCTGTGCACTTGGGATTAGTACATAATGTTTACCTCCATAAAAAACAAGGAAAAAATCTACTTCACAACGGCCAATAAGCACATAAAAAGATGCTCAACCTCACTAATTATTAGAGAAATGCAAATGAAAACCACAATGAGATGCCACTTTACACCCATTAGAATAGCTATTATAAAACAAAACAAACTAAAAAGGGAAAATAGCAAGTATTGTGGAGGACATGGAGATGTTGGAGCACTTAGGCGCTGTTGGTGAGAATGCGTTAATGATGTGGCCGCTGTGGAAAACAGTACGACTTTTCCTCAAAACATCAGACATCCACTTACCTTGTAATCCAGCCACGCAGTTTCTGGATGTTCTGCCCCCAAAGGACTTGAAAGTAGAGACTGGAACAGATATTTGTCCACTCATGTTCATGGCCGTATGCTTCAAGATATCTGAAAGGTGGACACATCCCAACTGTCCATCAATAAATGAAATGTGATTTTCAGCCGTGAGTGAAAAGGTGGCATATACATACAATGGAATATTAGGCAGCCTTTAAAAGAGATGACAGGACGGGCCAGTGGCATGGTGGTTAAGGCAGCTGGATCCCCTATGACCGACTGCACAGTTTGCGTTCTGGACCCAGCAGCTTGAAAACACACCAGGTTTGTGTGTGTGTGCACGTGCACGTGTGCACAAAACGCCAAGAGAATGGAGAAGAAAGGATTGTGGCTTGGTTATCCCCCTAGTGGGTACGGTCTCACTTTCTCTCTCTTTTCCACCAATGAGTGCATGAGTCTTATAGTAAAGTAAAAGTATTAAAATTAAAAAGGAAATGTTACACATGTGACAATAGGCATGGATCTTTTATTTTTTTTTGGAGAGGTTTTTGCTATAGGGCGCGTGCGCTCGCCAGGCAGACAGAGAGAGACATAGAGACAGAAAGCAAGAAATCAGCCCCCAGGGAGGATGGTCACGCCGCAATCCTCTCGGGATCTTGGGCACACATGCACACGCGCCCGGCGTGAGTTTTAAGTCACGGGGTCCGGGACACGAACCGCGGTCGACTACGTGGGAGTGCAGCGACCTAGCCATTACATTAACTGCTGGTTCCAATAGGCATGGATCTTGAAGACATTGTACTAAGTGAACTAAGCAAGGCACAAAAGAATATTATTTGATTTTACTTACCACTATATCTAAAACAGTCACATTTCCAGACAAAGAAAGTAGGATCCTGGTGGTTATTGGGGGTGAGCGAAGGAAGAGGACTGGAAAGTTCTAGTTTAAGGAGCAGAGTTTCAGGCTGACGAGGTTTTGGATGGGTAGGAGTGACAAGCGCACACTGTGTGTGTGTGTGTACTTAATGCCACTGAGCTGTATGTGCCCACATAGTTCAAATGGCAAAGTCTGTATTCTGTATATTCACCACAGCAAACTGAAAACAAACAAACAAACAAAAACAACTAAGAAAACTATATCCGGCCCGGTAGGTGGCGTGGTGGTTATAGGCACTGGACTCTCACATGGCCAACTATGGTTCAGGTCTCAGACTTGGTGGTTTCTTTCTCACTTTCCTTCTTTCTCTCTCTGGCTCTTTCTTGCCCGATTGGAAAATAGGAATAAATAAAGTGAAAATGATTCTTTAAAAAAAAAAAAAAGACAAGAAAACTGTATCTGAGGCCAAGGTGATGCTGAAGTTTTCTGCATTTACTGCACCTCCTTCGGCCTGCCCTGTTCTGTGAGACTCCTCAGCAAACATGCCTCCAGCACTGAGATTCGAGTACTTGCTCACCCTTACGTATGTATGTGTGTATGTGTGTGTTCCATGGGGAGGGAGGCACCCCTAAAGCATCTGCTTATGGTGGTCACCAGCACATGTGTGTTCCTGGGATGTGTAGGGAGACCTAGGGACATGAACCTGGAACCTTCCCACATGGCCTCAGCACCACAGAGCACTGTGTTACCACTGCACCACCACAGCTAGCCCTGCTTATCCTATAAAAAATAAATAAATAATTAACTGCCAGATGGTTCCTAAGCTTTCCAGAGAGAGAGAGAAAGCACCCCTGAACGGGCCATGGTCACGCCACAATCCCCTTTCTCTTCCACTTCTCCATCCTGTCGGGATTTCGGGCATGCACACACGAGTGCCAGGGGTGTTTTTCAAGCCACAGGCTGGGATTCTAACTGCAGTCAACCCTGTGATATCCTGTTCCCTCAGGCTACGGGCTGGCCCTCTGCTTACCCTTTTTTCTTTCTTTCTTTTTTTTGGAGAGATTTTTGCTATAGGGTGCGTGTGCTCACCAGAGAGACAGACATAGAGACAGAAAGCAAGAAATCACCCCCCAGGGGGGATGGCCACGCTGCAATCCCTTCTCCTCCATTCTCTTCTCGGGATCTTGGGCATGCACGCACACACGCCTGGCGTGAGTTTTAAGCCACCGGGTCCGGGACTCAAACAGCAGTCGACTGCATGGGAGTCCACATCAGGTCCGAGACTCAAACCGCGGTTGACTACGTAGGAGTCCAGCGACACAGCTGTTATGCTAACTGCTGGTCCCATCTGCTTACCCACCTTGACTTCAACTTTGAAAGGCAGGGAAGGCCCAGGTTAGGCCCCATGTGCTGCTAAGACACTATGCTCGGGCCAGATCTGTAGGCTGGATCCCAAATGACTGACCATGGTGTGAACCTTGGCTCTGGTTGCTCGAAGAAAACAAGTCTGGCATGTATGCATGCACGGGGCCAGTAGGCGGTGCGGTGGTTAAGGAGCTGGACTCTCACATGGTCAACCATGGTTCAAATCCTGGACCTGGTGACTTACCTGCTCACTCTCTCTCCCTCTGGTCAAATTAAAGAATAATAATACATTAAAAAAAAAAAAAAAAGACACTGTGCTCTGCAGGCTGCAAATACTTGGGAAGCCTGGGTTCGATTTCCAGTCCACCCTAAAGGCTGGGTACTATAGTGTGTGCCTATTAGTCCTAGTGACTTGGGGAGGCTGAGGCAGTAGGATTGCAAGTTCTAGGCAGACCCAGGCAACATGAGACCCTGTAAGGGTGAGACCCTGTGCTCAAAAAGATCTGGGAGCCAGGTGATTGCACAGGAATAAAACACGATGTTCTGTGAGGCAATCCCACATAGGAAGGTGCCCAGTTCAAGTCTGGAGGCCTCCCTGAGTGTGCCTGGCATGCTCTTGCCCATGATCCAGGGCTGGCTGAAGGCTGGGGGAGCATTGCAAAATCAAGACCTATTGGGGGTACTGTTTCTCTCTTGCTTATGGAAGAAAGGAAGAAACTATAAAATATAAATAATTTTAAAGGAACCGGGTGTGAGGACACATGCCTATAGCTCCAGTAGGGAGGCTGAGGTGGAAGAACATGGTGAAACCCTGTCTTTAAGGGAAAAAAATGACAGGAAGTCTCTGAAAGTTACTTCAAGTCCCTTTGGTACCCATTAGGAAGCCATCATCATTCATGACTTACTAAAAGGCTTACAAAAGTCACCTTTGGGTTCACCCTTCACGAGGTGATGGAGGACTTCAGCTTGTCCAGAGAAGGGGTCACCCTGAGCTTCTGCTAACTGTGCTCATGTTAGCTTAGCATGATGTCTAACCCCAGGTGAAATCTCAGAGGGAGGGCCTTGACGGAGTCCTGGCCCATGCCAAGCACTGCCTTGGAGCTCACCACCTGAGGAGGACAATCTTTCTAAAAATTTTGGACTTGCCCTAGGGCTTGTGTGCTCACAACAGACAGAGAGAGATAAAGAGGGAAAGTGAGACAGCACCCCTCGGGGGGGAAATGGCCATATCACAATCCCTTCTTCTTCTCCATTCTCCTCTCAGGTTTTGGACATGCGCACCCACGCACCGGCATGCTTCTCAAGCTGCTGGGTCCAGGACTGGAACCCTGCTGTTGGCCATATGGGATCCAACTGCCCAACCAGCATGCCACAGGCTGGCCCAGGACAATATTATTAGACCCACTTTCCTGATTAAGAAGCTGAGGCTCAGAGAAGGTAAGGTCCCACAACCAGAAATCCTAGCTGTGAAGCTTCCAGCCTCCTGGCTGGCCCAGGGAGGAACAGCTCTGGGTATTTGGCAGCGGCAACATGTCTTTTTTCTCAGAGACAAGAGGAAGCAGGAGAGAGAGGCCAAAGTCCACTCTCAGCCCCTCTGGCAAGTCTTATCAAAATAGAAGTCAAGGGAACCAGCAGTTAGCGTAATGGCTATGTCGCTGGACTCCCACGTAGTCGACCGCGGTTCGCGTCCTGGACCCGGTGGCTTAAAACTCACGCTGGGCGCGTGTGCGTGCGTGCCCAAGATCCCGAGAGGAGAATGGAGGAGAAGGGATTGCGGCGTGACCATCCCCCCTGGGGGGTGATTTCTCGCTTTCTGTCTCTATGTCTCTCTCTGTCTGTCTGGCGAGCGCACGCGCCCTATAGCACAAACCTCTCCAAAAAAAAAAAAAAAAAAATAGAAGTCAAGCTCTCTGCATACCTGGCAGGACTCTTTGCCCAGGAGCCTGTGTGGTAGAGGCAGCTCCTGGCTAGGGGGACTTCCTGTGTCTCCCACAGGGTATAGCTCTCTGTCCCCTTTGCCTCTCTTAACCCTTTGCCTGTCTCCTGCCCACTGCCAGGGTCACCTGACCCTTCCCGGAGAGAGAAGTCTTGGGAAGAGAGTGTGTGAGTGTGCTGGACAGAGCAGGGTATCTTGAGTGGGAGAAAAGCCTATCTATGGCTCTGGGCTGAGGGGTGGGGTGGGGGTGGCACTCACAATAGCACTGAGTAAAGAGAGCCCCAAGTGGGAACTGGAGTTTGAATCTTGAGTCAAGTTCTGCTGTGTAGCCTGGGGTAGAGCTCTTTCCATAGCCTGGGGTAGCGCTCTTCCCCTCTCTGTGCCTGTTTCCTTATCTGCACAAAGTTAGGGTTGGAGTTCGTGATTGCTGGTGTTACTAAAGGTTCATCTACTGATTATGCAAATGTAAATTCAGCCCCTCCTCCAGCTACCAGCCAAGCCTGGGAACTAGAGAGACCTGTCCCCTACTCCTGGGGCTAGTCTAGTGGGGAAGACAGACCCCAGCAAGTAATCGCAGTAAGGACACTGTGCTTTGGGAGCCAGCTCCAACCCAGCCTTAGAGATTAGGCTCAAAGAACAAAAAATTGGGGACCAGCAGATGACGTAATGGTTCTGTCACCGGATTCCCACATGGCAGACCCTGTTCGAGTCCCGGACCCAGAGGCTTGAAACTCAGGCCAGACCCATGTGCATGCATGCCCCAAATCCCGAGAGGAGAATAGAGCAGAAGGGATTGCGGCATGGCCATTCCCCTTGGGGGATGATTTCTCACTTCTGTCTCTCTGTCTCTCCAGCGAGTTCATGTGCCCTATAGCAAAAAATCTCTCTCTTTTTTTTTTCTTAAAAAAGAAGAAGAAGAAGCGGGACCAGCAGTTGGCTTTCTTTCTCTCTGTCTCTCTCTCTCTTTCTGGCGAGCGCACGTGCCCTATAGCAAAAAGCTCTCAAAAAGAAAAGAGGAAGAAGAAGGAGGAGGAGGAGGAGGAGGAAGGAGAAGGTGGAGGAGGAGAAGCAGAAGGAGAAGGAGAAGAAGAAGAAGGAGGAAAAAAGAAGTGGATGAAGAATCACTTTACTTTCTGCCTGGGCTTTACCCCTTAAGTGGCTCCTAGTTCCCTAGTGCTCCAGATCCTTCCACCTGGGTCAGCACATCAGGGGCTCCACATCACAAATGGGGGTCTCCCATTCCCACTTTCCTGATGAGCTTAAAGAGAGACATAAACTGTCATCCTTTGACCGAAACTACTCAAAATCAACCAGAAAGGGCTGAGAAGAGCAAAAGACGGAAGTGCCCGGGCGGCTGCAAACGGGGAGCAGCAGAGGCCGCGGAGGTTCCCAAGGCTCTTCTAGGAGACGAAGGCAGAGCTACTCTGTGCTGAGATGCAAGGAAGCTGCTCCTCCTAGCACAGTGGTTCTTGGCCTGGGCTGTGGGTTGGAACCACCTGGGGGGCTTTGAAACTCCTGATGCTGGTGTCTCACCCCCAGAGCATCTGCTGCAATTGGCCTGGGTACAGCGCCTGGACCCTGATGCTAGCGTGTTAAGCTAGAAACCAGCGACATAGCAGAAGGCTACGGTCTACTCTGAACTGAGGGGGAAGGAGGCCAAACAGGTTAGAGTGTGGCCAGTTCTACACAGAGAAAAAACAGCCACCTGTGCTCTGGACAGCAGGGAATAGGTCCCCAGAAAAGCCCCTTGGCAGTGAAGCAGGAATCTCAACCCCAGCACCTACCAAAGCCCTAGCCTGACTTATGGATAAAATGCAGGATGCCCAGTTAAATGAGAATTTCAAATGGTTCAAATAGATAATAGACCATTTCTTTTCTTTTCTTTTCTTTTCTTTTTTTCTCTTAAGTTTGCCATAGAGCACATGAGTTTGCAAGGAAAAAAAAAAAAAAAAAACAGAGAAGGAAAGAGAGAAATTATCCCCAGGGTGAGTGGCCACACTGCAACCCTTCCTCCTCCATTGTCTTTTTGGACATGCTCACACATGTGCCTGGTATATTTTTCAGGCCACTGGGTCCAGGACTCTAATAGTGCAGTCGGCCATATGGGATCCAGCACCTTAACCTCCATACCACCTGCTGGCCCCAAATAATTCTTTAGTATAGCTATGTCCTATGTAATCTTTGGGATATACTTATATTAAATTTTACTTGTTGTGTATCTGAAATTCACATTTAGATGTATGTCTTTTTTTTTTTTTTTTTTCTCTTGTTA
>NW_006207202.1:900245-903146 GCF_000334495.1 Tupaia belangeri chinensis
CACCTGATTCTGCAAGAAAAAAAAAAAAAAAAAAACAGAGAAGGAAAGAGAGAAATTATCCCCAGGGTGAGTGGCCACACTGCAACCCTTCCTCCTCCATTGTCTTTTTGGACATGCTCACACATGTGCCTGGTATATTTTTCAGGCCACTGGGTCCAGGACTCTAATAGTGCAGTCGGCCATATGGGATCCAGCACCTTAACCTCCATACCACCTGCTGGCCCCAAATAATTCTTTAGTATAGCTATGTCCTATGTAATCTTTGGGATATACTTATATTAAATTTTACTTGTTGTGTATCTGAAATTCACATTTAGATGTATGTCTTTTTTTTTTTTTTTTTTTTTTGTGAGCGGGGGTGGGCTTGGCGGCTAGTGGGGTGGGGCATGTGTGCTCACCAGAGAGAAACAGAAAGGCAGAGAGAGAGGGAGAAAGCACTCCCGGTGGGTGTGGTCATGCCACAATCCCTTCTCCTCCATCTCTCCATCCTGTTGGAATTTGGGGTATCCATGCAGATGTGCCCAGTGTGTTTTTCTTTTCTTTTCTAAGTTTTTACCATAGAGCACATGCCCTCACCAGAGAGTGATAGAAACAAGGAAAAAGAGTAAGAAATTACCCCCTAAAGAGGGTGACCATGCTGCAGTTCTTTCTGCTCCATTCTCCTCTTGGGGTTTTGGGCATGCACACACATGTGCCTGGCGTAATTTTCAAGCCACCGGGTCTGGGACTCGAACCGTAGGGATGGGAATCTACCACCTTAACCACCACACCACCTGCTGGTCCTGTCTTGTATGTTTTTCAAGCCACCCGGAGCCAGGATTGAGCTGCATGGTTGACCATATGGGATCCAGCTCTCTTAACCTCCAGGCCACGGGGCTAGCCCATGTGTCTTGGCTATTTTGATTTTGTTTTGTTTGTTTGTTTGTTTTTGGCTAAATCTGATGACCCTACCAATTCCATCGCTGAACTGGGAGTCGAGTCTCAGTTTCAGGTCCTAGCTCTGAGTCTAACATGTCACAAGCCTTGGGCATCTCACTGAGTTCTGGTCACCTCACTTTCTTATAATATCCCTCATGCTTCAGAGGCCAGGCTGACTGTTTCCACGGCAGTAAACATGAGTCCCAAGGGCCCTGGGAAGGCACTGAGCTGTTTGTTAAGGACCACATGGCTGTTCTCACGAAGAACTTGGCATTTTCTTCCTTCCTATGGTTTAATCTACATAAATTGTTTTCCAGAATCTCCTTGCTCTGGGGATACTGAAATGGGGCTAGAGCCAGGAGCCAGCCTGGCCTGTGCTGATCTACAGAGTATAAGTTTCTCTGGTCCTCTCTTTTCCTCCCTCCCTCCTCCTATTTTCACTTTCTCTGACAACCTTACTGTTTCCAGATGACAACCTCAACCGATCAAACAGAAAGAGTTCATTCTCCATTGAGCAAGGAGCTGTTGTGGGCCTACTATGTGTCAGGCACAGCCTGCAAGTGCCGAGGAGGCGACAATGGTATCCTGGTCCCTGCCCACATGGAGCTTCTAGTCTGGGAGAGGGCTATAAGGAGACAAAGATGAGTCATCACTACAATGAAGATGTCACAGCAAACCTTGGCAAATGCCCTGAGGGAAAAGAAGAGTGTGCTTCGAGAATACAAAACAGAGAACCTGACCTGCTTCCTTGAGGATGTTTCTTTTGAACTGGGGAATGGGGTGGGGACTGGGAGATCCGGTCCAGTGGATGGAATGCATGCGCAAAGGAGACCTTCTAGGAGCAACAGAAAGCTTATGTGGCTGGAGTGTGGAGGGCAGGGCAGAGTGTGGTGTGAGAAGATGGTGGGCACTTTGGCAAGGCCAGCCATGTTGGGTGGTTGAGACCATGTAAAAAATTGGAGCAATTAGCTCATCCTACGACCCAGCAAGTCCACTGTAGGCATCTACCTGTATTAGTTTATGGTGACTGTGGTAACAAAATGCTATAAACTGGGTGACTTAAAACAAATTACTTTTCTATCCATCATTTAGACTGTGAAGAGACTTTACCCAGCATGATTTACACCTCAGTTCAGCCCAGTTGAGATCACCACACACATCCTTGTCAACAAATAAACCTTATCTGTGTCCCACAAGTGTCTTACCTCTTCATTCCCCCCACCCAAATTTCCTACGCTCTTCTCACACTCTCTTTCTACTTTGTCTCTAGTGTCCATTATAATTTTTAATATTTTTATTTTCTCCGGTTTTTCAGTCTCTACCATAGAGTGTAGACAGTTGGTATATGTTAAGTGGAGACATACAATGTCTCTCTTTCAAAGACTGACTTGTTTCACTTAATAACAGATCTTCCATATGAATAATATATATATATATATATATAAATTAATTAGAAATAAAAACAAATTACCTTGCATTTCAGCAGGTCAGCGGTGCACACTGGGTCTCACTAAGCTATAGTTAAGGTCAAGGTGGCATAAGGGCTATGTTTCTTCTAGAGATTCAAGGGGATGACCCGTATCCTTGTCTTTTCTGGGTCCTAGAGGCTGCCCATGTTCCTTGGCTCATCTCCATGGCTAGCACTGAATGGTGGAGTCTTCTTATCTCTGGCCCTGGTCCTCTTCCTCTGCTTCCCTCTCCTACTAATAAAGGTCTTTGCAGTTGCATCGGGCCCATCCAGGATAATCTAGGATAAGCTTCCCATTTCAAAGGCAGCTAATTAACAACCTTAATTCCATCTGAAACCTTAATACATCTCAGCTATGTAACCTCACGTATTTATAGGTCCTGGGGATTAGATCATGGACACCTTTGGGGGGACCATTATTCTGCCTACCATACTACCCAGGAGGAATAAATGTGATGTCCCAAAAAAGACTCATGCACGTATGTTCATAGCAGGCTGTCTTAGTCCATTCCTGC
>NW_006207202.1:903177-911540 GCF_000334495.1 Tupaia belangeri chinensis
AGAACACTCTTGAGACGACTGGTATTTTGTTATAGCAGCAGGCATGGACTACACCATAAATAGAAATGTATTTACCACCATTTTGGTCTCTAGCAAGTCCAAGAGCAAGGTGCCAGCAGATGCAGTGCTTGATGAAGGCTCACTTTGTTTCCAAGATGGTGCCTTTTGCTATGTCCTCACGTGGTAGAAGGGACAGAGGTGCTAGTTAGTTCCCTTGCACCCTTTTATAAAGGCACTAATCCCATCCCTGAGAGCTATCTTAGTCCTTTTGGTTTATAATAACAGAAATATCTGAGTCTGGGTCATTGAAGAGAATAGGTTTATTCAGCTCTCGGTTTGGCAGTCCAGGGGCCAGGGGCCACATGTCATGGAGGTCTCACAGTCCTGAGGCATCACATCATGTGGGTAATAGCAAAGCAGATCATCTGCATCCATCCATCTCATTCCCTCTCCTTATAAACCCACCAGGAGTCACACCTGGGGGTTCCACCTAGCCCCCTAATCACTCCTAAAGGCCCTACCTTTCAACACCATGACGGTATTAGGTTTCTTTCTAAGACATTCAGAATTCATCTAAGTTCTTGCACACAAAATTATGAGGAACATCCAAACCATAGCAAGGGCAGAACCTTCATGGCCTAATCACCTCCCAAGGGTCCCCACCTCTTACTACCATCACCTTACGAGTTAAGTTCCAACATTTGAATTTTGGAGGGGCATGTTTTCATCAAAACCATAGGATGGGACCAGCAGGTGGCATGGTGGTTAAGGTGCTGGACACTCCCACATGGCTGACCAGGGTTCGAGTCCTGAATCTGGTGGCTTGCTTTCTCACTTCCTCTCTCTCTCACTCTCAACTCTATCTCTCTCTGGTCAAATTAAAAAATAAATGAATGAATAAATAAAATAAATAATTATTTGGGCCGGCAAGTGGCATGGTGGTTAAAGGTGCTGGACTCCCACATGGCCGTCCACGGTTCAAGTCTCGGACCTGGTGGCTTGCTTTCTCACTTCCTCTCTCTCTGTCTCTCTCTGATCAAACTGAAAAATAATAATGATATAATAATAAATAAAGTTAAATAAAATAATTCTTAAAAAAAAAAAAACATAGGATAGCCTTATTCCTAAAAGCCCCAAACTGGAAAAAGCCGCATATCCACCAATAGCAAATCATGACATCATTATTTAATCAAATATTACACAGTAATTGTGCCCGGCAGGTGGCATGGTGGTTAAGGTGCTGGACTCCCACATGGCTGACCATGGTTTGAGTCTCAGACCTGGCTTGCTTTCTCACTTTCCCTCTCTCTCTCTCTGGTGAGCACACATTCTCTATAACAAATTAAATAATAATAATATTGAATTAAATGCATAATTTTTTAGAAATACTATACAGCAATTAAAAACAGTGAGCTCTTGATACATACAATGATATGGATTAATCTCATGCACATAATTTTAATCAGAAGAAGCCAGCCGCAAACAAGAACATATGATATTATTCCATGTATAGAAAGTTCAGAAACAGACAAAACAGTCTCTGACACAGTCCAAAGAGTGGTTACTTGGGGCTGGCAAGTGGCATGGTGGTTAAGGGCGCTGGACTCCCACATGGCCGACCATGGTTCAAGTCTCGGACCTGGTAGCTTGCTTTCTCACTTCCTCTCTCTCTGTCTCTTTCTGATCAAACTGGAAAATAACAATGATAATAATAATAAATAAGGTTAAATAAAATAATTCTTATTAAAAAGAGGGTCTACTTCTAGGGGATGGGTATTAACTGAAAGGTGCAAAGAACCAGAAATGTCCTGAACCTTCATCTGGATGTGGTCATAGGTACCTCCATACATAGGAATTCATCAAGCTGCCCACTTTACTGTAGATGAGTTATAACTAAGAGAGATTGGAGATTGTATTTTGAGGACAATGGGGAACCACAGCAGGGTTCGAAGCAGTGACGTGACTTAATCTGATGTTCATTCATAAAACGTCACTTTAGCTGATAGGGGAAAGGTGATAGATTAGAAGTGGGAGCAGTTGCAGTTGTCCTGAGGACAGGCCAAGGTGCCCTGGACTTGAGTGGTACTGGTGGAAATGTACAGAAGTGGGTGGTTTCAAAGATATTTAGGAGGGGGGAACCAGCAGTTAGTGTAATGGCTATGTCACTGGACTCCCATGTAGTTGACTGCAGTTCGTGTCCCGGACCTGGTGGCTTAAAACTCACGCCAGGCGCATGTGCATGTGTGCCCAAGATGCCGAGAGGAGAATGGAGGAGAAGGGATTGCGGCATGACCATACCCCCTGGGGGGGTGATTTCTCGCTCTCTGTCTCTCTGTCTCTCTCTGTCTGTCTGGCGAACGCATGCACCCTATTGCAAAAACCTCTCAAAAACAAACAAACAAACAAAGATATTTAGGAGGAAGAATCAACACAATGCCTTTAAGGAGATAGTTAAGTGGATTAATGGGTGGACAGATTGAAGATTGATGGATAAATGGATGGAGGGATGCACGCATAGATGTGCAGATGAGCGGACAGGGGAGCGAGTGGGTGGGTAGAACGATTGGGTGGATACATGGAAGGATGGAAGGATGGGTTGAGTAGGTGAGTGGAGAGGTGGGTGGGAGAATGACTGGGTGGGTGAATGGGTGGAATGGATGAACACCCTCGAAAGGACAGATGCTCGACTCTGGTTTTTGGTGTCCAGAGAGTACAGATGAATCACACTAGTCAATAAGCAGGCAGGCTTTCCCCTGAGACATCTGTGTTTACACTCCTGTATCTCCCCAGTGCCCCACAGAGAAAAACTAGTTACTACAATGCCCATCAGGGAGCAGACACATACAAATAGGCTGGTTTAATGAGACGCGGGGATCTCCCAGTCTTCTGGGCTTTACAGAGAAAGTGCTGGTGATACCCGGTGAGTGGGGAATGAGGCAGGAGGAGTGGAAAAACCTTTCAGAACTTCTCCTCGGAAGCCAGGAGTGCTCTATCTCCTCCCTCCCTGCCATCACCACCACCAATCTCACCTCCTCCAGCATCTCCACCCCCCATATGACCATCATCCCACAGCTTTGTTGAGATTGAATGTAAATTGTATTTACTCAGGTGAAAGATACGGACTTGTAGGCTCCTCTCTAACTGGAGGCAACAGATTACCTCTTGGACAGGACCTCAGCCCATCCTGGTGACAGCCGACCTTTGAATTCCTGAGCTGCCGGCAAAATTGTGTCATTAGGTCCCCTCTTACAGTCTGTTGCCCCTCACCCCCATGGTCCATTCCTGTTACCTCATGGCAAGAGGATCAAGGAAGGTGGGGAGAGAAAAGGCCTAGCCGTGCAGGGCGGGCAGTTGTTTTCAGAGGCATGCGGGTCTGACGTTCTACTAGGGATGCCCTGACTGGCCCAGAGCTGCTCCAAGTGTCCCAAACTCCAAACCCCAAATCGCCTGCATTTCCTAGACCTAGAGACTGGCTAATTTCTCTCCCTGTGGGAGTCTGACAGCTCAGCCCCCAGAGCTTTTCCCTCGCCTCCCCAGGCAGGCTGAATTTGTGCTATTTGGGTAAACAACATTCCCCTCGGTTGTCACAAGCAGAGTTATTTACCTGGTGGCAGGACTGAGCAATTCCTTCCCACCCACCCCTTCAGAGGTACCAGATGCAGAGAGGGAGGCAGCACCCCACAACACCCAGCATCTGGGGGTGGGCGACGATCTCACCAGTTACGGAGATCCAGGCTTGTGTACCGCAAAGTCACATTCGCTGTTTAACTCAGAGGTCTCTCTGGACTTCCTACCTCTGGGAACAAACGAGGCTGAAGTCATTGTGTCCCGGAGCTGTGATTTCACCCAGTTATGCTCTAACCTGCCCCCTAGCTAAGACACAGTCATCGGATCTCCCTCGGCCATGAGCAGATACTTTATACCTTAACACTCTGCATGCTTTGAATTCCCACAAACCCTCAGCCTATAGATCAAGGCTCTCCCGCCCCCAGGATTGTGAACAAGAAAAGACAGGTCACTCAGTTCCTGCCCCCAGAGGCAAAGCGGTCAGGGAGTGGTGCCCAGCTCAGGAATTCTGCAGTTGTCTTTCTGCAGACGGCTGTACCTCTACTCTGCTGCAATCACTGGCCACGCCATTCCATTCTGCAGCTGCTGGGAGCCGAGTCTGGGGCAGGTCCAGCTGTGCCAGCTGTCGGAGATACATTACACTATCAAGTGGAGCTCGGCCGTGACTCACATTCCAGTGCAAGGGAAATGTGCAAAAGTTACATGCCATCTTTGGGGTGCCAAAAATCATCTTGGTTTTGTCTCGCAAGACTTCAGCTTGCAGAGTGTGGAGCAGATGAAGGAAGGGGATGGGGAGGAGGCAAAGGGAGCAGATCTGTCTCCAGCCAATTGCCTGTCACACACCCTCCATCGCTTCTAATAACAACACTCAGCATTTAATCAGCCCTTTTGTGGAAGCAGCCGATGTCACACTCATTAATTAGTTAATCCACACAGCCCCCCTGGGAGGAGGAGCCATGTTATTATCCCCACCGGGACTCACAGGGAAACTGAGGCCAAAGTGGGAATTTGGCACTGGGCTGAAGGAGCACAGCCCGGCAGCTGGACCAGGACCAGTCTATGGCTCCCTGCCCATTCTGGTGCCCTCGCTCCTGTCCTCCTCTCCAGCTCCAGTCTGTTCACAACCCTAGGGACTATCTCCAAGGACACCTGGTCAAACTGTCAGAATCCAGCCTGAAGGCACTAAGTGGGAAGGCCACACATGGCATTGGGATGGAGGGGGTGCAGCCTGGTAGCTGGACAGGTCAGGTCTGTAGGGACCATGTGATCTGAACCAGCCTCCCCTTATGGTATGTTTATTCCAAGGATCTGGGGACTAGGGGTGGAGGTGGGGAAGATTTTCACCACCATCAAAATGTTTATTTCTGGGTCTGCTGATGGTGTTGTGGTAACGCAATGCTCTGTGATGCTGGGTCCATGTCGGAGGGTCCTGGGTTCATATCCTAAGACCTCCCTGTGCATAGGTTACACACGTGTGCCCATGATCTGGTCTGGCTGAGGCTGGGGCAATTTGTGGCAGGAGGACCCTGTTGGCACTCTCTCTCTCTTCTGTTGGAGAAGTAAATGGATAACCTTGAAAGGAAGAAAGGAAGAAAGGAAGGAAAAAAAAATAGTCTGCTTCTTGTGCAGGAAATTCTGGGTTTTGATTGTGTGTCTGGTGGTATTAGAACTGGAGGGAGGGGGGCCAGATAGTGGCATGGTAACATGAGGCTATCCCAAGTAGCAAGGTTCTCGATTCAAGTCCAGAGATCTTCCTGAGTATACTGACTGCATAAGTGACCATATTCTGGGATTGGCTGGGGCTGAGGGTGGATCGTGGAGTCAAGACCCTGTTGGTGATGCTTGCACTCGCTCTCTCTCTTGCTCATGGAATAAATAAACTTAAAAAGAAAAAAGAAAAAAAAAAAAGAACTGAAAGGAAGCACATTACCTCCACCAGGAGGCGTGATTGTGATTCCACTGAACTGGAAACTGGGACTGCTACCGGGTCAAAGCATAAGGATGGGACCCAGGGTCCTTGTGGAGCGCCTTCTACGTCATTGTGCCCAGTGGACGGAATCTTGCTGAGATGCTTTACAGACAGCATCACCAGAAGCTCAGTCCTCAAGACAAAGATTTAGGTCAGTCTTTCAGGCGGGCGAGGAATCCTGACCAAATGAATGCAGGCAGGAGGCAAGCAGAACAGGGGAATGGAGCAAGAGGAAGCAAGTCATAAAACCCTTCTAGGACTTTGGGACCAGTTGCAAAAATAGAGACTGCAGCATCTACCTGCATGTCCTTGTTTCTTGTTGAAGTGGTTGGAAATCAAACGCGCCTCCTTTTTCTTTTTAAATAGGAATGGCCACAATTTTAAACATTTTTCTTTTCTCTCCTTTTCATGTCCCCCAATACCTACAACAGTAATGCTTCTCAAATGTTAACATGCATGGAAATCAAATGTGGATCTTGCCAACAGACTGACTTTTTTTTTTTTTTATTGTTAAAGTGCATGTAGACAAAGAGAGAAACAGAGACTGAGAGAGGGAAAGGGAGGAAGCACTCCCTGATTGAGTGTGGTCATGCTGCAATCTTTTCTCCACTTCTCCGTCCTTTGGGGATTTGGGGCGTGCGCGCATGTGTGCGCACACACACACATCTGACATGTTTTTCGAGCCATGGGACCAATATTTGAACTGTGCCAAACGGGTGGAATCTGGCTTACCTTACCACTAAGCTATGGGGTTGACCCCATGATAAGCATCTTGGGCCTGAGATTTTGCATTTCTAACCAGGATGGTGCCATTACCACACTTTGAAAGTAGCAAAAGTTCCAAGGATAAATCAATTTACCCTTTCATTTGGTTGTTAATTGCTCAGATCGAATCCCTACGGAACTTGAGGAGAAATGGACATCATTTTGAAGATCATTTATCTATTTATTTTAAAAGTTTGCTGCACGGTGTGTGCACTCATGGGGGGAGAAAGGGGCAGTGAAAAAGGACTCCCTGAGGGGGATGTCCAGGTGGTATCGCCTTCTCTTCCATTCTCCTGGCATTTGGGGCATGCAAACATGCATATATACCCAATATGTTTTTCAAGCCACTGGGTCCAGGACTCGAACTGCACAATTGGCCATGTGGGATCCAGCCACCTTAACCACCATACCCTTGACTGACCTGAAGAGCTCGAATAAAAGGAGCCTCATGATGTCGAGTCTAAAGGTGGCTATTGGTACTTGTTTGGTGATGACAACTTTAAACGAATGGGAAGAAGAATGTTTGTGTGTACAAATGTGTGTGTACATGTGTGAGTTTGTGTGCACGGGGCAACGAAGGGGTGGAATGCAGTAGACAATCTTTGGAGTGCCTGTTCAGGTTGACTTCTCTGGAAACTTCCTTCGGGACAGCAGAGTGGGCTGACCTGTTTGTAGCACATGGCACTTTCTGCCCTAGCCATAACTGGTTGACCATGACCCAGGCTTGACCAATAAGATTCTTTCTCTGGGAATCTGGAACTTTGCACAAGTCTGGCAGTTTTGATTCTGCTTAATTGCAATGATCTAGAAAGAACTCTCTGAATTGCTACTGCTATAATCAACCCTTAAAGCTTCTGCTGATCTCTGTGTTTCCTGGGCCTTGAGGAATTCAACTTCTTGAACCTGCTGAGGTTCCCCACGCCTTATTTGTCCCCACTCTTCATTTTCCTCTTGATCTACACAGAAATTTGCTTTCAAAATAACCACAGGGAATACGGACCTCCTCCTAGACGTCATTTCACCTGCTTCAACAGAGGGACCAGCTGCCCTGAACTTAGTCTCTCTCGCCTACCTGCGTAAGCTCACCTATGACTCCCATTTGTACTGACTGGCTCCCAGTCACCCTGATTTCTTCCGGTGACCACAGGGTTCAGGAAACATTTTAGAGGCACTTCCCTTGCCTGAAAGCTGCTGTTCCCCCTTTTGCCTCTGACGAATTTCTGCTAGAACTTTGAGACCCAACTGAGTCACCACGCCCTGCAGACCCAGCCCCCAAGGCTAGTCGGTGTCCTTTCCAAGGACTCTCAGTCCTTTCTGTCTTGCTTATTGTTAAATGGCCATTCCGATGGCTGTCTCCCCCAGCAGACTGAGCTCCCTGAGGGCAGGGCCACTCCCCCAGCTTAGCACAGTGCTGGGACAGAGCAGGCACCACCACCTATCTCAGAAACGTGTGGCGTGTGAATGCTCGTGTGTGTGCAGGGGAATAGGAGGGGGCATTTTCTTCTTTTATTTGAAATTCAAAATGGACCAAGCGCCCTTCTGCGTGTCAGGCACAATGCCGGGCACTGTGGGAGCAGGGGAGGTCGCAGATGAAGATGTGCTCCAACTGCTCAAGGAGCGCTCAGGCACCCCCACCCCCACCACCAGGAGGTGGAACCCATCTCTCACTCCTTCCCCCAAAGGAACCAGTTCTCCAGTGATCCTGCTTGCTTTTTATTCTCTCCCACGCTAAAACCGGTCACGCGGGGCCTGAAAGAGGAGGACCCAGGCGACTTCCTTCGTCGCAAGCAGCTAGGCGTGTCCGTCCCCTCCCGGCCGCCCACGGGGCCCCCGCCCCCCCGGCCGCCCGCGGAGCCCCCGCCGCGGCCAGAGCCCAGCGCCCACCGCCCCCACGCGCGGAGCGGGAGCCCGCGGAAGGCGCCGCTTGTTCTGGCCTCGGCGCCGCTCCCCTCCCTGGCGCCAGAGGGCGCTGCCGCCCCACGGCCGTCGCCATGGTCACCGCTGGCGGCGGAGGGGGGTTTACGTAAAGGGCGCCGCGTCCCCCCGGGGGGGGGGGCGGGCG
>NW_006207202.1:911624-914525 GCF_000334495.1 Tupaia belangeri chinensis
TGCCCCGCGCGCCCGTGGCAGGTGTGAGGTCCGTGGCGCCCCGGGCACCGGTGTGGGGATGGCGACACCCGTGGCCCAGGCGTGGGCAACGTGGGTCCAGCACAGGCAGCGCGGTCCTCCCGGCTCGGGTGTTAGAATACTCACCCCCACTTGGATGTGGTGGTGGCCGCCCAAGTGTGGGGCGGTGCAGCCCTCTGTGCAGGTAGGCGATGAGCACAGGGCTTGGACTGCTCCGGGGTGGCGGTGGCCAGCTGGTGCCCGCATGGTGAGGCTGGGGCTGTGCGTGAGGAAGTGCTGCCATTGCTTGGATGTTGGGATGGTTCTGGCCTTAGGCTTGACATGGTCTGGGGAGACGGCACTCGCGGCTTGGAGAGTCGTACCCTCCGCATGACTGGAGTTCTGCATGACTGTGAGAGATGGCCTTGGCACGTCGTGGTGCTGAGGGCTGCCTGGCACTGTGCGCGGAGACTCTGTGGCCCTCAGACCCCGGTGGATGAGAAGGTGGATGCCCATCCTCCCACCCTGGTGGCGATCAGGGCGCCGCCTCTGTCTTGGGCCCAGTTTTAATGCCTGTTGGGTACACCAGAAGGCTGGGCATGAAGGAGAAACACCAGGAAACTCTTCTGCCCCAGGGTCCTGAGAGGACCCGCCCAGAGACCTGTCCAGGAACTAGCATCCTCCTGTGCAGCGTGGATTCATCCAGCTTTGAGAAGAGGGGCGGGGTGGATGGCTCTCATTGGTGAGCACTGTCCCTGAACATGGCATGAGAAGTGTGCGGGGCTGAGAGGTGACCTGTGTCGCGGGCCAGGGGATTGGTAAGTTACTCCATCTATTTTGGTCACTGGGCCCTGCCTTCTCCCTGGGTTGTTGGGCTCACTCCAGAGGATCTGGGAGTTGCCTCTTATTTGATGCTTGGAAGCTTTTGGGTCCAGAGAATCATTTGGGGGGATGCTTGAAAACTGATTCTGCAGTCAGAGGGAGTGTGTCTGCCCTCATCAGTGCTTTGGGAAACTTTGGGTAAGGGTCTCACTCAGTGTCACCTTCACAGAAGGGCAATCTCCAGACCTGCCCAGTGAAGTCCTAGGATATGGGGAAAACCTTCAGATCTTTGGAGACGTGCCTTGGAAGGTTTTTTGGAGTCCAAAAAGACGACGTTGAGGATATTAGAGACCAGGGTGGTGAGTGGTAGCCAATTTGTCAAGGTGGGCACGAAGATGTTGCCGAGCCGCCCTGAAGCTGGAGCACTGGTCAGTGCATTTGGAGCCAGATCATTTGAATTCCAATTGTGGCTGTGTGACCTTGAGCTGGTGACTTCACCTCTCAGAGCCACGTTACACAGTGGTCAGTAGAGAATGTAAGGAGACGGTGTGAGTGGAAACCCTCTGTATGCAGCAGAAGACTGTACAAAGGTTAGGGGTTCTCATCAGGTAAAGAGACCGGGGCAGAAGGCCATGGGAAATGGAGGCCTGGACTGTGCCTGGGAGGAAGGGAGCCTGGAGGTCGAGGGCCTGTCACAGGGAATGAGAGGCCACGTGTGTCCGTGCTCTGGCGGGGTGGAGAGAGGGGAAAGTAGGTTCTGTGGGTACTGTGAGTCAGCCGCTGAGCTGGAACCGGGCCCCAGGTCTCCCGAGGCCGGTCCCGAGCATGGCCGCTGCAGCTGTGGAGTCCTGCAGGCATGGCCCGAGCAGGAGCAGCTCTCTGCTTGGGCAGCAGTTGTGCCTCAGTGTCCGGGGAGGTCTGGGAGGTGTCTGGGGCTGACAGATCTAGGGTACCTGGGTGGGAGGGAGACTTGGGAAGTGTGTGTGTCTTCTCTGCAGACGTTCCTCTGGCTCCGGGCTCTGGGCCTGGGGGTGGGAAGCAGTCACATCAGCGTTTTCGGGGCTGTGGCCTGAAGAAAGTGAAGTGGGTCAGGGCATTCATGGGGCGGCCGTGGGGCTGTGTGGTCCAGTGAGGAAGGGTGAAGCCGGATGGTAGGGAGACTGAGGGCAGTGGGGAAGGAAAGGGGGGACGGGCATCCTCGGCGTGTACTCGAAGGCTGACAGATGTGGCACGGGCTCCCGGGACGGCTCTCCTGATGTGGCTCTGCTTCCGGCTGAAGGGCTCTGCCAGGTGGGGAAGATGAGGGTGACTGCACAGGGCTTTGCGTTCTGCCGCAAGGAGCCCAGTTTCTGACAAGGGGCTGCAGAGTGTGCATTTTAGACCCCCGTGGTGGAGGCTTGGCTCTGGAAGGCCCGTTTCTAGCCAGCTCAGGCCTGCTTTTTGAGCATGCCATGTGGATGTCGGTCTACCTTAGCTAGCAGCCCATCTCACAAACTCATCTCCAGAGGCAGGAGGATTTTGCCTGGCATCCGGGCTGCAGCGTCAAGCCACATGGGTAGGAGGAGGACCCACGTGGTAGGAGGAGGACATAGCCTTGCCAGGCCTGGGGTGGTGAGCTGACTTTTCCGTGCTCCGGGACTCGCCCTGTCCCAGTGGCTGCTGCATTCCTGGCATCCCAAGTGCTTCCTTAGCTGTTCCCAGGTTGGTCTGTGCGGCATCGCTGTGCTCCCAGAAGCACCTTCTTGCCTCCTGCAGAAGATGCTCGACACCTCAGCTCCTGCCTGGAAATCTCTCTAGACTGTGAGAAATCTCTTACAGTCCAGGCCTCCGTTTCCCATGGCCTCCTGCCATCTGCCCTGGCTGAGTCCATGAAGGAGGAAGCCTCCAGCTTCCCTGCCGTGAAGACTTGGTATTCCTGTCCCCCTCAGCTCACCCTCCACACCTCCGCCTGTTCGTTCTGATCTGTGGCTCAGCCTTCTGGTTTTGGGCTCCAGGAGCCCTTTTCAGCCACCCCTTGCCATCTGCCTGGGATGCTGGGACTCTGTACAGCAGGGCTGAGTGGCAGGCGGGGCTGATCGGAAG
>NW_006207202.1:914946-921397 GCF_000334495.1 Tupaia belangeri chinensis
ATCGGAAGACACTGAGGGGAGGAGTTGGCCTCTGTTCCCCAAAGCAGAGCTCAGCTTTCTTCTTAGTCTTCGGGTGTGAGGCAGTAGAGAACCCAGCCAGGTCGCCACCCCTTGTCATTGTGCACAGCTAATTTTGAGGACAGTCTGGCTGAGGCGGGGGGCCGTGGGATAGACATGGACATTGAGGGCGAGACGCTCTGGACCTGAGATTTGCAACTCTGTCCTCGGTCTTATTCCCGTTCCCTTTGTCCATGTTTTTCCAAAAGTTGCTTTACTCAGCTCCTGGCAACCTTTCCTTCCTCAACTGCCCTGGAAAGCACATGGCTGCTCTGCTTCAGGGTGCCAGGGAATCGGGCATCTCTGCCCAGAGGATGCTGGACCAGCACTGAGCGTGCCAGGCCAGAAGGGCTGCAGCTGAAGGCACAGCCTATCTGTGGAAGCGACTGTGCCCCACCGTCCCTCTCCGTGGGACCAGAGGGGACCTCAGCGTTTAATCACCTGTTGGCCCAGCGCCCCGTCTGCATTCAGTTTCTCACCAGAATAGCTTTACATTACACTCCAGCGGACTGGGCAAGTAGCGCTGGGGGAAATATCAATGAGCCTGTGGTCGGAGGAAGATAAATCTTCAGAACCGCGGAGTCCAGGATGTTGCAGGATGTGGTTACCTCCCCAGCAGGCAGGGCTGGGAACTGTTGATCCTGTTTCTCTTTTCTTCTTTTGATACCCACTTGGCCTGCACATGATCTCTCTGGGTTGGACAGGGAAGTACGTATGTGTATAGGCGTGGAAGGCCCAGGACTCAGCCTTATCTGCAGGACCCCGTTGCCACCGAGGATGGAGTGCAGGGCGATGATACAGAGGATACTGTGTGGCCACGGTGAGGATGTTGTTTTCAGGGGTGTGTGGCAGGGATGCCCAAGCCCTATGAGATCGTGGAAGAGGAGCAGCTGGGCCGTTAGTGCCTTAAGACTGGCCAGGGAGTACACGTGTGTGAGGCCGCGTGTGCCCGTAAGCGTGTCTGTGGGAAGTGTGGGCTGAGGGGGCGTGGAGTGCCTGCGGTGTGGGAACTTGCAGGCTCCGTGTCTGGCTGGCCTGGTGGCGGTGGGTGTGTGGAGCGGGGCGTTGCTGGGCTCCTCGCAGCAGAGAAACAGTGGGAGCCGGAGGGGGCGGCCTTCTAACTGTGGGAGGGTAGGAGGGTGGGTTTAATATCTCTTGTTGTGATTCTTACGAGAGGAGGCTTTTCTGCTTTCTCAGTATTCCTTAGAAGGAAACCCAGGCTGGAGGCTCTCAAACGCCCACATGTGTACAACATGGGGGCGTCTCACACACGCCTGCTTCCATGCTCCTCCTCAAGCCACTTAAAAGTCAGCTGGGGACAGTCCACCCAGTTAACGGAAGAGATCATGGTAGTCCATGGGCTACCGTGGAGCTGGGTGGTAGGGAGACTGAGGGCAGTGGGGAATGCCATCTGGTTGGGGATTGTGATTTTAGACTCTGGAGCCAGACAGACACACATTTGAATCCTGGTACCTCTTTATATCTGGGTTTCCTGTCTATAAAGTGGGGACAGTAGGAGCTGAACATTAGCAAAGCAGTGAAATGGCAGATGCACATGGGGAGGTTGCTAGTTCGCATCCGGGGAGCTTCCTGAGTATGCTGAGTGCACCTGCTATCCAGGCTGGCTAAAGCTGGGGGGGTGGACCGTGGCATTGAGACCCTGTGAGGAGTTTTTAATGTCTGTCTTTCTCTGTCTCTCTCAGTCATCGAATACATAAATAAACTTAAAACAAAAATGGAGACAATAAAATCTCCTACGTGGTAAAATGGTAAGACTTCCACCACGTAATGCCTGGCAAGTGGAGAGATCATGACGACAGCGAAGCACTCACAAACACTCTTCCATTTGCAGTGAGGTGCTTTTCCAGAGAACAGTGGTTTTTATCTTGATCTGCTTGTATTAACACCAGAGAAAATGTACTAGGTCCCATTTCTTGACAAGAAGAATTTAGCTTTATCCTACCCTTGGGATGGATAAAGTCTTGCATATCTAACAGTCTCATATACAAGAATCATATCTTAGCCTCTGGAGAATGTTCTTACTTGACTCACTAATAGATATTTCTTTTCTTTCTTTCTTTCTTTTTTTTTTTTTTTAGGTTTTTGCCACAGGGTGGGTGTGCTCACCAGATAGAGAGAGAGATGAAAAGTGAGAAATCATCCTCATAGGGGGGATGGCCACACCACAGTCTCTTTCTCTTCATTCCCCTTCTGGGATTTGGGGCACATATGCACACACACCTCGCACGATTTTCAAGCCACTGGGTCTGGGACTCGAATGATTTTCTTTTCTTTTTCTTTCTTTCTTCTTCTCCTTATTTTTGAATTTTATTTATTTATTCTTCTTGGAGAGGCTTTTTGCTATAGGGCACGTGCACTCACCAGAAAGACAGACAGAGGGTAAGAAAGCGAGAAGTCACCGCCCCCCCTCCCCCCGGGAGGATGGCTATGCTGCAATCCCTTCTCCTCCATTCTCCTCTCGGGATATTGGGCACACACACACACACACACACACACGCACCTGGCATGAGTTTAAGTCACCAGGTCCAGGACTCAAACCATGGTCGACTATATGGGAGTCCAGCGACATAGCCATTACACCAGAGAAAATGTACTAGGTCCCATTTCTTGACAAGAAGAATTTAGCTTTATCCTACCCTTGGGATGGATAAAGTCTTGCATATCTAACAGTCTCATATACAAGAATCATATCTTAGCCTCTGGAGAATGTTCTTACTTGACTCACTAATAGATATTTCTTTTCTTTCTTTCTTTCTTTTTTTTTTTTTTTAGGTTTTTGCCACAGGGTGGGTGTGCTCACCAGATAGAGAGAGAGATGAAAAGTGAGAAATCATCCTCATAGGGGGGATGGCCACACCACAGTCTCTTTCTCTTCATTCCCCTTCTGGGATTTGGGGCACATATGCACACACACCTCGCACGATTTTCAAGCCACTGGGTCTGGGACTCGAATGATTTTCTTTTCTTTTTCTTTCTTTCTTCTTCTCCTTATTTTTGAATTTTATTTATTTATTCTTCTTGGAGAGGCTTTTTGCTATAGGGCACGTGCACTCACCAGAAAGACAGACAGAGGGTAAGAAAGCGAGAAGTCACCGCCCCCCCTCCCCCCGGGAGGATGGCTATGCTGCAATCCCTTCTCCTCCATTCTCCTCTCGGGATATTGGGCACACACACACACACACACACACACGCACCTGGCATGAGTTTAAGTCACCAGGTCCAGGACTCAAACCATGGTCGACTATATGGGAGTCCAGCGACATAGCCATTACACCAACTGCTGGTCCCCGAATGATTTTCAAGCCCCTGGATCCGGGAGGTAGGGTTTGAATCCATGGTGGGGTATGTGGGAATCCAGCACCCTAACCACGCCATCGGCTGGCCCTGACAGTTACTTCTTGAGCACCAGCTTTGGATTTGGGTTAGAGAGGGCCATGAGGGGGTACCAGACATATAGTGTCTATAAGGTATGGAGTCTGTCCTCAACGTGTTCGAATCTGTTGAGAAAGTACTTCTAGAAGTAGGTGATATTGGAGGTCAAAGGAGAGAGAGTGACTTGAACCAGGGAGGGGAGGGAAGACAGATGGCGACAGCCTTTAGACTGAGCCCTGAGGACTGGATGCAGGGAGGTGGTTGTGGAGGCAGTGGCCGCAACGGGGGATGTGGCTGGGAAGGCAGCCATTGCTCGTTGCAGTCTGGCTCACGTGGAGGGTGCACAAAAGAGTAACGAACTGATGGAGGCCAAGGCTGGGAAAATGAGTTGGAGCTGGGTCCCAGCAGGACCCTGCAGGACCAAAGGTTTGGTCTTGAGTCTGGAAAACATGGAATGTTCTGAGCGAGGGCATCCGGCTGGTGCCACCCCCAGGAAAAGGTATCTGCAGTGCGTGCCAGGGTTGCCATGGGACGGGGCATGGAGTACCAGGTGCAGAGATTGTGAACCAGGCCAGTGGCCACCCTGGGGAGGACAGACGAGAGACAGCCTGATTGATTTTGGAGGGGAGGCCGAACCATGAGATGTGTCGGTATGGCCAGTGGGAAGTGGGCATGAGGGAGGATGGGAGGCAAGGTCTGGACTAGAGCTGGGCCTCGGCGTTTCCCGGAATGCAGTTCCCACACTCGATTGTAGCTGGTGTAGACTCCCATAGGTACTGGGCCGGGAGTGTGAGTGAGAGGTTTTCAAGGATCCCCAGAGGCTGTTTGTGCTGCCCTCGAGGCTGTTGGCATCCTCAAGAACCCACTGAGGGGCTTCCAGTGTTCCTAGCACTTATTTCCAGGCGTTTGATCGTTTTCTCACCAAATTACCCCTTGAAATTTCGCCTGCCTGAGTTCAGCCCAGGAGGTTACTATTCTGGGAGGTTTCATCAAAACCCTTTCAGCGCTCAAGAGTTCTCTGAGCTGAGGGGTGGGTGGGAGGAGCACAGGGCTCGTCTTCACCTGTGTTTGGGGGGCTGCTCCTAAGCACTACCTTCTCCACCTAGGGGCGTTTCCGGCCAGGGGCCTGCCTGCTCTCAGGTGGGGTCTGGGCCTCGGCTCTGTAAGGTGAGGCAGGGTGCTGCTTCATAACCATCCTGAATGGGCCCCCGTCGTTGTCTCTCCTGGAGCCATTTAATTAATTTATGATCGATGTTCCTGGACTTCCTTGAGGTTAATTTATTATTGATGTCCCTTCATTATATACAACACACCATGCCCCTCCCGGCTCATGGCTGCTTCCAATGGGCACGCCACACAGTAGGGTGAGCTCCTTGGGGCAGTACCCCGTGCCCCTCCGGGAAAGACCCTGCACTTAGCTTTTGTCAAAATCTTTCCGGTTTGGAGCAGTGGCGGGGAGGGGAGGGCACCAGAGTGTGAGGCTGTGCTCAGCCTCAGAATAACAGTAGCTTCCGTTTTGTGATTGGGGAGGACTGAACCGAGCACGGTAGATAGAGGGTTTCATTCAGTCATTCCAACAGGACCCTCCCCACCTCCACTTCTCTGTCCTCCTGCCCCTATCGTGGGAGACTCCGAGAGGCTGAATCACCTGCTCAAGGACACATAACAATTAGGTGGGTCTGAATCCGAGACAGATTTGTTCTAGTGTCCGTGTCTCCCCCACCCCCATCTCCTTCAAGCCCCACACAAGCCTGCCTCCTCCTTGAAGCCTTTCTTGTGCTCCACTGAGCTCCAGGACTGTCACATCTAAATAGCACTGGCGTCCCCGTGACAGTGTGTCATCCCCCCACTAATCCATATCCTCATTGACGAATACCGAGAAGAGCAGAATATCCTTTCCTGAGCACAGATGCCAGGCACCATGCTGAGCACTCTCCATACATACTTCATCTCATTTAATCCCGTAGCCACCCCAAACGGCGGGTGGTGTGAGCCCACATCCTAGATGAGGCTTTGAAATGTGCTCGAGGTCTCGCAGCTCATAGATGGCAGGGTCAGGATTTGTGCCCCAGCGGCCTTGATTCACAGGGTGCTTGTCTGTTTCTTCCTGACGATCCCCTCTCTCTACCTATCTGTGTAGATGCTCATTCATCAAATATCTGTATTTGTCAAACAGCCCCTCTCCTGTCTCCCGTTTGGCTCATGCCTGGCCTGTGTCTGGCCTCCTCCCTTGCTATGAGGTCCGGAAGTTCCTACTCACATGGGATGGTTGATTGTACAGAGACAAGAAATAAGGAGATTGCTGGGCCTGGATTCTGTTCCTGGCTTTGCTGGGCAACCTTGGACAAGTCACTTAGCCTCTCTGAGCCTCTTTTGCCCCATTTACGCAGTAATGATATCTACCCTTTCTCCTTCTCTGGCCGTGCCCATGTTCAAAGGCAGTGCCAGATGGGAAAGGACTTTGAGAAAGACACTGTGCTAACCAAGGGTTAGAGTTGCTCGCGTTCGAGATTGGGGAGTGGGAGTGAAGGCCAGCACGTAAAACCAGCCAAGAGCTCTGTAGCCCTCCCTCCTAGCCATCCCGGACAGCAGATGAATTCCGTGACTTGCCAGCTGTGAGGATCTTGCTGGAAAACCTGTGTTCTTAGGATAGGGGCAAGTGGTCCCCAGAGTGGGCGCCCCACCCAGGTGTGGCCTCCTGGTTGGCTGAGCAGTGCCTGTGCTCTTGGGTTTTGTAGGAGGGCAGGAGACCTGCTTCTGGGGGGCTTCTGGCCCTCCTTCCCCTCTTGTCTCCCACATGCGGCCTCACTAGGTCAGGATGGGTTCGGTGAAGAAAGAGAGTGGCTCTCTGAGCAGCTGCTCAGACCTCTCCTCACTCCTTACAACGTGGGAAAGCCTGGTGAAGGGGTGGGCCCTGCGCCTGTTCCGGAAAGCTGCGGGCCTGACAGCCTCTCAGTGGCAGGTTTCAGGGGAGCTAGGAAGCCTCTGCTTTTTCATTCTC
>NW_006207202.1:921920-926239 GCF_000334495.1 Tupaia belangeri chinensis
GCCCCGCCCCCTTTCCGGGAAAGCTGCGGCCCGGACAGCCTCTCAGTGGCAGGTTCCAGGGCAGCTAGGAAGCCTCTGCTTTCTCATCAGCTTTGCTCTGAGCGTGGTTCACTGCCCGACTGGAGCTGGGGCCGGGGCTGATGACACGTGCTGCCAGGGTTCCCTCTTCCTCCCCTCCCTTGGATCCTGAGGAAGAGGGCAGAGCCCGTGGACTCGTGGGTGGGGGTGAGGCACGCCTGGCGTCGCTCTTTGGAAATCTGTGGCCGGACTGCCGTTAGGTGACGGTTTGTTTCACTTCCCAAGTTTCCGCCTTCTGCAGCCCGGGATTACATCAGGCTCCCTTTGGCACGCCCTTTGGCCAACTCCCTCTTCATCCAAGCTCCTCCACTGCCCTGGGACAGCTGCCCCACTGCAGCTTCCGGGCAGGCTGCAGAATCACTGGGCAGCCCTAGCCCAGTGGCTAAGGGGACTGTCCTGCCCTTTTCAGTCTCAGCAGCAGGGGCTGGTAACCCCAGCTCCCTGCCTCCTGGTTAGCACCTGCCCACGTCGCCCGTTCAAGACCTCCTGGTTCCTACAGATCATGCCACCCATCAGTGCCTTCGATTACCCACTTCTTGTTCTCACTCTCCCTTTAAATTCAGCACAGCGTAGGCCTTCGAACATTGGCTTTGTGTAGACGGAGGTTCATTCAGGTCCGCTAATGCCCAGGCAAGTCATTTGATCTCCCTGAGCCTCAGTTTCCTCCTGTCTCAAGTGGAGGCTCTAGCTGAATGCGGCGCACTGGGATCACATGGGACACCACATGGGGCGCTCTGCCCGGTGCCGAGAACATCGCAGGTACACGTGTGTTACCTGCTCTTACCGATCGCCATGGTTATTTCTCTTGACTGTTCCCTGACAGCCCAGGGATGTGTGGAGGTGGAGAGGACCCTTCCTTCCTGCCACTGTGGCTCCTCTGTGATGAAGGCCGGCCCTGTGGGCTCCACTCCCCTCCAGTTCCTGGCCCCTTCTCAAAGCCAGCCATGTCCCACCATCCCTCTGGCATGGTGGTACCCTTTTCCTGCCCCACTGCTCTCTGAGGCTGGCCTTCCCAGCCCCCCCAGTTCCTGCCAGTCCCTCTCCTATTTTGGTTTCCCTCCCTTTGGCACCTCTTCCATCCGGCAGCCTTTTCTTTGTCTCACTTTTCCTCTCTGCAGGCCTTTGAGGGGAGGCAGTTTCTTTTTCAGAGACTCTCTGCGCCTTCCTGTGCAGAGCGCCTGGGCCCCTCTAGCTGCCCTTGGGCAGTGGGATGATGACTTGTCACTCGGCTTGTGCATCTGAGAGCAGGGGTCACTGCTTAGCTGCACAGCCAAGAGCGCTGTCAACCCTCACAGAGCTAGAGCCATTATGCCCAGGGCTGGAGGAAGAGGTCTGTGCTTCTGGGGGGGTGGGGGGGGCTGGGCCTAGCAGTGGTGAACACAGCCTGTGGGCCACACAGCCCCAGCTGGGGCTTGGGAGTCCAAGGAGCTGAGGAAGCAGAAGGCCAGAGTCAGCCTCAGTGTTTCCAGAGCCAGAACACCAGCTGCATCTGGAGATTCTTTCCTCCTGGAAGTCAAGGAATTTTTTCTCAAGGGGTTGTTTGTTTCATACCTTTGAAAAGAGCTTGGTCTCCCTCTGACACCTTCTCTGGACCGGGGCCAGGCTGTGGAGTGGAGCAGAACATAGTTTTGCCGCTTATAACCTCCCATCCACCCATTCACTCGGTGATGTCTATCAGGCACGTACTACCAGCTAAGCTTTGTGCCTGCCGCTGGGGATAATGAGAGTGAAGTGACCGTCACATCCTCAGAGAGCTCCCGGGTTAGTGACTGACACATAAACAGACATCACGACTCGCAGCAGCAACAATAACAAACACTTCCTAGCGCCTCCTCTCTGTCAGACACGGTTCTGCGTGCTTCAGCACAGAGAACAGTGAGTTTCCGTTCTGTGAATACTCACCCCATTCCAGGCCCTGTGCTCAGGACAGTCCCATGGCACCCCCAGGAGGTGGGCACTTGTATTTCACAGCAGGGGTGCAGGTGGAGGCCCTCAGCTGCCTTAGAGAATGAAGGGCCTCTGCTAGATGCCAGACGTTGGCGGTCGAACTCAGCCCTGTCTGGCCACTGTTCTTGGTGTTTTCTATCTTGTTCTTCCTTCCCTGCAGGGTCTGAGGACCCTGTTAGCCACAGGAACACCAGGCTCCTATAAAAGGAAGGCCCTCTTTGGACCCCCTGCTGCTGAGAAGACCTCCTCTACTGGGAAGCCCTCACTGTTCCCACGTGTGGGCCTGTCTGTGGCTTGTGGCCACCCTGCTACTGCCTCTTTCCAACCCGCGGACCCTGCACCTCACCGGCCTTGGCAGGCGACTTTCAGGCTCACACAGGATAGATCCTCTCACCCCGCATGCCCCCTGCCAATACTGCTGAGCTGTTCCAGATTGTTCTTGTGGCCTGCCTGCTGTATAGTACAGTTTAATAAACAGGCTAATAGCAAGCCCTAGGCACCTCGGGAGCCGCCTTCTCCATTTCTTGGCCCCTTCAGAGAGCCCGACCCCCTCCTTCTCCAGGTGAACCCCATTCAGCAGGCTTCCGGCTGTGGTAACTAAGCCAGGCGCCCGGCCCACCACCTGCTCAGCACTTTATAAAAGTTTAACCTTAATGGTGTAATGAACTCCCATCATAAAACAGCTGGAGCAGTGCATCCTGGGATGTATAAATTATAGGAGCCCTCTGAAGTTGTAATTGGAAATGGCAGCAACTGGAAGGTTGAAAGAGGCCGGCCTCATTGGGCTGAGCACAGCTATTCTCCACTTCCTTTCAAAAGGCACACAAAACTGAGTCTGGCTGTGAAGAAAGAATGTCCTCAGACCAAACTGAGCTCCTGGTTCCTCCGCCCCAGTTCCCACTTCCTGCCCCCAACAGTGTCTGCAGAGCCTGCAGGCTTTGGAGGTGGGACCCCCACCCCGGCCCTGTGCTCTGGCTGCGTGCCCGCAGACGAGTGGGCCGAGGGAAATGAACACAGGCATGGAGGCAGCCGACGGGGTAAACTTCAGTGCCACCAATCCCAGAGAGGGCAGCAGGCAGTTGATTGAACTCTCTCCTGTACCTTCACAGTCTGATCTGCAAAGTGGAGAGCTAAACAGTGTGGTTGTGGGGATTGATCAGGAGGAGCGATGACAGGGTTGAAAGCACAGGCTCTGGGCCTAGGAGATCTGGCTCCCTGTGCTCCTGCAGCTGATAGTCGGGCGTCCTTAAGCAAGTCCCTTAGCCCCTCAGCTGTAGTTCCCACCAGTGAAGTCAGGAGTAACCTGCCTCTGAGGCGTGGCAGGAGGATGGCATGGAATGATGCTTGCTGTGGGCTCAGCGCAGTGCATCTTTAGTGGGCACATGGATCACCTGGGGAACTCACTGTTGAGGGTTCTGGTTCAGGTTGGACAGGGCTCCTCGTGCTCTGCTGCTGCTGGTTCAGGGACCACACCTTGAGTCACTCTGGCTCATTGTGATTATTCATCCAGGCCAACCAAGTGTCTGTTGCACCTGCCCAGGTGCTCATGTGGGGCTCATGAGCCAGCAGCAGGAGCAGTACCTGGGGACAGGTTGGAAATGCAGACTCAGTACCCTTCATCCTCACACCCCATTCAGAACCTCTGGGAGTGGCAACCAGGGATCTGGGGCATAACCAGCTTGTGCATACTCAGATAGAGGTCCTCTAGGGCTTGTGCCCTGCAGCAGGGTTCATCCGGGTGCAGGTTGGCTGACTCCATCATCAGGATCTCCTGGGGTCAGCAAGGTGGAACTTCCTAGAATTACAGGTTGCTGGGCTCTACCTTGGACTTACTGATTCAGAATTGCTGGGCACGGGCCTGGGAGTCTGCATTCATCTATCTCCTCTGTGCCCATTCAGACTTGAAAGGCTCTGAGAATCACTCATTATCTGAGAGCTGCGGAGAAGTTGTCATTGGAAATGGCAGCAACTGGAAGGTTGAAAGAGACTGGCCTCATTGGACTGAGCACATCTTTACTCCACTTCCTTTCAAAAGGCACACAAATCTGAGTCTGGTTGTGAAGAAAGAATGTCCTCAGACCAAACTGAGCTCCTGGTTCCCCCCAGATGTGTGGTGCTCCTCCCCCCGTCACACACACACATCTGGTACATAAAGCTTTGCCTCTGTCCGGGAGTGGGAGGAATGAGCACTAGACCAGGGGTCAGGAGCCCCTGTGATTATCCATCCTGAGGCTAGCAGGCAAAGTGTCTGTTGCACCGTACCTGCCCAGGTGCTCACGTGGGGCTCATAAGCC
>NW_006207202.1:926270-930750 GCF_000334495.1 Tupaia belangeri chinensis
AGGAATAGTACCTGGGGACAGGTTGGAAATGTAGACTCAGTTCCCTTCATCCTCACACCCCATTCAGAAGCTCTGGGAGTGGCAACCAGGGATCTGTGGTATAACCAGTTTGTGCATACTCAGATAGAGGCCCTCTCAGGCTCATGCCCTGCAGCAGGGTTCATCTGGGCCCAGGGTTCGTCTGGCTCCATCGTGGTTCTATCATTAATACCTGGATCTCCAGAAATGCCCTGCCATGGACCCTCTGCAGGAGTTTTCTCACTGCGAGAAGACAGATGCAACCAAACATCCACCAATAGGGAACTGGCTGGATAAACTCATGTACATAATATACACGGACTGCTCTACAATAATGAGGAAAGCCGTTCATAGGAAAACATTTAATAAAGTGTTCACCTTCTCTGATTCAGTGATATAAAGTAGCAAGTACAGAACGATCCCATATTTGGACAGAGAAAAAAAGAAAGACTTAGAAGGACATTAATAGTTAATAATTTTCTTTTAAGATTTATTTTAATTTTATTTATTTATTTATTTATTTATTTATTCATTCAGTCATTCATTTTATAACTTGACAAGAGAGAGACACAGAGGGGGGGAGTGAGAAAGCAAGCCACCAGGTCCAGGACTTGAACCGTGGTCTGGCCATCTGGGAGTGTCCAGCGCTTTAACCACCATGCCACCTGCTGGTCCCAATAGTTAATCATTTTCTTAGTGGGATTGTTCTGGTTTACTCTCTGTTGCTAATAACAGAAATACCTGAGTCTGAGTGATTTATAAAGAATAGAGGTTTGAAGCTAGCAGGTGGTATGGTAGTTAAGGTTCTAGACTCTCACATAGCTGACCTGGTTATGTGGTTTGGGTTCCAGACCTGGTGGCTTACTTTCTCACTTTCTCTCTCTCTGGTGACTGCACATGACCAATAGCAAATTTAAAAAATAACAATAGTAGTAAATAAAATTACATAAATAATTCTTAAAAAAAAAAAAAAAGAGAGAGAGAGAGAGAGGTTTATTTACCTTACGGTTTTAAAGGTCCAGATCTGGTGAGGGTCTTCTTATTGGTGGGGACTCTGCAGTGTTCTGAGGCTGCACCAGGTATCATGTCAAGAGCTCACTTATGTTTATGTCTGTCTCTGTGTCCCTGTCTCATTCTAGTTCCTTGCAAACCCACCAGGATCCAATCATGAGGGCTCTAGTCTGATGATTTTATTTACTCCTGCTCACCTTCCAAAGGCTTCACTTTTTAAATAGGCCAGATGGTGTGTGAGCTTGAGAGAGAGAGAGAGAGAGCACACCTCAGTGGGGTGTGGTCACTCCATAGTCCCTTCTCCATTCTACATCCTGTCAGGATTTGGGGCACTCATATACATGCACCCCATATGGTTTCTTAAGCCACTGGGCCCGGGACTCAAACTATGGGGTCACCATGCTGTTAACCATGTGGGATCTGGCTCCCTTATCCTCTAGACTATGGGACTTTTTAATCCCTTGGTTAGATTTTAAAATCCCATAGTTGGATTAAGTTTCTACCTTCTTAATGCCTTCACAATACAACCTAATATCAACACAAGAATTTTGGAGGACACATTCAAACCATAATAAGCATGATGGGTGATTTTTCTTTTTCTTTTTCTATTTTCTACAGGTAACATGTATTTTGTACTAAGAAGAAAAAAGTAGACATAGCTAATCATGCCTTGTCCAGGGCCATCATGAAAGCTCAGAACTTTCCCAGCCAGTGGCTGCCCAAACTCTAGGACTGCTCCTCCCCTTGACCTTGGCTATTGTTTCTCCTGCTTTTTCCTTTCTCTCTGCTTTTAGTCTTCCTCTGTGATGGCTATGCACCTCCCATGTTTCACATAAGGAGAAAGAATAGGAAGCAGAAAGTCAAGAGATGGGAAGCTCCCAGCTCCCAGCTTCAGGCCTCAAGTCTCCTGCAGGTTCAGTCCTTCTGTTTGTTTTAGAGAGATTTTTGCAATAGGGTGCATGTGCTCACCTGAGTAACAGAGGAGAGAAAGTGAGAAATCACCCCCCTGGGGGGATGGCCGTGCTGCAGTCCTTTCTCGTCCGTTCTCTTCTTGGGATTTTGGGCACACACGCACATGTGCCTGGTGTGAGTGTCAAGCCGCCAGGTCTGGGATTTGAACTGCGGTAGGCCACGTGGGAGTCCAGCTCACTAACCACTGTGCCACCTGCTGACCCACAGGGTTCACTTTTTATCTGGATATCACTTTGGCTCCTAAATCTGTATTCCAGAGTCTGGGCACTTAGTGCCCAGAAAGTATAGTCATTTTCTGCATCTATTGATTTGACTAACAACCACAGACCAAAAATATTAAAACAAAACAAAAAATAACATTTACACTAATAAAAATAATACAACTTTTCCTAGCACTTACCTTGTATTAGATATGAGAAGTCATTTAGAGATGACTGAGGATATGGGAGGATGTGCATAGATTATACACAGATACTACAGCATTTTGTATAGGCGACTTGAGCATCTGCAGATTTTGGTATGGGGGGTGGGTGCTGGAACTATTCCCTTTTGGGTACCAAGGGATGTCAGTAATGCCTGAAGAATGAGGTTTGGAATACAGCCAGTGACGAGGCAAAGACTCAAAGGATATGACCTTTGACACATGGGCGGGGGGAGGGGCCCTAGAAAATTTGTGAAAAAATGGAATTAATGGAATTAAAGTGCATGTTCAAAGCACATAACATTTGAAATCCATGCATAGTTTTGTTCATAATACACATTTTCCATGAACTTTTTGGCAACCCCCTTGCCCTCCACAATCTCTCTGGGTTTAGGGTCCTCTTCTGTAAGATTTGGAAAATCAAGGAGGCTTGAACTCTGATTTCCCTTGGCCCTTCCAGTTTTGATCTCCTGGGGCACCACTTGTCCTTTCCCTCCTGCTACCTTGCCTGGTTTTCTAAGCAACTTGTGCTGCCCAAGACCTCACCTGTCCGTTCCCGTCTGCCCAGCAAGTCTGTGTGCCTTAGTCGCTGTTCGGGGCGTGCCCTCCAGGCAAGGACCTGAGCAAGGGCAGTCCTGTCCTCCACAGCTGGGCCTCCTGCTGGGACAGCGATCCACCTGTGACTGAGGGCTTGGGATGTCTGAGTGGTCCTGGACCTGATAGCGGCTTCCTATGAACCCTCTGCCGCCTCTGTGCAGGCCGCCCCTGTCAGGTGACTGCCTTTCATCCTCTGCTGGCCAAACTGCCTTTCTCTGGTGCCCCCTGCCAGGCTTTGTGTCTGAGATCCCATTTCCCTGGGCCCCCAGCAGCCCTTTGAGCTGCTATTTTCCATTGAGTGGCTCAGTGGGGAGGAGGGTGGGAGAAATCCATTCAAACCATTTGTTTTAAAGACATTTAAGTAAACCCATGAGATTTTGTTTCAGTTTTCTTTCAAAGGGATGGGTTTCTGGATCTCTCCCACCACTTATCCCCCCACCCCCACCAAGGAAACCGTGGGGAGGGGAAACCCAGCCAGAGCAGGAAGATCAAAGCTGGGGGGCTAGAGACACCTGAACATGAGCCTCTGGACCCCCCACTCCCCCACTTCCACCTGCTCCCTGTGGAGGGGCTCTGGAGACCTGCCCACCTGCCTGGTGGGTGTGTGTGTCTGAGACCAGGGAAGCAGCCCCACGGACCCTCTCTGTGTACTCTCAGGCGTGCTTTCCCTGGCCCTGCAGAAACCACCGTTGCCAACAGCCCAGCGGCGTCAGTGGGGAGCTGATGGTGGTGCCATCACGGAGGCTGCAAGGGCGTGGTGGAAGGCAGGACTCTGCTGGCTAGAGTCCAGCCCTGCACGAGGAGGTGCATCCGCCTTGCCTCACAGGCTGGGAGCTGTTGCGAATTGGTGGAGGAGGGGAGAGGAGAGTGAGCCAGCTTTGCCTTTCCCTGCTTTCTGCTTAGCCCTCACCCCCCTCTGGGGGGCCTTCTGTGGCTACCTGGAGAGTCCCCACATCGAAGCTCCATGCCTGCTGGCCTGTCCCCAGTTTCCTTATTCTGTGCCATGAGCTCCTCGAGGATGGGACTTGGCATCTCCATGTTCATGTCCCCAGAAGTTCCTTCTTCAGGCCCAGTGTAGAGCAGCCAAGGCCCCATCTGGAACTCCCAGGCCCTGGGCCCCCTCTCCGGCCCTGATCATTGAGCACCACCCCCTGCAGCAGGCAGGGAGTGCTCAGAACATCTTTACCAACTCTCCTCACCTGCGCCCTGGAAGGTGGCCCTGCCCGGGTAGTGGCAGGCTGGAAGGGTGTGAGTAACGGGAGGTGAGGGGCGAAATGTGGCCTAGACAGATGGAAATGCAGCTGTCAGCAGCAGTCTCCGCAGGCCGAGCCGCTCTCCTGCACCCTCAGGCAGGCGGCAGTGAGGTGGGTGCTGACACCAACCGGTCTGGCGGGTTTGAGTGGACCTGGCCGCTGGCTTGAGGGACAGCCTGCCCCTGTGAGGGGGGCTTTGCCCTTGTCC